>NC_142546.1:21966666-22290833 GCF_056151865.1 Erythranthe guttata
AATTTTATAAGGTGCGTGCATATGCGCGAACTCGCCCTGCGGGTGCTCGGTAGCAAAAAATTTCTATGTAATGAGGAGAGGTTTGCTATGGAGCACTAGCTAAGGTGGTGGGAGCTAGGGTGGCAAATTGTTGATTTTCATAATATTTGTGGTGTTTTTTGTAATAATTAAGGAATACTATTGTGCTGAATTTTGTGAAGCTGATGAATTTTCTTGTCTACGTTGTTTAGAAGAAAATTTGTCAGCTTTTTGAATAAATTAAATTCTTGTAATATTCTTGTTATCAATATATTTATGTTCAATGGTGCACTTGATTATTTATATTTGTGGATTTGAACCGTATATTTGATTAATTAGCTATCCACTAAACACACATAATATATATGGGTGTGTGCGTGATTATGTATCGATCTATGGCTCAAATATGAAATATCTAATTTCCTACTTTTTAGTTTTTGGCTTATTATATATATATATATATATATATATATATATATATATATATATATATATATATATATAGAGAGAGAGAGAGAGAGAGAGAGAGAGAGAGAGAGAGAGTTGGCAATAAATTTTTTTTCTACATCAATTGAGAGGTGATGATTAAAATACAGGGTTAAGTTGGAGTAGTTGAGAAAATATTAAAGCTGGCTTTATCTTTCTTTACTTGATGAGAAAATAAACACCTTTTTAATTAATTAATTAATTAGCTGTGGAGTCTTTGTGCCACAAAGGAAAAAAAAGGGTAAATTCCATTTTTTTCCTTGAACTTTGGTTTGGTATCACTTTACATCCTTATATACTCAATTGTACCGATTTGCCTCTACGTACTTGAAAAATTGTCTCAATGTGGCCTCACCGTTAGTTTTCAGATCTTTAACCTTAACACCGTTTGATTTAAGTCTGAAGATTACAAAAAAAAAACACTCATTCCAGTTTAAATAATTATTAAATAAAATGAAAATAAATTGTGACTGGCCATGGACTATGTTTTCTTGTTGTCTTGAATTTTTTATTATTATTATCTGTTTTTTTATTTAAACTGGGAGATGTGACGTTTTTGTAATTTCAAAGCTTAAATCAAACGGTGTCAAATGTCTGACAACTAACAAGCAGGGCCACATTGAGACAATTTTTCAAGTACATGGAGGTATGAGGGGGTAAAATGATATCGAGCCAAAGTAGGAATTTACCCAAGAAAAAATAAATAGTGTAGAAACACGATTTCTGCTTAATAATTAGCACTTGTTCTTCGTCAAGCGTACGCGCCTTTTTCTCCACCAATTCCGTCATGAATTAGGGCTACGTGAATTGGGGAAGTTGGCGGACGACGTCGTTCCCATAATAAAATCAAAAAAAAAAAAGGAAAAAAGAAAACCAAATCGGGTTCCTTTCCAAAATATACAATCAAGAGGAAATTCCCTTCTTCAAGAATCAACAACAAATCCTCCTCCGAACCACCTCTCAATTGATAATCCAGAAAAAAAGGGAGAAAAAATAAAAAACACGAATTCGTACAAATATTTTATGTGATCGGAGGCGATGTACAGCAGTTTCAAAGAACAAGCGATCGAGTATGCACGGAAGGCGGTTGCGGAGGACAACGCCGGAAACTACGCCAACGCCTTCCCTCTGTACATGAACGCGTTGGAGTATTTCCGTACCCATCTCAAGTACGAAAAGAACCCTAAAATTAAGGATGCCATCATGCAGAAGTTCAACGAGTATCTGCGCCGGGCCGAGGAGATTCGGGCCGTGCTCGACGAGGGCGGGCCCGGACCGGCGGCGAACGGGGATGCTGCTGTGGCGGCCCGGCCCAAGCCCAAGCCCAAGCCCAAGGATGGCAGTGATGGGGAGGATGGGGATAGGGATAAGCTTCGTGCTGGATTGAATTCCGCCATTGTTAGAGAAAAGCCTAATGTTAAGTGGATTGATGTTGCGGGGTTAGAGAGCGCAAAGCAGGCGCTACACGAGGCCGTCGCTCTGCCTGTTCATTTTCCGCATTTTTTTACCGGTATAATTTTTCGATCAGTTATATATATGTGTGGATGCTCATGAATTATGTGTGTAGTATAGATAGTTGTGTTTGGAGTGGTGGATTGTTTTCTGTAGGTGCTGGTATAGTGGTATGAAGCAAAAGGGTTTTACCGAATGAAATCGTATTTTTAAATACTTGTTACGAATGCGCTTTATGACTGTTGTCTTTTAGAACTTGCATGACAAGGAATGACGAGTCGTAAAATAACAAGGATCGCAGTGCTTCTTGATTTCCTCGACTTCATTTGTTGTCGGGAACTAAATCTCATTTTTGCATCTATGTTATCAATGATTTAATCGATCAGTTACTTGTCTATGCTTGTTTCCTTATCGTAGTGATGCAAGAAGTCGATGATTTTGATAATTTTATCTAACCTTATTTTAGGCAAAAGGCGCCCGTGGAGAGCTTTTCTTTTATACGGTCCTCCTGGAACAGGAAAGTCGTACTTAGCCAAGGCTGTTGCCACAGAAACTGACTCGACTTTCTTCAGGTATCGTATATATTTAAATTTCTAAGTGTGCTCTCGCGTATTGTATAGGGGTTCAAATTAACTTGTTGAATGCTTTTTACATGTTGTGTATTTAATGAATGCTGAGAGGAATCTGGTATTGCGAAGAGAGTTTTTATGTTGAGAATTAGGGAGCAACCTAGCAAGAAATCTCTGCCTTATTTATAATATATTATTTTGATGTGGAACATGCGCCGTTTCTTTCGATTTGTTTTCATGCACTTATCTAAAGGAGGACACATTTTTCCGGAAGCTCGTTTTCAGTTGCTAGCTTTCATTTGTCATTTTCAATAATCGAGTACTTATGCTCTTTTTTCAGTATTTCTTCTTCGGACTTGGTTTCAAAGTGGATGGGTGAAAGTGAAAAGCTAGTTTCTAATCTCTTCCAAATGGCTCGTGAGAGTTCTCCCTCCATCATATTTATTGATGAAATAGATTCCCTGTGTGGCCAGCGTGGAGAAGGGAATGAAAGTGAAGCTTCCAGACGAATCAAAACAGAATTGCTGGTCCAGATGCAGGTAAGGTTTAAAGTGACAGATGGTTGGAGCTATATCTTAGTTATCTGTTGATTTACTTTGTTTATTTCTATGTATATTGGTTCATTATCTGTTTCTTTCGTTTCTTTTTCCTTTAGTAATATCTGGATCCATGGTTTTGCATGTATTTGTTCTCTCTTTGAATTGGATATGTTTTCATGCTTATGGGCTATTCGAAACCTGAATGTCATTAAATATGCTTCATTCCTTATCGGATGTGGCCGTACATACTCGAATTTGTTTGATTGTGATGTTTCTTTAACTGGTTCGTTAGAGCAAATGAGCAGAAATCCATAGCATGTGTTTTCAGGACATGATCAAATCCTCTCTTTATTGGTCGTTTATGATTGCCGCCTTCTACTCATTCAATTTGAACGATATATTTGGATTTATAGTAATTCCTGCTCATTTACAGATACTTGTTTCTGTTGTTTACAAATCCAAATACTACCATTTAGAAATATATTGATTTTCCAAATACATTAGTTGATTTCTTAATCACAGTTATCTTTTCATTTTTATGGGCCATGCAATATGATATATATTTGTCAACACTGAGAAAACTAAATTATTTACTATTGTTCAGGGGGTGGGTCACAGTGATGACAAAGTTCTTGTTCTTGCTGCGACGAATACCCCATATGCACTTGATCAGGTAACATCGATTTCCAATTAAGCAAAACGAGCGCCGTGATAATTTTTGGCTAACGCAAGTTTTATCTTATAGGCCATTCGGCGACGATTTGACAAGCGCATTTACATTCCTCTCCCCGACGTGAAGGCACGGCAACAGATGTTCAAAGTATGGAGCTTTTATTGCATATTATGTTCAAAGAAGGGGGAAAAAATTAATCATTCAAGTGAAATATATTCTCATTTGGCTTGCTATTCTTGTTCAGGTGCATTTAGGAGATACCCCTCATAACTTGACTGAAAGTGATTATGTAGTCCTAGCTCGTAAAACCGAAGGTTTTTCTGGTTCGGACATTGCTGTTTGTGTAAGAATATAAATTATTTAATCTACTGATTTATGTTTAAACCGAGGACTTTTTTGTAGATTGTGTAGCATACTCATCCACATCGTAATACAGCTTTTTTGTGACTTAATAATGTTTCTTCTATTTCTTCGATAGGTCAAGGATGTTTTATTTGAGCCTGTACGTAAAACACAAGATGCCATGTTTTTCATCGAGAACTCTAATGGTATGTGGGTGCCTTGTGGGTCCAAGCAATATTCGGGTGCTGTCCAAATATCCATGCTGGAGCTTGCTGCACAAGGACTGGCTGCAAAGGTATTGATTTGATATATACACTGGTTGCAATCTTGTATAGAAATCTTGTAATAGAAATCTGAATTAATGTAATAATATTGAGAGGCACATGATGGTTAAATTCAAGTAATAACTAAGAAAAGTCTCGACACGTAATAGAACAATGATCGATTGGAGCTACTGCTTCTAACAAGTGATTGATGCCTCTGTAGATTCTTCCACCTCCGATATCAAGAACAGACTTTGATAAGGTGCTCGCACGACAGAGACCAACAGTTAGTAAATCTGACCTCAATGTGCATGAGAGATTTACAAAGGAGTTTGGCGAGGAAGGCTGACGAAACTTGAGGCACAAGCTTTGGTGCTGTTTTTATTTTAGCAGGAAGGTAATCCAATTTTTTTTTTCTTTTCGTATTTTCCCCCAATATTGAGCAGGAAAACGAGCCAACGCTTGTATTTATTACCGTGTACAATACTCAACTGTTCACGAGGAATATTGTTAATATGATATACGCTCTTTCTAAGTTGGTATATCAATTTCGCAATAAATGAGTTTCGGTTTAGTGTTTTTGTCAAGATTATTTCTTCAATCTATCTGCTCGTTTAGTTACTATCGGCTCGTTTTCTATCATGAAGGTGATGTATGAGTTTTTGCTTTCTAAATCATACATATATTGATCAAGTTAAACATGTTTGTCGAAGTCGATGAATTTTCACTTGTGTTTTATTATAGTTTCAATACCGGAAGATGATAAGAGAAGTAGCACACACAATTACACATCTTGTGAATTTATTTTCATCACACACTATATATATATATATAATTCTAATTATTTCTTGAGCACATACTTTACTATTCCAGGGAAGTGAGTGTTGATGAAGTATTCTTCCCACTGAATCGATTTCGGATCGAAATCGAACATTTCTGCGTTCGCACCACTTTCCGATCTCATTGCAATTCGCAGGTTTTCAGCATTGGCATCGTCGTATCTGCCCAGATTGAACAATATTTGATACCGTGTTTAGATATAAACGCTTGCACGTAATTGGAATGTTTTAAAATAAATATAATAAGAGTGGAAATTATGAAATACATACACCGTCTCGAACAATACGTATGGTTTGTAGAGTTCCGCTAGATGTAGAGTACGGTTGACTTTTCTGCTCGACCTGGCATATGAACTTTTGTAATGGTTGCAAACTATGATGTTCAGTAACTTCAATACCTGCAAAAAACATTACAAAAATTTATGAAAATAAATTTGTAGATATTCGGGTAATTAAATTAAAAAAAATGAAAAATGAAAACGAACCTTAAAAAATGGGACGTAACGGAGGCGAATGTATGTGTTGAACCTGGTTATGGAGCTGATTGTTTTAAGTTTTCCAGCCTTAATAGGGTTTCCTTTGTTATTAATAAAAGGAGTCTTGATTAAATATTGATACATATGCCACTTGAGCGGTTTGTAGGTTAAGGGATTTCTAAGTGATGAACCAATATGATAAATATTTGCCAGCTCATCATTTGGAGTACGAGGTTTATTCGAATGTATCGCCATTGCTACAAGCATACTGTTTACTACCATGTCACCTGGTATCTAGAGAGAGAGAGAGAGAGAGCCCACTAATTAGACATGTAAATATGCGGGCACGTATGTAATGGTTTATCGAAAAAGGACGGGAAAAAAAAAATCACCACGTCCAGTATTGAGGCAGGGTTGCCAAGGTAGAATTTTATTTTTCCATTTCCATAAGCAACGAAGATGCTGTCGAGGGTTCTGTATATTTCAAATTGACCGGTATCAATGTAAATGACATTATTGCTAGGCTTGAAAATTAAAAAAAAAAAAATTAAAAATCAAACAATATTGTTTGTGATCACAATGAATTATTACCTTAGACCTTCCATCCAACCAGGGAATGGTTCTCTGCAAGTACTTGTTACGATTGAGGGGCGGACGATTACGACGTTAACGTTTTCTTTAAATTTATCGAAAATCATCTCCCCCATTGCTTTTGTAAATGAGTAAGTATTCGGCCATCCATGCAATATTGCCCTGCATGAAGGTTTAATATAATTAAGCCAAAAAATAAACAAGAAGAAGAAGACTTGATTATGTATATATAAAGATAGTAGAACAACGTAATTAACCTTTGAATGCCCAAGGCCCTGAGAGCTGAAACGAAGTCGTGTTTAGGGATATTACGAGATTGAAGTCGTGTTTTAGTTTCTAGAAGCAACTTCTTCTCTGCGTCCAAATCCAAGTATGAGATTTTAGAACCTTCCAATGTTTCACCCATTCGCAGTGGCTTCTCTACTATTACCCCTGACCTTGTCTCACTCACATATGCTACAATTTTAAGAGAGAGAGTCAGAGATCTAGAGAGAGAAAAAGCTGATCTAGAGAGAGAGAGAGATTTTTATAACCTGTGGATACGTGGAGAATCAACTTTAGTTTTGTACATTTCTTGGCGAAGTTCAGAATATGCATTGCTCCAAATGCATTTATATCCATTGCATCATCATACCTATTTTTTTTATTTATTAAAAACCATAAAAGTGCAAAATATAGAACTCTAATTAAAAAAAAGAAAAAAAATTATTTATAGTAATATCTCAAAAAGGGATTTTTTATTCTTTATTTATTTATATATATGTGTGTGTACCTCTCATCAAACCTTGTTGTTGCAGCGGAGTTGATAATAAAATCAATTTCTCCATACATTTTATCAATCAACTCTGCATTTCCAATCCCCAAGTTCTCTTTAGAAACATCACCCGATACTGGAATAATTTTCGACGATATAAAGCTAGTTATATTTTCTCCTAGCTTGTCCCTTAAAACTCGAAACAATTCGGTATCCACAATCTTCAAACAAAACAGATTAAAATTGCAGTTAATAAATAAATTGGTCACAAATTGAAATACTAGCTAGTAGTGTTTTAAAATCAAACCAAAATAATTTCAAAAGTGATTTTTTTTTTATCATTATTATTTTTTTCTTGCACCTCTTGGCGTAGTCGTTGTTCAGCAGATCCAACATTCGGAGATCGTATGAGAAGAAACAACGTTCTAATGTTGGGCTGGACCCGAAGTATCTTCTCTACGAGAACTACATTGATCAGTTTACGAAATGAAAACGTGCAAAATGTTAGAAAAAATATTATATATTACTAAATATATATATACATGTAACTAAGTATAGAAAGATGATGAAGTAGTACGCTTTGCAAGAAAGCCAGTGGCACCAGTGATGAGAATTGTTTTGCCCTCAAATTTCTCAACTATTTTATTTGCTTCCATTGCTAGCTATCTGTCTTTACAAACTGCAATAACAACTACTTGGAACAACTTATGTATATATATATATAATATATATATATATATATATATATATATATATATATATATATATATATATATATATATATATATATATATATATATATATATATATATATATATATATATTTACATACATGTGTATCATGTGTATCATGTATATCGACGTTATGTTATAAATGTTTTGTCCTTTTTATTTTCTTTTTTTAACAACCGACCATATAGGGTGCACTGGGTAAACACACACTCTTGTATAATAACTTGTAAACTATACAATAAACGTAAACCACACTAGGCTAACCAAGTGTAACACAAGCTCACTTGCTTCAACCGCTAGGTAATCCATTACGAGACTTTTGTCCATCGTTTGATTATATTATATACATATTACGAATTTATTTTTGAAAAATAAATGTTAAAATATCTTAATTCTTATATATAAAATAAAGAAATGATGGGCAACCTAAAATATCCTAATGATATTTCTATAATTATTTATTTTTAATATTTTTTCTCTACTAATTTCTAATTATAACTTTTAATAATTATCAAATTTAAAATTAACCCGTGAAGAATCCTACCTTATTGCTACTTATGTAATTATTTATTTTTAATATTTTTCTGTACTAATTTTTAACTATAATTTTCAACAATCATTAAGAGATAAAGCTAGAATTTCAATTTTCTAAGTCTTAGTCTATTTATTTGGATTATAAATCTAAATATGTAAGATTTAAAAAAACTAATGTTATATAAAATATGAATAATACTACATTATTAAATTTTACTATATTAGTGTACTATATTTTCTTATTATGTATTAAATTAATTTCTTTTCACTATTTAAATAATATTATGTGCATCGCCCAAGGAAAAGTGCTAGTGGATATATAACTAAGAGGGGCGCTTTAACCTAATTAACTTATATTAAATAATTATAATTCCAAATAATTTAAAGTAGGCAATATTTTGTCTATCCACTCATACTCTCAACTTTTCTCAATCCAAGATTTGAAGTTGCAATTTCAAAAATATTTATCAAGCGAAGAACCTCTCAAGAGGCATCGTACCATGGTAAATCAACCGAAAATTATCGAAATATAACCAAAAAAACGGTTATTAACGCGCCCGGTACAGTATTGGTACCGTACCACTATATTGTGATATTGTAACCATATTGAATTTATAATACTGCAGTAATATAGTATCGTACCACAAATTGTATTTTATAAATTAACTATCATTTTATACGATTTCTACTTGATAAGACTTACTTGTAACCAAAAATAAAAATGACTACTTAATATTATTACATAAATTAAAACGTACTAGTCAAGATTTTAATATCACTAGTGGATGACAAGTATAGCATATTAAAGAGATAAACCAATAGTGCGATTTTTTTTTTCTCGCTTGAGTTACTCTTTTCTTGTACAAAAATGCATGAATCGCGAAAGTCTTTAAATATGGTAAAAAAATATCAAGTACCAACTATACCGACCAAATTAACAGTATACCGAACATTGATATACCGCAATTTTTGTTGGTAACGATACATGTAATATCAATATTAAATAATATGATTGGTTCACGTTATTGAGCAAAATATTTGGCAACCGTGCTGAATCCATCCTTACTATAAACCATGATCAAGATTTTTTCCTAGCATGGTTAGGCACGAGAAAATGAAATGACGAAATGTAAATTTAATGTTACTTAAGTTTGTGTGTCCAACTAACAGTTACATATCTCATTTAAAACGTGGATATTTTTTTTTTTTTTTTGATAAGAAAAGGACTGCATTAAAAGTGAAGAAGGAAAAAAGTTATGTTTGGTTATTTAATTTAGGTAACACGTTGTATTAAATTTGTTAGATTGTGATATTATATGTGAATTGTGTATAAAGTCTTTTATTTAATAAAATAAAATTATTGTTTTAAGAATAAAAATTGTAATTAACTGTTTTAGTCGCTCCTTACAAAATTAATAGGAGGTTGAAGGGGTATTAGTAATTTCATGAAACAGTAGCATTTAATTGGGGGATTCAACTTAATTAAGTAGCAGGTTTTAGTAGCGTTGAATCATGTCAACCAAAGATCTTACGAACTCCTACTATTTAGGCAATCTAACATAACAGTAACAAGCAAACGAGGCCTTAGATGATAAATATTTGGAAAAAAATATTATAATCTTAAAATTTTGTAATATATATAGCTCAGTATTTGATCTAGAAAGTTCTTATTTATATTTTAACTAAAAATATTAATAAAAGTTGTACCCAACAGATTAATTACATATATATACGCCAATTGATATCTGTAATCATGTAAAAATGGCTGCTTCAATTACTCAAAACACATAATTTATTACGGTGTATTAATATTATGCCTATAATAATATATTTGTTGAAAAAAAACTTTTTTGATTAAAATGAATAAAATATATTTACGTTCGCATATCACGTAAAAAAATTAAGTGACTTCGTCGCAAAAAAAAAAATATTTAGTGAACGTTTTGTTCTAAATTGTGCTAAAAAACAACCGTAATTAGTATTTTCGTTTGAAGCAAGATTGCTTCTTCTTCAATCTATCTGCTCGTTTAGTTACGTACTATTGGCGTGAACTTGGTGCATTTGTTTTTGTACGTGTACGAATGAAGGTTTTCTCCCATGAAGGTGATCATGCACGAGATCAAGACTTGTTGATCGAGTTAAACATGTTTGTCGAAGTCGATGAATCCTCACTTGTGTTTTATTATATATAGTTTCAATATCGGAGGATGATAAAACATGGATGAATCGCACATCTTCTGCTTGTTTAATATAATCATCTTTTTCCGATAAAAAAAATAAAATAAAATAATAAATCATCGAATGATAAAAGAAGTAGCAATGTAGCATACACAATCACACATCTTGTGAATTTATTTTCATCACACTATTAATACATATATATCTACACATTATAATTATTTCTTGAGCACATACTTTACTATTCCAGGGAAGTGAGTGTTGATGAAGTATTCTTCCCACTGAATCGATTTCGGATCGAAATCGAACATATCTGTGTTCGCATCTGTAGACACGTAAATTTAATATAATTTATATTATATTAAATTGAATCCCAAGATTATAATTTATCTTGCAAAATAAGTCATGGAGATAATTATCAATTAATTATTGACCAATAGGATTGTTTCTTCTCTTCCAAGTTATAAGAGATAAATATCAATTTAAAGAGAGCCAATCAAATCGCGCCACGTCATCAAGAAGACTTTGTGTAGGACTCTTATTCTACCACTATAAATAGGGACCCTCCCTACACAATTCAAGACACAACTCAAGAAGAAGAAAAACCGTAGGAGAAAATTCTCTCTACAATATTCAAGTCGTTCTTCATCAAATTCAAGGCGTTCTTCATCAAATCGAAGGAGTTCATCAAATCGAAGGTGTTCTTCATCAAATCAAGGCGTTAAAGCGTTTAATTCGAGATTACGGTGCTAAACCCTCGAATTAACGTTATTAACATCAAATCAAGATCGAAGGAAGATTGAAGGGCCAAATCCATCAAGAATTCCAAGATCTTCAAGTCAAAATCCGTCAAAGTTCAGCGTTCGATCCGAGATTCAAGTCGCAAGACCCTCGGAAGACGTTATTCAAATCCAAATCAAATCCGGAGAAGATCAAGTCAACGACTCGTCTCCGAAATTCAAAGTCAATCATATATTTTTCTTGAGAGAATAATCAGAGGATTAAATTAGAGTTTGTAACCCGCAATATTTTATTTTAATTCAATAAATTATCCTTGTGCAAGTATTTTCTTGTTTGTTAAATTCGCAGATAAGAATTTGTTGCTACAAATTTTGGCACGCCCGGTGGGACATCTCTACCTCTCATCTCTTCTCTCTCTCGAAGATCCTCGAAGTGTTGCAGCTGCAAGCGTCCTCCGAGACTAACTCGACGCCTCAAACCATTCAGAAAGGCTTACCACCTCTTGTCAACACAAGCACAGACGTGGAAGGTTCAAAACGAAAGATTTCACAGCCCACGCCTCGTTCAACATCAAGCTACTCAGAGGTGGCATCCGTCATGACAACAAACGCTACAACCATGGAGGAGCAAATTGCAAGTTTGACAAATGCAATTGATGGACTCACAAAGCATGTTCAACAACGAGATTCTCAAATTGCCGAGTTGATCAACAAGATGGACAAAGCCGATGCTAGTCAAGCTGTGGAGAATCAGATAGAAGTTCAAGACGAAGTCGAGACATCCACAAAGCAACAACCAGTTGAAAACGAGAAGGCTCCAGCTCAAGAACTTCAAGTTTCTCCAGAAGGGATGATTCATGTAGATCAAGTGATAACGCTGATCAGTGGAACCATCAAAGACAAGTTGGAAGGAAGCTCGAAGTCATCATCAACCTATGTCAAGCCATACACGCAAAGGATTGATGATCTAAGGATGCCAATGGGCTATATACCTCCAAAGTTTCAACAATTTGACGGCAAAGACAACCCCAAGCAACATGTGGCACACTTCGTCGAGACTTGCAATGATGCCGGGACGTACGGAGATCACCTCGTCAAGCAATTCGTCCGATCGCTCAAAGACAATGCGTTTGATTGGTACATTGATTTGGGGACTCCATCGATAGTTGGAAGCACTTAGAGGAAGAATTTCTCAACCGCTTTTACAGCACTCGAAGAACAGTCAGCATGATTGAGCTCACCAATTCCCGCCAATGGAAGAAGGAACCTGTCATCCACTACATCAACCGTTGGAGAAATTTGAGTCTTAATTGCAAGGATCGACTGCCCGAGACATCAGCTATTGAACTGTGCATCCAAGGAATGCAATGGGGACTCCGATATATCCTTCAAGGAATTCAACCTAAAAGTTTTGAAGAGTTGGCCACTCGAGCACATGATATGGAATTGAGTATAACTGCAAATGAAGTCAAAGAACCTTCATTCCAAAAGTCGTACCAGCTCAATGAAGAACATGTCGAAGAAGAACAAGAAGATCACGAGGATGGGGGCAAAACAACACCCTATGCAATATGACAAGTCAAATCAAATCAAGCACTCATTGACACGAGTTTAAAAGGTCTACATGTCCAAATCAAATGAAGTTCTCCTTGACACGAGTTTAAAAGGTCTACATATCCAAATCAAATGAAGCACTCCTTGACACGAGTTTAAAAGGTCTACAAGTCCAAGTCAAGTGAAACACTCATTGACACGAGTTTAAAAGGTCTACGAGCACATATCAAATTCAAGTTCATATGAAGCACTCCTTGACACGAGTTTAAAAGGTCTACATGTCCAAAAAAAAAAAAATGAAATACTCCTTGACACGAGTTTAAAATGTCTACAAGATCAAATCAAATCAAGGCTCCTTGATACGAGCGTAAACTATCTACATATCCAAGTCAAGTCAAGCCTCCTCGATATGAGCATAAACTATCTATATATCCAAATCAAATCAAGGCTCCTCGATATGAGCATAAACTATCTATATATCCAAATCAAATCAAAGCTCCTCGATATGAGCATAAACTATCTATATATCCAAATCAAGTCAAGGCTCCTTGATACGGGCATAAACTATCTATATATCCAAATCAAATCAAGGCTCCTTGATATGAGCATAAACTATCTATATATCCAAATCAAGTCAAGGCTCCTTGATACGAGCATAAACTATCTATATATCCAAGTCAAGTCAAGGCTCCTCAATACGAGCATAAACTATCTATATATCCAAATCAAGTCAAGGCTCCTCGATATGAGCATAAACTATCTATATATCGGAATCAAGTCAAGGCTCCTTGATACGAGCGTAAACTATCTACAAATTCAAGTCAAATGCTCCTTCAGCACGAGCTTAAACTGCAAATGTTTCTCCTTGTCCACATGAGTGTAAACTGTGCATGACATCCCTCAAAAGGATATATTTTGAACTACGTTATGACTTGATCCCTCTATAGGGTACGTAGGCAACTTAGAATCTCTCTAAGTCCAGTCATGATTTCAAAAAATGTATGTGCTTTGCTAGATCAAGCTGCAATTGAAGTTAAACAATTATCGAGACTCATTCACTCCAAGACGCATTGTCCGTGAACAAGTCTCGAGGGGGCATTTGTAGACACGTAAATTTAATATAATTTATATTATATTAAATTGAATCCCAAGATTATAATTTATCTTGCAAAATAAGTCATGGAGATAATTATCAATTAATTATTGACCAATAGGATTGTTTCTTCTCTTCCAAGTTATAAGAGATAAATATCAATTTAAAGAGAGCCAATCAAATCGCGCCACGTCATCAAGAAGACTTTGTGTAGGACTCTTATTCTACCACTATAAATAGGGACCCTCCCTACACAATTCAAGACACAACTCAAGAAGAAGAAAAACCGTAGGAGAAAATTCTCTCTACAATATTCAAGTCGTTCTTCATCAAATTCAAGGCGTTCTTCATCAAATCGAAGGAGTTCATCAAATCGAAGGTGTTCTTCATCAAATCAAGGCGTTAAAGCGTTTAATTCGAGATTACGGTGCTAAACCCTCGAATTAACGTTATTAACATCAAATCAAGATCGAAGGAAGATTGAAGGGCCAAATCCATCAAGAATTCCAAGATCTTCAAGTCAAAATCCGTCAAAGTTCAGCGTTCGATCCGAGATTCAAGTCGCAAGACCCTCGGAAGACGTTATTCAAATCCAAATCAAATCCGGAGAAGATCAAGTCAACGACTCGTCTCCGAAATTCAAAGTCAATCATATATTTTTCTTGAGAGAATAATCAGAGGATTAAATTAGAGTTTGTAACCCGCAATATTTTATTTTAATTCAATAAATTATCCTTGTGCAAGTATTTTCTTGTTTGTTAAATTCGCAGATAAGAATTTGTTGCTACAACATCACTTTCCAATCTCATTGCAGTTCGCAGGTTTTCAGCATTGGCATCGTCGTATCTGCTCAAACAATAGTTCGATTCGACGTTTAAATCAAACGCCGTAAGTAGAATAATACTGTAAATAAAATATCGTTGAATAATTAATAACAAGTATTAGGTGAAATAAAATACATACATTCCCCGAAAGAACAAGTACGGTTTGTAAAGTTCTGCCAGTCGCAAAGAATGATTGATTTTTCTCTTCGCATTGGTATATGAACTCTCGTAACGGTTGCAAAGTAACGCGTTCAACACCTTCAATACCTGAAAAAAAAAATTAATAAAATACATTCATAAAAAAATAGTGCAAAGAAATAATTTAATTTAGGGTAAATTACACTTACACCCCTGAGGCATACTAAAACAACTTTAAGGTCTATGTAGTATCAGTAACTACAATCACCCCCAAAACATTGTTAAAAACCCTAACGGTCTGTTAGTTTCAGACAGCACTGGTGGAGACAAAATAGAGCTAAGGGGCAACATGGTTCTCCTAAAATTTCTTAAATCCTTATTATTTTCTATAAGATTTATAAATTTTCATCTAAGGTAGTATTAACGGCCCCGCTGGAAACAAATACTGTGCATATCGGTCCCCAGGGCATGAAAGTTATTGTTTCAGGGGTGTGTCTGTAATTATCAATAATACAGGAACCTTAAAATTATTTTAGCAGACCATAGGGGTGTAGATGTAATTAATTAACCATCTAAATTTATAGAGAAATTAAATAATAACCTTGAGAAATGGGAGATAGCGAATGGAAATGTGTCTGTGAAAGCTGGTCATGGAGCTGAGGGTAGCGGGTTTTCCCACATTGATGGGGTTTCCTTTATTATCAGTAAAAGGTTTCTTTTGTAAGTAGTGATACATAAACCACTTTAGTTGTCTGAAACTCATTGGATTTCTTAGTGATGAGCCAATGTGATAAATATGATTTGCCACCTCATCATCGTCTTCAGTACGAGGTTTATCTGTATCATGTGCTGCTATTGCTACGAGGATGCCGTTTACTACCATGTCACCTGGTATCTACAGAGAGAGAGATGGAAATTCATCATATATATATATATATATATATATATATATATATATATATTAAGTATATATATATAGGGATAAGCCCTTTTTCTTTACTGCCTTTTCTTTTCCACTTTTTTTTGGCCATTTAATGATAAAACTGCGTCGTTTCAATCTGTCGGTCCAATCACGTGTTACAATTCTTTTCTTTTTCCTTTATTTCTCAAGCTGCTCGACCACGACCTGCGTGCTTGAATTTATTTTTCTTTCACCTTTTCTTATATTCTGCTTCTTGCGGAACGACGACGTTTAGAAGCATGACCTCAAATCTGGCCAACCATTGTTGACCACCGCCGTTGCCTCCGCCGTAACCGCCGCCGCCGTCGCCGCCTTGGTGGGTCCCAATCCTTGATTTCTTTTCTTTTATTTTATGCTTTCGTTTTCCTTTGTCTTTGGGCCGCCTACAATTATTGACGGCGAGGGAATCTCCATGGCTACAATCATCACATTATTCCTTTATCCTTTGCTTCTATCCTCCAACAAGTTCCGAGGTTCCCCCATCGTCTGCTGCGTGTACTTCTTATCTCCTGAATTGCTGCTTTTGAGATGACAGCACCACATGTGGATATGGCTTGCACAAATTTTACCTCTTTACCAAATCCCTCTTCCTCTCCATTTCTCACTGCAATTCCTCTCTATTTGAATCTCGTTCTTTTTCCCCTTTCTCTTCTCCTCCTTCTGCCGCCGCACCGCCACCGCTGCTGACCGCCGCTTTCATTGATTTCGACGGCCCTCTTCCAACCATACATATGAGGCTGCAACTTTCTTTTCCCCTGCCCCTGCCCCTGCCCCATCTCTCTTCGGAGATCGCTCACCCTTTACCCCTTTGTTGAGGTACCAATCCATGAATTTATAAACATATGATTGATGATAAACATGAATGTTATTTAAGTTTGTTTACTTATATATGTTATATTTGATTTGTTTACAGAAATTTGTGGTTGATCATGAATCTGCATCTATAGACTATATGTCTGTTTGTTAGAATTTCAGAATTTTAATATGTGGAGCTTTGTTGGACGTGGTTGGTAAACGCGCTCAGACTGAAATCGAAGACCTTCAGATTTCCGTTCTCATCCAGGAGAAGATTCTCCGGCTTCAAATCGCGGTGGGAGATGCCGCGGAGGTGGCAGTAGCTGACGGCGGAGATCAGCTGCTGGAAGTACTTGGAGATCAGCTGCTGGAAGTACTTCCGACTGAGATCCACGCTGAACCGGCCCTTGACCACCTTCGCGAACAGCTCGCCGCCCTTGACGAATTCCAGAACGAAATAAATCTTCGTCCTGGTTGCGAGAACCTCGAACAATTTGACGATGTAAGGGTGGCGCAGCCGGCTCATGGTCGAAATCTCGCGTTTGATGTGCACCATTAGATTAACATTGTTGTTGAGCTTGCTCTTGCTCACCACTTTCACGTCGACGCTCCGGCCGTTGGAAATATCCCTATAGCGTGGTACGCTTTCGCGAACGCGCCGCAGCCTAGAAGCTTCCCGATCTCGTACTTTCTGAACAACGCATTCTCCGCCGATAAAGCCATGTTTGCGGCAGAAGACGGCGGCGACGAGGGACCGGAAACCGAAAACTCGTCGTTTCCCGGCATCAGTGCGCAATAATTCAGAGACCGGAAAAAACAAATTTCGATTTTTTTTTTGTGGTGAAGATTAGGTTTTAGAAAAGGGATTGGTTGTAAGGTTCTATTCTACAGCTAATAATAGTTGGGCGGGGGATGAATTGTGTGCGACATTGCAGTAAGTGGGGGAGAAAGAGTATGAATGGATATCGGACCACTATTTAGTCTTGCTTGAGAAAATATCGGGTAACAAGTTTCAAACTTCTGCCTACTTTTATCAATAACAATATTTTTGTTCGTTGTTTTTCATTCATATCTTGCCTTCATTGAACAAAGAAGTAAATTTTCTTTATTGTTAACGGTTTTGACTCTTATTGAATTGTTCAAATGTATAAAGGCGTATGTTGATCAGCATATATAAATTGAATTTCTTTTCGTAGGACATTTCAGCATATTTTTTTGTCTTTAGCTCTCCTCGTCCAGATATTTAATTGGTAAATATGCTTGCTTAGTTACCTCTTATTGTTAATCGATGCAGAAATTATTGAATTTGCTCGACCGGCTGTTACTGGCAATTGCTTACCTACACGGCTACACTCCAACTTTATTCAAACCAAATTTGGTGTGAGGGAGGACTGCTTGGCAAGTTTTCATCTACTTTCGTCTTTTCGAATGTAAAATTAAAGTAATCATACTGACGGTTGTTTATTCGCTCTCCGTAGTGGCAGATGGTAGATCATCAATGCAGAATTTTGGGTTGTTCTTTCTTTAAGGCTGTTTATAGCCTGTGTTTGCATTTTTCGTGATGCGCAGAAGGTGGTGAAGGATTCGTCGAGAGATTCTAATGGAGTTCGCCGGAATGCTTTGGTGCTATCCGGAAGCAAAAGACCGTCGTCGGAGTCTTTTCGGAGCAGTGATGATCGTCGATTTTGCAATGCCAAAGGGTGATTGTTGCTTTCACCTTTCTACTGGTATTTGATTTCAATTTACTTTCTAGCTTGTGCATTTGTATAAGTGGAAATTAGCAAATTTTTTTTTTATGATTTGTTGATTCAGAATGACAGTGGGTGTGAGTGCACGGAGCTACGGGTACAACAGCCGTTTAGATGGTAATAGTTAATTTCGTAAAATAGATGCTCTCTCGTGTTAGCTTTTTTCGTCTCTTTTTAATCAATAAATTTCATGGTGTATTTAAACTTTATTGCTGTAGATTGAAGATATCTTCGCCTGAAACTAATACGCAAGAGAATGTCAAAGCATATAGAGCTCGAAAACGAGAGGCGTAAAAAGATGGAACTACACGACAACGCATCAAGAGCTACACCACCTTCTAGAAGGGCTGCTGAAACACAACCGATAGGTTCAACGATTAAAAATTCTTATGCTTCTTGGAATTCAAATGCAGCGAAAACGAGATCCCCCGAAAGACTTCAGAAATATTCTGGTGGATTTTCTGACAACCCCATGAATTCTATTGGTCAACTGCCTCATGTACCATCAATTAGACCGATAGATGCTTCAAGAGAAGAGCATTTGTCGATGAGGGATGCCTTGGAATCTTCTAGGCCAGATTTACCTATATTCACCACTTCGAGAGGTTTTCTGGATAATGGCAAGATGGTCACCGATCTTCCTCCAACAACAGGTGGCATGTGCAGACCTATTTACCAGGTAAAAATCTATTTTATCTCATATTTCGTTTACCTCGACTCCTCTGTTTTTGTTTACCTCTGTTTTGGTGATTTTTTCCTTATTTTAAGATCATGCATTGTTGAGGCAGGGGAAAGCGATGAGGCAACTACAACTTAGAAAATTGAGGCGTGTGCCAAACAAGCAAATGTGCAGCAAACCTCTGTAGCTGAATTTATGGTTTGTGTTTCGTTTGTAAAAAAAAAAAATACTATAGTGTTCTTGATAATTAATTGCATTTACTATTGTCCCATTCTGATTTCTGATTTTGGGTTCTTGAAGTTTGCCCACTCTGTCATAAGCTGAGGTAGCAAGAAAACTGTATACCTCTTTGAGTAAAACAGTGTGCAAGATTGATTTGTGTGCTCTGTAAATGTTTTACTGGTGTTGCATATAATTTTTTTACAGAGTGATGCAATTAGGAACACCCTTTATCAATGCGAATATTAATATAGATATTTGATGACTCATTTTGCATGATTGCTCGTTAGTGTTGCTCTAAGGAAAATATACAAATTAAACCTTGAAGGTATTCACAGCTTTATGTATGTCGACACTTGTAATCCGATCTTTCTCGTATTTCATACCTCTTGGTAAAATTGAAACCAATAATTTGATTGTATGTCGCATAATTTTTTGAATCGTCTATCATGTTCGTGGCGTACGTTTAAGTTCTGTTTTTAGGTTTGTACTGTTTCCGAGTAACATTGTTTTTAGGTTTGTACTGTTTCCGAGTAACAGTTTGAAAAATTACAGATTTGATCCTTAAACAAGAAATGCACACCAAATGGGGGTCAATTTGTAATTTCTGGTAATCCACTGAAACAGTTTTGAAAATTGCAGAATTGCCGCAATACTTACTCCATCTTCCCATCCATTCCACCCAAATAGCAAATTTAACACCAAAGTAGATCTCTCTTGTAATATTCGAAATATCAACCACCAACGCATATGCTTCGACTCAACTATAATTGCGCATGACTCATTTACGAAAATTCGCAACACCGAGTTTAAAATCTTATGATTTACGATTCAAATCTTACGATTCAATTATTCATACCTAAGTCAATTCAAATGTTAAAATAAATCTTAAATATCGACAAAACGATCAAATTTTACGATTTACGATTTAAGAAAACAATAATTTATTATATTATTTATAATTAATGTGTTATAATTACTACTAATGGTCCCTATATTATATACCATTTTTAGTTTTAGTCCTAAAACCGGAAATGCCCCCAAGTGGAGATCAATTTGTAATTTCCGAAAATCCACCTCCCTAGCTGAAGCAGTTCTGAAAAATGCATAATCACCCCTATAGTTACTCAATCTTCCTGACCGCTCCACCCAAATTGCAAATTTGACCTCAAAGTAGATCTCTCTTTCAATATCCAAAATATCCGCCACATTTATGAAATTCGCAACATCGAGCATAAAATCGTATGGTTTACGATTCAAATCTTACGATTCAATTCATTCATATCTATGTTGATTCAAATGTTAAAATAAATCTTAAATATCAACAAATCGATTAAATTCTACAATTTTTGGTCCCCATATTATTATATTTTTTTTTTAATTCTGGTCCTTAAACTATAAATGCACCCCAAGTGGGGGTCAATTTGTAATTTTTGGAATTCCACCTCCCTGATTGTAACACCTCTATATTTACTTCATCTTATCAGCCGCTCCAGCCCGATTGCAAATTTATCCCCAAAGCTGATCTCTCTTGCAATATCCGAAATATCTGCCACCAACGCAGTATGCTTCTACTCCTCCGCTATAATCGCGTGTGACTCATTTATGCAAATTCGCAATACCGTGTTTAAAATCTTATGATTTACAATCCAAATCTTATGATTCAATTTGTCCATACCTAAGTCGATTCAAATGTTAAAATAAATTTTAAATATCAACAAAACGATCAAAGTTTACGATTTACGATTTAAGAAAACTTTAATTTATTATATTATTTTTATGATAATTACAGTTTTGGTCCCTATATTATATACATTTTTTTAATTTTTGTCCTTAAACCAGAAATGCCCCCAAGTGGAGGTTAATTTGTAATTTCCGAAAATCCACCTCCCTGGCTTAAATAGTTGTGAAGACTGCAGAATCACCCTATACTTACTCCATCTTCCGCTCCACCTAAATTACAAATTTGGACCCAAAGTGGATCTTTCTTTCACTATCCAAAATATGCGCCACATTTACGAAAATTTGCAACAACGAGCATAAAATCCTATGATTTACGATTCAAATCTTACGATTCAATTCAATCATATCTATGTCGATTAAAATGTTAAAATAAATCTTAAATATCAACAAATCGATCAAATTTTACGATTTTTGGTCCCTATATTATTAAACATTTTTTTTAAAATTTGGTCCGTAAAAAAGAAATGCACCCCAAGTGGGGGTCAATTTGTAATTTTTGGAAATCCACCTTCCTGGCTGAAACAATTTTGAAAATTGCAGAATCACCCATATACTTACTCCATCTTCGCAGCCGCTCCACCTAAATTGCAAATTTAACCCCTAAGTAGAACTCTCTTGCAATATCCGAAATATCCGCCACCAAGGCAGTATGTTTCTACTCCTCCTCAGCTATAATCGCTTGTGACTCATTTACGAAATTTCGCAATACTGAGTTTAAAATATTATGATTTACGATTCAAATCTTACGATTCAATCCCTTCATACCCAAGTCGATTCAAAAGTTAAAATAAATCTTAAATATCAACAAAACGATCAAATTACGATTTAAGATATAAGAAAACTTTAATTTATTATATTAATTTTAATAAACTTGTGATGATTACAGTTTTGATCCCTATATTATATACTATTTATAATTTTGGTCCTTAAACCGGAAATGCTCCCCAAGTGGAGGTTAACTTGTAATTTCCGAAAATCCACCTCCCTTGCTGAAATAGTTGTGAAGATTGCAGAATCAACCCTATACTTACTCCATCTTCCTAACCGCTACACCCAAATTGCATATTTGACTCCAAAGAGTGGATCTCTCTTTCACTATCCAAAATATCCGTCACATTTACTAAAATTCGCAATAACGAGCATACAATCTTATGATTTACGATTCAATTCATTCATATCTATGTCGATTCAAATGTTCAAATAAATCTTAACTATCAACAAATTGATCAAATTTTACGATTTTTGGTCCCTATATTATTAAAACTTTTTTTTTTTTAATTTTGATCCTTAAACCAAAAATGAACCCCAAGTGGGGGTCAATTTGTAATTTTTGGAAGTCCACCTCCCTCGCTGAAACAATTTTGAAAATTGCGGAATCACTTATATACTTACTCCATCTTCCCAGCCGCACTACCCAAATTGCAAATTTGACCCCAAATTGGATCTCTCTTGCAATATCCGCCACCAACGAAGTATGCTTCGACTCCTCCTCAGTTATAATCGTGTGTGACTCATTTACAAAAATCCGCAATACCGAGTTTAAAATCTTATGATTTACGATTCAAATCTTACGATTCAGTCTGTTCATACTTAAGTCGATTCAAAAGTTAAAATAAATTTTAAATATCAACAAAATGATCAGATTTTACGAATTACAATTTAAGAAAATTTTAATATATTATATCATTTATAATAAACTTGCGATAATTACATATTTGATCCCTATATTATATTCCATTTATAATTTTGGTCCTTAAACCGGAAATGCCCCCAAGTGGAGGTTAATTTGTAATTTCCGAAAATCCACCTCCCTGGCTGAAATAGTTGTGAAGATTGCAGAATCAACCCTATACTTACTCCATCTTCCTAACCCCTACACCCAAATTGCATATTTGACTCCAAAGAGTGGATCTCTCTTTCACTATCCAAAATATCCGTCACATCTACTAAAATTCGCAATAACGAGCATACAATCTTATGATTTACGATTCAAATCTTAAGATTCAATTCATTCATATCTATGTCGATTCAAATGTTCAAATAAATCTTAACAATCAACAAATTGATCAAATTTTACTATTTTTGGTCCATATATTACATACAATTTTTTTTTTAAATTTGTGTCCTTAAACAAGAAATGCACCCCAAGTGGGGGTCAATTTGTAATTTCAGGAAATCTACTTCCTTGACTGAAACAGTTTTGGAAATTGCAGAATCACCGCTATACTTATTCCATTTTCCCAGTCGTTTCACCCAAATAGCAAATTTAACACCAAAGTGGATCTCTCTTGCAATATCCGAAATATCTGCCACCAACGCAATATGCTTCGACTCCTCAACTATAATCGCGGGTGACTCATTTACGCAAATTCGCAATACCGAGTTTAAAATCTTGTGATTTACGATTCAAATCTTACGATTCAATTATTCATACTTAAGTCGATTCAAATGTTAAAATAAATCTTAAATATCGACAAAATGATCAAATTTTACGATTTCCGATTTAAGAAAACAATAATTTATTATATTATATATAATTAACGTGTTATAATTACTACTTTGGTCCCTATATTATATCCCATTTTTAGTTTTGTTCCTAAAACCGAAAATGCCCCCAAGTGGAGGTTAATTGGTAATTTCCGAAAATCCACCTCCCTAGCTGAAGCAGTTATGAAAATCGCATAATCACCCCTATACTTACTCAATCTTCCTAACCGCTCCAACCAAATTGGAAATTTGACCCCAAAGTGGATCGCTCTTTCAATATCCAAAATATCCGCCACATTTATGAAAATTCGCAATACCGAGCATAAAATCGTATGATTTACGATTCAAATCTTACGATTCAATTCATTCATATCTATGTTGATTCAAATGTTAAAATACATCTTTAATATCAACAAATCGATCAAATTTTACGATTTTTGGTCCCTATATTATTATACCTATTTTTAATTTTGGTCCTCAAACCAGAGTCAATTTGTAATTTTTGGAAATCCACCTCCCTGGCCGAAACATTTTTTAAAATTACAGAATCACCGCTATACTTACTCCATCCTCCCAGCCTCTCCACCCAAATTGCATATTTAACCCCAACGTGGATCTCTCTTGCAATATCTTAAATATCCGCCACCAACGCAATATGTTTCAAGTCCTCCTCAGCTATAATCGTGTGTGACTCATTTACGAAAATTCGCATTCCCGAGTTTAGAATCTTATGATTTACGATTCAAATCTTACGATTCAATTTATTCATACCTAAGTCGATTCAAATATTAAATAAATCTTAAATATCGACAAAACGATCAAATTGTACAATTTACAATTGAAGAAAACTTTAATTTATTATATTATATATAATAAACATGTTATAATTACAGATTTGGTCCATATATTATATACCATTTTTAATATCGGTCTTTCAACCGGAAATGCCCCTAAGTGGAGGTCAATTTGTAATTTCCGAAAATCCACCTCCCTTGATGAAACAGTTGTGAAGATTGCACAATCAACCCTATACTTACTCCATCTCCCTAGCTGCTCCACCCAAATTGCAAATTTGACCCCAAAGAGTGGATCTCTCTTTCAATATCCAAAATATCCGCCACATTTACGAAAATTCGCAATAACGAGCATACAATCTTATGATTTATGATTCAATTCATGCTTATCTATGCCGATTCAAATGTTAAAATAAATCTTAAATATCAACTAATCGATCAAATTTTACGATTTTTGGTCCCTATGTATTACATACATTTTTTTTTTAATTTGGTCCTTAAACAAGAAATCCACCCCAAGTTGGGGTCAATTTGTAATTTCTGTAAATCCACCTCCCTGGCCGAAACAGTTTTGAAAATTGCAGAATCACCCATATACTTACTCCATATTCCCAGCCGCTCCGCCCAAATTGCAAATTTAACCCCAAAGTGGATCTCTCTTGCAATATCCGAAATATCCGCCACCAACGCAGTTTGCTTCTAATCCTCCTAGCTATACTCGTGCGTGACTCATTTACGAAAATTCGCAATACCGAGCATAAAATCTTATGGTTTACGATTCAAGTCGTACGATTCAATTCATTCATATCTATGTCGCTTCAAATGTTAAAATAAATCTTAAATATAAACTAATCGATTAAATTTTCTGATTTTTAGCCCCTATATTACATACATTTTTTTTGGTCTTTAAACAAGAAATGCACCACAGGTGGGGGTCAATTAGTAATTTCTGGAAATCCACTTCACTGTCTGAAACAATTTTAAAAATTGCAGAATCCCCTCTATACTTACTCCATCTTCCAAGCCGTTCCACCCAAATTGCAAATTTAACACCAAAGTGGATCTCTCTTGCAATATCCGAAATATCTGCCACCAACACAGTATGCTTCGACTCCTCGACTATAATCGCGTGTGACTCATTTATGAAAATTCGCAATACCGAGTTTAAAATCTTTTGATTTACAATTAAAATCTTACGATTCAATTATTCATACCTAAGTCGATTCATATGTTAAAATAAATCTTAAATATCGACAAAACGATCGAATTTTACGATTTACGATTTAAGAAAACAATAATTTATTATATTATTTATAACAAACATGTTATAATTACTATTTTGGTCCCTATATTATATACCATTTTAAAGTCTTTAAACCGGAAATGCACCCCAAGTGGAAATCAAGTTGTAATTTCCGAAAATCCACATCCCTGGCTGAAACAGTTGGGAAGATTGAAGAATCACCCCTATGCTTACTCCATATTCCTAGCCGCTCCACCCTAATTACAAATTTGACCCCAAAGTGGATCTCTCTTTCAATATCCAAAATATTCGCCACATTTATTATCACAAGTTTATCATAAATAATATAATACCTTTAAAGTTTTCATAAATCGTAAATCGTAAAATTTGATCGATTTGTTGATATTTAAGGCAACAAATCCACCTCCCGTCCGACACAGTTTTGAAAATTGCAGAATCACCCCTATACTTACTCCATCTTCCCTGCCGCTCCACCCAAATTTTACCTAATCGTAAAAAAAAGATAAAAAAAAAGGCAGCCTAAAAATCGATTTATGAAAGTATATCGAAAATACATAATACGATAAGTTTTTGTATTCACCCGAGGCACCCGGCACCGCGCATTGCGCGGTGCTCTACACTAGTATATATATATATATATATAAGGTAAATTAAAACCATCCTGAGGTATGGTTAAATTACGAAAAAATCCCTCATGTTTGAATAATTATATTTAACCCCTCAACTATGAATTTTCTTACACCTTCACCCTTATGGTGTCAAATTCAACATAATCATCTAGATTCCGTAGAATATTGTGCTCTAGTTTGTACTGGTGTTGTGTAAAAATACAGTTTCTCATTCACCATAATCTGATATATACAAGCAAAAAAACACATTTTATGATCATCTTGCTTCAAAATATGGAGTACAAATTAAAAGTGATAATACCCATATAATCAAAAAGATTCCACTAAATTTGAAACCGCAAGGATTGACGTGTAAGAAAATTTATATTTGAGGGTTTTTTGTAATTACCCAAATATGAGGGGGTTTTCGTAATTTTATCATACCTCAGGGGTGGTTGTAATTTACCCATATATATATATATATATATATATATATATATATATATATATATATATATATATATGATAAATTACGGCCACACCCTAAGGTAAGGTCAAATTACGAAAAAAATCCTCATGTTTGGATATTTACAATCACCCCTCAATTATGAATGCTCTTACACATCCACCCTTATGGTGTCAAATTCAACATAATCTTCTCGATTCCGTGAAATATTCTCTAGTTTGTACTTGTTTTGTGCAAAAACGCAGTTTCAGATGCACCACAGACCTGTTATTTACAAGCCAATATAAACATCATATGATCATCTTGTTTCTAAATTAAATGTGGAGTTGGAATGGGATAAAATGGGTACAAACTGGAGAACATTCCACATAATCTAGAAGATTTTTGAATTTGACACTTTAAGTGTGGACATGTAAGAAAATTCATAGTCGTGGGGGTGATTGTATCTATCCAAACATGATGGGTTTATTCGTAATTCAACATTACCTAAGGGGGTTGATTATAATTTACCCTCTTTATATATGTCTGTACTTGTGTGTAAAAAAGATGTAGTAACTAACACACTAACCACATCGAGTATTGAGGCAGGGTCGCCGAGGAAGAATTTAATTTTTCGTTTCGCATAACTAACGAAGATGCTGTCGAGGGTTCTGTATGCATTGCGAATTGATCGATGACAATTAGTAAATTACATGAAAAAATTAAATATAGCTAGGAAAAGAAGCTAGTGATCATGAATATATTGTGATCACAAGGAATTATTATTACCTTAGACCTTCCATCCAACCAGGGAATGGTTCTCTGCAAGTACTAGTTATTATTGGGGGGCGGACGATTACGACATTAACGTTTTCTTTAAATTTCTCGAAAACCATCTCTCCCATTGCTTTTGTAAACGAGTAAGTATTCGGCCATCCATGCAATATTGCCCTGCAGGTTTAATTAAGAACCAAAAAACACACAAATTATATATGTAAATGTGGTTTCTTTAATTAATTTCTAGCAAAATTATATGTATAGTAGAACAACCTTTGAATGCCAAAGTCCCTGAGAGATTGAATGAAGTCGTGGTTAGGGATATTAATATGAGATTGAAGTCGTGTTTTAGTTTGTTGGAGCAACTTCTTCTCTGCATCCAAATCCAAGTAGGTGAGTTTGGCACCTTGCAATGTTTCACCCATACGAAATGGCTTCTCTACTATAACCCCTGACCTTGTCCCATGCACATATGCTACATACATATGCATTAAGAGAGATCAGAAATCAGAGAGATCGATCGATCTAGCGAGAGAAATCTAGAGAGAGAGAATTTATACGTACCTGTGGATACGTGGAGAAGCAACTTTAGTTTTGTACATTTCTTGGCGAAGTTTAGAATATGCATTGCTCCAAATGCATTGATATCCAGTGCATCATCATACCTAATTATTTAATTAATTATTTATTTATTTATTAAAAATCATAATTATGCAAAAGATAGAACTCTTATCAAAAAGACAAATTATTTATAGTAATATCTCAAAAAGGGATTTTTTTTTTTAATTTATTTATATATATGTGTGTACCTCTCATCAAACCTTGTTGTTGCAGCGGAGTTGATAATAAAATCAATTTCTCCGTACATTTTACCAATCAACTCTGCATCTCCAATCCCAAACTTCTCTTTAGAAACATCACCGGATACTGGAATAATTTTCGACGATAAAAAGCTAGTTATATTTTCTCCTAGCTTGTCCCTCAAAACTCGAAACAATTCGGTATCCACAATCTGCAAACATAACAAATTAAAATTTGCAATTAATAAATAAATTGGTCACAAATTAAATTTTAAATTGCACCTCTTGGTGTAGTCGTTGTTCAGCAGATACAACATTCGGAGCTCGTATGAGAAGAAACAACGTTTTGATGTTGGGTTGGACCCGAAGTATCTTCTCTACGAGAACTACATTCATCAGTTTACGAAACAAAAACGCGCAAAATGTTAGAAAAAATATTATATATTGCTATATATATATATATATATATATATATGTAAGTATTATAGAAAGATGATGAAGTAGTACTCTTTGCAAGAAAGCCAGTGGCACCAGTGATGAGAATTGTTTTGCCATCAAATTTCTCAACTATTTTATTTGCTTCCATTGATATTAGCTTTCTTACAAACTGAAAAATCTTGGTTTATATCTTGTAATGGGACTCAAACTTTTATAGACACTTATGTCAACGTTATGTTATAAATGATTCTCCAATATCCATGCATGTTTTAAATGGAGATAATAATACAAATGTTTTTAGGCATATTTTAAATTACATATATATTAATGCGCATGTTTTAAAAATGGGCGAATGGCAAAAAGGCACATCCCAAGGGACTTAAATGCACATTGGTCCATAAAAAAAAGTCTTTCAAATACACTCATCCCCATGCCTTTAGTCAAAAACACCCTTCATAATATATTTTTTGTCAATTCCATCCATTATGCTCTAACTTCCTTAATATTACACATTGACCTCGGATTTTAAACAAATATATCGGATTAAGCCCCAAAATAATAATTTTTTGAAAAAATATTTGTTTTTCAGAAAATAATTTTTTTTCCGGCCAGATTCCGGCGTTGACCGCGGAGACCGTCAGTCTCCGGCATTGAATTTTTTTTCGAATTTTTTTTCTTTGAAAAAAATATTTTAATTAATATTATTGTCTTGCCTACTAAATTATTGTCTCAGACAGTAAGTATTACTGTTTGAGACAGTATTATTATGAATATTATTATCCCGAACAGTACTATTATTAATATTACTGTCTAAGACAGTTAAGTAACTGTTGGAGACAATAATTTAGCAGCCAATGCAGTGATATTAATTAAAATAAATTTTTTAAGAAAAAAAAAATTCAAAAAAAAAAGTTATTTAACAGTTAAATTACTGTCTCCGTCAGTTAAATAACTGCTTGAGACAGTAGTTTAGCAGCCAAGACGGTAATATTAATTAAAAATATTTTTTTTAAGAATAAAAAAATCAATTAACAGTTAAATTACTTTCTCCGACAGTTAAATAACTACTGGAGACAGTAATTTAGCAACGAATACAGTAATATTAATTAAAATATTTAAAAAAAAAAAAGTTAATTAACAGTTAAATTAATGTCTCTGACAGTTAAATAACTGCTGGAGACAGTAATTTAGCAGCCAAGACAGTAATATTAATTAAAATAACAAAAAAAAGTCAATTAACAGTTAAATTACTGTCTCCGACAGTTAAATAGCTGTTGGAGACAAAAATTTAGTAGTCACGACAGTAATATTAATTAAAATATTTTTTTAAGAAAAAACAAAATTATAAAAAAGAAAAAAAAAAGTCAATGCAAGAAAGAAGCAAAACATGAAAACTGGAACCCATAATAGCAGAGAGTGACAATTTTGGAATAGTTTCGAAAGCCCAAAAGATGTATGTAGCATCAATTTTATATAAAACCTGGGAACTTGATATGAAGAGATAATAAGAGGTATAGTCACAATAGTCACAGGTGGCAGAGAGAAGAGGTGGCACAGAGAAGGAGGTGGGGGCTGCACAGATAACTTAGGTGGCGGAGATACGGGATAATGTTCAAAAAAGTTTGAGAAAATATGTAAGCAAGTCGAAAAGGGCGGCTTCTGCAATTGGTTGAAAAAAGAGGTGGGAAATGATGTTGGCGGCAGGGGCGGTGGGCATCGAACGAAGCGGCAGCGGCGGGCGTGGAAGCGGCGAACGGTGGAACGGTGGAGGTCAACAATTGTTGACCAGATGTGGAGACCGTCGCTGAAACGACGTTGTTTTCGAGCAAGCAGGTTAAAAGAAAAGGAAAAAAACACACACGTCGTCGGAAGGAAAAAAAAAAGGTTTCAAAAAGAAAAAGTCAACGCCGTAGACCGGCGGTCTCCGGTGGTGGCGGGTCAAAATTGAAATTAGAGTTAAAATTGGTTAATTGATGAAATTGGGCTAAATTGGGGTGTAAATCATGAAATTGGAGTTCAATTGAATTTCAATGAATTGGGTGTAATTTTGGTATATATAAAGAGATTTTTCTTATTGGCAAATAAATTTGAATAAGCTAGATTTATTTGAAAGACAAAAAAATTGGATGTTCCTCTTTTAATTAAATTCCTTTATCATGTGTCTATTTGTCATTTGTCATCTAAAAATTAAACTTTAATATTGATGTATAATGATGAGGGGTGCTCAAACCTAATTAATTTAATATTAAATAATTAAAATATATATTTATGTATTTATGTCTTTTTACTTTATGGGCCATGTTCAGAGTCAAAGTATTTCATTTGTTTTTTCTCACGTAAAAAACACCTAGTTTGCTCTTAGTTTTCACTTTTCTCATTTCTAGGATTTAAAATAAGTTACGAATTTTAACTTAAAACCAAGGCGTTGGCCCCAAACGCCCCGAATGTAACAAAAAGAAGTTATAAGTTATTTTTTTCCTATCTTTTGATTTTGTCCTAAATAAATCATATAAACCCCGAACACCTGAAATTTTATTTCCACTATGTAACAAATATCATGGACTCACCATTGTTTGAAAAATCATTCTTGTTACTAATTTCTTTAAGTTGTTTTTTAATGCATATTTATCCCCAATAATGGAATCCTGGTTTGTCTATTGTTCATAAGAATTTTAAAGTGACAATTAATCAATTCCTTAAGTAATTAAATTAGTTTCATTTGGTAAGTTTGGTACAAGTAAACATATCTCGTTAAATCGCCTGGGATTATTTGCTCAATTTTTGTCTGATTTAGACAAGAAACCAATCACATTAATTTCAATAAATATAGTACTCTCTACGTCCCATATGATATATCGTTTTTTTGTGGTTATGCGTAGATTTGATATTCAATAAATATGCATGGATTATAAGAAAAATAACATAGTAAATACTAAAATATCATTGTTATTAGTTATTTTTAGTTACTAATTAACACTGATAAAAATACAATTAATGCCTTATTGGAAATCTAAAATGACAAATAATTTGGGACAAAAAAAACACCCCAAAAAGACATATAATAAGAGACATAGAGAGTATAATTTGGTAAATTATGATTACCACCTCTAAGGTTTAATCTAATTATTAAAACATCACTCTTGTTTAACAAAAACTCTGCACATAATCTGTTTTTAGGTGTTTGCAAAACAAGCTTTTATTTCTCTTAAAATAAGTTGTTTTAAGCTATAATTTTAAAAGCATCCATCTACTTGCTTTTGCCATTTTAGTTGATTTCTCAGCTGATTTACAAACACCCCCGACTTTTAAAAGTAAACACTTAATTCCAACTTAACTCAATACTAACTTCTACTTTTAAATAAGTTTTTGCAATTACCACCTTAATAGTAACACAGTATTTGAAATTATAGGGAATATATTCTTCTGAAATAAAAATTTACTCTTAGGGGGATATATTTGAGATTTATATTTAAAATAGAGATAAAATTAATATTTAAAAAAAATATTCAGTGCAGTCGTTGAAAAGTGATCTGAGCACATTTTGAATATGCAAAATAGATATAATAATAATAATAATAATAATAATAATAATAATAATAATAATAATAATAATAATAATAATAATAATAATAATAATAATAATAATAATAATAATAATAATAATAATAATAATAATAATAATAATAATAATAATAAATAAATAAATAAATATATATGTATTTGAATTAAATAAATAAAGTGAAGAAGAGACAAATTTATTGCGAGAAGGTGGGATATAACATTTGTGAAATTAACGCCGTCCCGCTAATATCAGCCACAGACAAAGGTTGTACATGTATTCATCCATGTGATTTGGTAAAGCCTCAATTTGTATCACGTGGCTACGTTTTTTTAACGGAGTACACTGACACCGAACGGTCCCGTTAAATGAGCAAAATCAATGCCATTCAGTTATGGACAGGATGCGCTAATGATGAAGCTAAAGTGTAGCTCACCTAGGATAATGTAGAAAACGAGCTGGGAGAGCAAAGCTGATCAGTAGCTAATCAATTCGATGCTCCTGAGGTCCCTGCGAAAAGAGCACACGTGAACTAAGCCGGGGGTTGATCCGGCGGAAACCCCTCCGACGCTCAAGTCAGATGTACGGATCGTAGAGAGAGTAGAGAGAATAAAACCCGAGATCAATTATCAATAATTAGAACGTACCTTTACAAATGAGTAAAACACTTATTTATATATCGGTTGTTGGGTTGGGCTTACTTTGTTGGGCCCGAGCCTTACTTTGAAGCTATTTGGGCTTTTGTGTAGTGGGCCTAATTAGTAGATAAATTTGGGGGCCCATTGGGCTAGCCCATTTAGGTATATCAGTGTTAATAACTCGATATACACTTGTCGTAATTTTAGTGGACACAGAAATGTGTGGACGAAGGGGTTGGATTAGGCTGGTTTAGGTTTGGGGTTGGTGTTGGAGGTTGGGCGGTGGAGTAGAAAATTAGGCTTTAGACATAATTTTTTTAATTCATTTGTTTGTTAATATTTTAATTATGTTTATCTAATGTTTAATATCATTTAATAGATGTTAATTAATGTGTTAAAGAATATCGAATAATTAAAAAGGTTTAATGAAATTGAATAAATATTAAATAAAACTAAATTCATTTTTTATGATTATTCATGTCAAAAATAAATGAATATGAGTAGAGACAGATAAAATCGTCTTAGAGAATATGAATAGAGACAGATTTTTTTATAGTTTTGATTTTAGTGCGGAATTTAGCACGGCCCTATATATAATTTTTTATTTTAAATTGTAGCTTACAATAATGCATAATCTTATATTGACAAATATTATTTTTGGCAACCAAAATATCGAAGCCTCAATATATATGTAGGCTTGATTCGAATTAAAACAACCCGCTTTCATCAGTAATTGGGCTCTTATATTGGGCCTTTCTACTTATTGGGCTCACTACTAATAAATGTCATAAGAAAATCTTATTTAATTTAATTAGATATAATTCGGTTTCATTCAAACTTAGTTCGAATCACTCTGCCAACAACTTGCTTATAGGTAGAGTTCGTCGCACATAGTCAATGTGATATGATTATATTTTGTTTGCGCAACTTCCTAGTTAAATGGTCACTTGTCAATAGAAGCAAGATTTTTATTACATAGTCCAACTAAATGTTTGTTTCACATTTTTTATAAAATGCATTCCAAAACCTGGCAACCAACAACTCTCATCCGCCGTCAAATCATATCTTTCAAAACCTAGCTGTCCACAAACCCTAGTCACTAACCAAAATAAACCCTCCCTACGTCAAAGAACCCCAGGTTGATGTGGTCGCCTCCCACCGTCGATTTGACCTCACCCCACCATCTCCAATGACCATTGTCATAGCCGCCTCCTCCGCCTCCCTTAACCATGAATTAGAATAGGTGGCGAAAGATAACGAAGAAGATAAATAGATCCCAGTGAGAAACGTGAGTCTAAAAGTTTAGGGTACAAACAAATTAGGGATTAAAGAAAAAAAAATGTGGTTCCTATTATGTTTCAAAATGTGGATGCATTTAAAAAAATGGTTTAAAGTATGCTATTTAATTATAATTAAGTTTGCTTCGAGCGATCAAAGCATGTTAAGCCATAGAAAGAAAATGACAATATGAACACAACAATACACCTCGTACACAAATAAAATAAACTTCTATTGCAATATCCTTGTCTAAATTAATATTGATATTGATATGGTGACAGCAAATTACCTCAATTCACTTTCGATAGCGAGGATCATAAGTTGTACGTGTAGCCCAATTATTGGCCCAACTACGTAGCCATCAATTTCATTTCCGTAATTTATGGCTTCTTACAATTAATTGAAATTACTAATTACTGTTATGCCCCCCAAATAGCATCATGTGAAGGCAGCGACTATTTGCAAGACGAAATTTACTTAGTGCAAGACCAATTTAATTTTTTTTTATTAAATTCAGTATAAAAAGACTATAATAACCTTAATAAAATACAAAAAAAAAATTTATTTTATTAATTTTCTTTTGCAAGACCAATTTAAAAAAAAATTAATAAAACAAAAAGAAAAAAGAAATTGAATTGGCAAAATCAAAACGAGGAGGGAAGATTGAAGAAAACAAAAAAAATCAATTGCAGCAAAAAACCGTTCGTCGCCCCGTCGCCGTCGCCGTTGAAGTCCACCGCCGTCGCCCGTCGCCGTTGAACTCCGTTGTTGCCCCAACCCCGCCGCAACAATCTCACTAAAAACAAGTAAAAATTACTTTTTGAATTAACTTTTTTTTGAGAAATAAATGTGATAAACATGATTTTATTGTTAGAATAATGAATTCAAGTCGTTTTAGAACATAGTTGATGATTCTAGGGTTCGATTGTAGCACTATTGTTGAAGGAGTTGCGGTTTTACAAAAATCGACCTGTACTTGTCGTTTTTTTGGAAAATTTTCGACACACAATTGTAACAGTGATAATTCGACACACTAGCGTCGAAATATCCGCTTAATATCGACACCAGAATGTCGATAATTTCAATATAATTCGACAGTTAATGAGTGTCGAATTATTTTGACATTTTCGACACTGCAGTGTCGATATAAAGCTGATATTTCGACCTGTACATGTCGATTTTTTTGTACGTGAAATGAGGTGCAAAAAACGAGAAAAACGATCACAAAGTACAATATTTCTTACCTCTTTGTGTTCTTCGACCTTAGAATCCTCCATATTTATGTCTTGTGTATCCATAATGTCCTTTTTTTCAAGTTTTAGTAAGATTTGAGGGTTTTATGTGATAAGGGTTTTGGAGAATATGGAAGATTTTTTTGTGGAAAAAAATGTGTAAAATGAGGGTGAAGAAGAAGATGTTGGTGTTTTGTTGGGTGAGTGAGTTCCCTCTCTTTTTTCTTTTTTTTTTATTCTTTTTTTTGTATTTTTTTTTGGTCTTGCAATAGCAATTAACTTAATTTAAATTAATAATATCTAAATTATTATTGGGGTTATATTTGTAATTTCCAGTCTTGATCTTAGTAAATTTATTTATATTTTGGTCTTGCATGAAGTAAGGTCTTGCACTTAGTAATTTTCGTCTTGCAAATATCTGCAGCCTCATGTGAATCGTGAATATAAATTATTTTTGTCCTAATCCCATTGACACCCTTGGAATGTAGCATTTTAGCACTTTGGACCCTTAAAAAAATTAATATTAATTTGCACCATCAAAACAAAATAAATCATTTATAATATACTCTGAGCTGAATTTTTAAAATTTAACGGGGGCAAATCCATTTTTTACTGGGTTTCTTTTTATCATCAGGGTGCAAAGTAATAAATTAACTATTATTTTCTTCTACTTTCCAACATAATTTATGGCGTACAAATTGCGAAAATAAAGTCCTAGTGATTTACTTAAAAACTATATTTTCTCGCAAAAAATAAAAAAATGAACTTTTCATAATAAATTATTCGATTGATTGATCTTTTGTTGTAACTCGGAATAATATTTGGTGAAAATCTTTGTAAGAAATTATAATTTTTAAACAACTTGATAACAAAATAAATTAAGCAACTTTTTGTCCAAAGACGTTTTGATGATCGTTGAGCTAATTGTTAAGACTTTCTAGCTTAATGTTAAAAGAAAAGGGAAACATATATTTTAATTTTTATTTAAAAAAAAAAGTATTTGATAGTTGTACAATTTATCTTAATATAAATATATTATTTTATATGGAGCATTCATCATCATATTATTCTTGATGCACCAAAATCAACCACTCCAACCCCCCTACTTCCTGGAGTGGAAACATGACCATAAAATAGCACCCACCAAACAACTACCCACCAAACCAACCCTAAATAGAACTTATTATTTACCTTCTCTTAATTATTATCATTAATATAATCTAAACTAATTTTTTTTTAATGAAGGAATCTACAATCAACTGCACTCGATAAACCTATACTTTGGTATTATAATAACGTAACTTGCAAATCATGCGAAAAACAAAAACTATATCATGCTAACCATGTGTGATAAGTTCGATCTAGCTGCAGCCGTTGGCAAAGAGATTGCAAATTGAATTATAACACGGAAAATGTTTGACGAAATAATAATAGATTTTCTTACAAGTTAGAACGAGTCATAAACAAAATGGAGCATATAAGTACACAGGTGTCGGAAAGTGGGCTTGAAACGCAATTTTCATAAGGGGGAGGGGTAGCTTACCATCTAAAAATAGATATAGGGACTTTTCACACAGTCAAGAAAATGGTATTAAATAATAATGCAGAGAGTAGGTTTGAATCATTTAATCTGAACCAAAAAAAAAAAAGAAAAAAAATAGTTTTTATTATGTATTATGTATCATGCATGCATTGTCAGCTGTGTGCCTCAACAATATAAATATAAATATATTCAGATGATTGGTCATGAGCTAATTAACTCGAGGAGGAAATAAATGCAAATTAAAACAAACTTTAGAGTTAATTTTATGTGTGCATGAGATGTGTATATATATAATCTTACCAAATTAAATAAAGGGGTTATTTTACATACCCTCTAGCCACCAAATAAACTAGGGATAAACCCAAGCCCAAATCATCCTTTGACATATCCCATGGGGAAGTGAAAGTACTATACTACCCTTATGTGCAATTTTCGGCCAAACTGCATTCAGCATTTATGGTCCTGCATTTATCATTTCCGCTGGTTTATTTATTACTATTTTCCTTTTTTTTCTTTTTTTATAAATCTGTTTGTTATATATATATATATATATATATATATATATATATATATATATATATAATATATATATATATATATATATAATATATATATATATATATATATATATATATATATTTATTTATTTATTTATTTATTTTTTTAATTTTTTTATTTTTTTTAAATTAAAAAAAAATTTATTTTATTTTTTTATTTTTATTTTTAATTTTCAAAACAATATGTTTATAGTACTGAAAATAACTACATGTAACTATAGTACCTATAGTAATTCATAGTTATGTTCGTTTTTTCCCCATATTTTTAGTCGATCAATTGTATACACACACGAATACTGACTTATACAAAATAAATTCATAAAACCCCAACAAAAATTTACAAATTTAAATATTTTTATTATAAATCACATCAGAACCAATAAAATACAAATCGAAAATACATAAATATACGCATATGTAACTACATGTTACTTTAGTAATGTATAGTAATGTATACAGTTTGTCAAACACTGCTTCACATGTGACTTCAACCAATTTTTTGACACCTTCAAGGAGAGGATCAATGGCTTTCATAAGCTGCAATTGCAAAATCAAAACAAAAAAAATTACTTAGTTGCAAATCAACAAAATTTGATGAAACATCAAAACACTCAAAAATCAACAAACACTAAGAGATCGAGAGATAGAGAGAGAGGTTATTGCTGGGAAATGCTACAAATTTTATATCAAACATACAGTGAATCCTCACCCCCCCCCCCCCCCCCCTCGCCTCCTACCAAAACCCTAGGCGCCGCTACTAACCACCCACAGTTTCGCGCACCCACAAATGCAGAAAATTATAGAAATAAATCTGTAAACATAAAAATAAACAAAATTACCATCAAAATATAGAGCTCGACGAGAGGAATCCAACGGTGGGTAGCCCGTCGAATTTCGACTGATGGAACACAAAGAACTCCTCCGGCAAGACCACCGTCGTCGAATGAAAAAAAATTGCAGAAACAGATCTGTTCTCCAAACTCAATGAAATCACCAGCAAAAGAAAGAGCTCGACGAGAGGATTCCAACGGTAGTTAAACCATCGAATTCCGACCACCGGAGAGAGAGTTATGGCTCCGGGAAGCAATTTCACCGGTGGGAGGTTTGTGGAGGCGGGATTTTGAATCTGGGAGAAGAAGAGAGACCGAAATGTGAGTGTCTAGGGTTTAAAACTGATTTTAAAAGGGTATTATAGGAACTTCAGAGGGGCCAGAGGGGGTATGTCAAAATATTTTCGAAATTATGGGGGTTTCCCTTAGAGTGTAATCCACTTGGTAGTTAGTTTTATATAATTTGGGAATGAGGGGTCTACAAAATAATCCCTTAAATAAATCTACTCTAATATAATATATATATATATATATATATATAATATATATATATATATATATATATATATATATATATATAGTTAATAGTTGCGTACACTCAAGATATTTCGAACCCCCTATATTTAGGTCCAAAATCCACACCACCTCAACTTTATATATATATATATATATATATATATATATATATATATATATATATATATATAGCAGCCCACATAAATATTGTATGCACTCTCTCTCTCTCTTCTCAAAACACACACACACAGAGACACATTGTTCTGCAATGGAGTTGGGCAGCATTGTTGAGTTCCTGGAGAATAGGTCCATTCTTGTAACTGGTGCCACTGGCTTTCTTGCCAAGAGTACAATTTCTTTCTCTCTCTCTTAACAAAAAATTCTTTTGAGTGACCATCTATTTTTCATATAGTTAGGTAAAAAATGTTGTCACTATGCTTGTCTCTAATGCTCTATAGTGACAATTAATAAGGATTAAGTGACAATAAAAAGAGCTATTAGTGACGACAAAAAAAATATTGTCACCTAATATATGCAATATATGACAACTTTTGCATGCATTTGTCGCAATTGGGATGTCGCTAATGCAACTTCTCAGTATCGCTAATGCAACTTTTTCTCGTAGTGGATTTCTCTCTTCTCAAAACGGACACACACACACACACACACTCTGTTAATTAACATACACACATGTGCGTATATATATATGTATGTACGTATATGTATGTACATACGTACTAGGTTAATACATCTTATAGCTGGTGATTATATATTTACAATATGTTTGATTTTTATTACAGTATTTATTGAGAAGATACTGAGGGAACAACCAAAAGTGAAGAAGCTTTATCTTCTTCTGAGGGCTGCAGATACAAATTCAGCCATCCTGCGCTTCAACACTGAGGTATACATATATATATGTACATGTGTGTATGTATATATATTAGCATCACGATTAATAATTAATTAATTAATTATACGTATACGTATACGTAAACTGCAGGCAATAGCAAAGGATTTATTCAGGGTTCTGAAAGAGAAAAATGGGGGAAATCTAAGTACACTTGTTACGGAGAAAGTAAGAGTTGTGGCTGGAGATATTACTTGTGATGATTTAGGTGTCAAAGACTCTCTTTTATTCGACGAAATGTTGGAACAACTCGATGTTGTCGTTAACTTAGCTGCTAATACCAATTTCGACGAAAGGTACGTTGATATATACTCATTTACGTTTTAATCAAAATTCGACATATTATTTCACAAATACATAAATCTTAATTACTATTTCATATTTATTAGAAATGATATATGTAGCATCATGTAGTGGCGGATCCTTACAATTTTGTAAGGCAAGGCGGTTTTTTTAGGAAATAAAAATTTTCAGGGTTGGAGGCAGCGGCCTGAATGTTATATATATATATATATATATATATATATATATATATATATATATATATATATATATATATATATATATATATATATATATATATATATATATATATATATATATTATAGTAGAATTATTTTATATCGTAATAATAAATAGAAAGAAAAAAACACTAAAATAATAATGAACTGAAAAGTTATATATAATTAATTAATAACTGGCCGGGCCTATTCAGTAATATCCATTTTTGTATTTATTGTACACCGTTTTTTCAGCTACGAGAATTTACACATTCATTATGAATCATATATCCTTATTGATGATTTCGAGGTCATGATATATATATATATATATATATATATGTGTGTATATATATAATGTGTATGATCAATGATGACATTAAAGTGTGTCTGAAGATGAGGTATGGCGGGTCAGTGGTGTGTCAATGAAAAAACATACATTTATTTTCTGACATTAATAACTCATAAAATCAACACAATTACTTTGTAACCATGGAGGCCCCTCCATGCTAATTATTTTTATGCTACACTCGGTGACGGGGTGATATTTTACCGTTGATCTACACACACTATTTCGGATGTGAGTGTATTTATGTGTATATAAATGGTAAAAATATATCCAGTGTATTTCACCCGACCGGTATAGCATATAATAGACCGACTACGACCTATCTTCCACACTCCAACCATATAGGGAATTTAATCCCCATCCCCCCCCCCCCCCCCCACCCCCACACACACACACACATATATATACATATAGTTTGAGTAATTGTTTACCTGCAGATATGATGTGTCACTTGGAATAAATACGGTGGGAGCTAAAAATGTATTGAATTTCTCAAAAAAATGTGACAAATTGAAGGTGCTCATTCATGTATCAACTGGTAATTAGTACTCGTGACAAATTGAATTAGTAATATATATAAATAAATATATGTATGCATTGAAGATTAAAATTTGTGAAAAAATGATTTTTTTTTTCAGCATATGTATCTGGTGAAAAGGAGGGGTTAATATTGGAAAGCCCATTAAAAATGGGGGAAACACTGAATGGTACATCTGGGCTGGACGTTGACTTCGAGAAGAAGTTGGTCAACGACACTCTCAAAAAGCTTAAGGCAGACAATTGTTCAGATGATTTTATCAAATCATCCATGAAAGATTTGGGAATTCAAAGGTTTACATCTATTTACCGAAAAAAACCGTTTTGGTCCCTCAAGTTTGCATTTATTATACATTTGGTCCCTCAAGTTTGCATTGATTTAGCATTTGATCCCTCAAGTCTGCATTAGTTTCACATATAGTCCCTTATGTTCACAAAAATCACATTTGGTCCCTCATATTTCAAAAATTCAACATTTTCAGTCATTTTCATCAATTTTTCGTTAGTACTAATGGAATAAAGCATATGCCCATCACTTCCGTAACTGATGGAGTAACGGTAAACTGACGAAAATAACTAAAATGTTAAATTATTGAAACATGAGGGACTAGATGTATTTTTTGTGAACGTGAGGGACCAAATGTAGAATAAGGGCAAACTTGAGGGGTGAAAACTTTAATTTTATAAAATAAATAATATTAATTATTCTTGCTCTGTTTATTTATCTAGAAAAAATAATGAATTCTGAATATAATTAATTAACAAACAGAGCAAGAACGTTTGGATGGCCAAATACATACGTATTCACGAAAGCAATGGGGGAGATGTTGTTAGGACAGCTAAAAGACAAAATAGCTGTCGTAATCATTCGTCCTTCCATTGTTACCAGCACTTACAAACAGCCCTTCTCTGGTTGGGCTGAAGGGGTCAGGTAACTTTTCTTTATTACCATTAAACCCTTTTTTTTTATATATATATGGATATAAATTATAAAATAAAATGAAATAATATTGAAGTAATTGTTGGTAATAATATGTTGAAATTGACAGAACGATTGATAGCATAGCTGTTGGATATGGTAAAGGAAGATTAACATGTTTCCTTGGTGATCCCAAGACCGTAATTGATGCAGTAAGTTTCCGTTTTCATTAATTTCGAATTACCCCGATTTTGGTTCGATTTTTTTTTTTTTCCGATTATAGAACAATATTTTTATTTTTTTTCGAAAGGTCCTGTTATGTTTGGAACCGAATTTGAATATATAAGATTCCGATTTCAGATAATTATTTATTTTAATTAATTAATGCAGGTCCCGGCAGACATGGTGGTTAATGCAATGATAGCCGCCATCGTTGCACATGCAAACGACGATCAAGGAAACATAACGGTGTACCACGTCGGATCGTCCGTATCGAACCCGTTTGAGTTAGGGTGGCTCCAAGATTACGGCCATCGATATTTCTCCAAGAACCCTTGGATCAATAAAGAAGGAAGGCCTGTCATTGTTGGCAAAATCAAAATCTTAAACTCAATGGATGCTTTCCATACATACTTAGCCATTCACTACTTACTCCCTTTGAAGGTAATTAATTAACTATATATATTATGCTCTAATTAATTAATAATCTTAAGGACCCGTTCGATTGAATTAATTATCTACTGACTAATTCGGTTCAATGAATTACATCTTGCATTAAATCTATTAAATTATGTTATTGTGTGTGATTTGTCTTTAAAAAAATCATTTAATTAAATTAACACGTAGTCTTTTACTAGTTTAATCAGCCCAATTGGACTAATCTCGGGTGCTGCTGATTTAATTAAATAGTAACATTTAGTACCGAGCTTTGGAAAAATGAGAATCTTGTTAATTGAAGGTGCAACTAAACCTTAATATTTAGTCAGTATAAACCTTATAATAGTAATCAAACGAGCCATAAATATAATTCTAATTAACTCGTGTTTATATATATGTAATAATAATTCAGGGTCTGCAGTTAGTAAACATGGCTTGTTGCCAGTACTTCCAGGGAATTTATGTTGATCTGTGCAGAAAGATCAAGTACGTTATGAGGCTGGTCGAGCTTTATCGACCTTATTTGTTCTTCAAAGGATAGTAAGTACTTCTTTTTTTTTTTCTTTTTTTCTTTTTTTTAAATAATGAAAAAATTAACATATTTATTTATTTATTTAATTAATTTTTGCTGGAGCAGTTATGATGATATGAATTTAGAGAAGCTAAGAAGGGCAGTGAGAGAAAGTGGTGTGGAGAGAGATTTCTATTTTGACCCTAAAATAATTGACTGGGATGATTACTTCATGAACACTCACATCCCTGGAGCAGTAAAGTATGTGTTCAAATGAATTAAGTAATTTATTAATCTGCTTTATTTAATTTTGTATAATTAAGTTTCGTGTGGAAAATTTATATTTAATAATTTAATTTCTTTGATGAATTATTTTAATCGTTCTTTAGAAAAGCAGCTGGTGAAGATGTATCAAATGTTATTTATATTTTAAGTGAATCAATTTTTTTTAATCTTCTTATAAAACTCCCCCTGAGGTATGGTTAATTTACGAAAAAATTCATCTTGTTTGGATAATTACATCTACCCCTTTAACTATGATTTTTTTCCTACGCCTCCCCCATTATGGTGTCAAATTCAACATAATCATCTAGATTTCGTGGGATGTACTCTATCTAGTTGTACTCGTTTTGTGTAAACATAGAGTTTCTGATGCACCACAATATGATATATAGTTATATACAAGCCAAAAAATACATATTACGATCTTCTAACTTTAAAATGTGGAGCTCGAATAGGGTAAAACGGGTACAAAAGTGATAATTTTCATATAATCTCGAAGATTACACTAAATTTGAAACCGCAATGATGGACATGTAAGAAGATTTATGGTTGAGGGAGGTGGTTGTAATCACCCAAACATGAGAGGGTTTTCGTAATTTAACCATACCTTAGGAGGTGGTTGTAATTTACCCATATTTAAATTGTATTCATGTGATGTTTGATATATATATATATATATATATATATATATATATATATATATATATATATATATATATATATATATATATATATATATATATATATATATATATATATATATATATATATATGAATTATCTCATTAATTAATATGGAAGCCCTAAAGTATATGTATATTTTTTTAATCTAATGCAAGTATAGTTAAACCTTTATAAATTAATACAGTTGAGACTTGGGATCATCAAAATTTCATTAATTTAGCAAAATATTAACTTATCGATAAATTAATAATTATTCATTTATATATTAATTAATTAATTATTAATTTATGAAAATAATTTTATTATTATTTTCAATAAATACATTTTTTTTAATTTTTTTAACTTGTATATTATTCATTGTACCATTAGTTCAATGCATTATAGAGCCCGTTTCACTAACAGAAGCTCTTACATCAGCAAGGTATAAAATAATTTTATGTTGAGTTATGAGAAAACTAAACCGAAAGTTCTAACCATGTTAAGAAAAGTGAGGGACAAGCTTGATGGTAATATAAACTTCAACAAGAAACAAGCAACAATTAAATTATATTGTATTAAGCTTTCATAAATCTATAAAATATGTACCTATACCATGTAATTTAAGAATTATTTTCATGCATTAATAATTTATATATTATATGGGGCTTCTTAAATTTTTCGAATGTGTAAGTAAAAATTTAGCGAATTATTAATTTAGCACGTTGTCCCCGAGTCAGAACCGGAAAAATTTATTATTTAAGCGAGATTATTAATTATCGGGTATTAATTTATCGAGATTCTACTGTACGAAAACTAACTACTCACTGTGCTCCAGATTGGTAAATTTGCCCACTTATCAAGCATACCCTTACAAAATTAAGTTAAGTTACGAAAAAATCCAACGAACTTAGGCTAATTATAAAAAAATCCCCAACTAAGCATAATTATCGAAATTCCTCCGACGTTTATTTCCATTTTTCACCGGTGGATTTTTTATGGAATCTTTCTTATTTCAAGTAATTTCTCAAAAAATGTCAATTCTACCCCTACAAACGTTGTATTTCCTCATGCTACGTTTGTAAGGCAAAATTACCAATAGAGGGACTTTAATTACACAGAATCTTTACTTCTTAAATATCATATTCACAATTTTTTAGAAGGCCATTACCCATATGGGTAATTTTTGTTTTTAAATAGTAGCATAAATAAATGTCACGTTTCCATGGGTAGAATTGATATTTTTCGGGAAATATTAAGTGGCATAAAAAAAATTACGTGAAAAAATAAACCGTAAGAAGGTCGGTGTAAAACGAGAACATACGTCGGGGGTTTTGGTTTTTACGGATATGGAGGGCTTCATAATTTACCCAAAAATTAAAGGAAAAAATTCATGTAAATTTTGTCGCCATTAATTGGTCAAAAAAAAAAATATTGAACATGCAAATAACAATATATCACATTCAAGATTGTACCAAAAAATGCAACAAATGTTTGATTTCTACATGGAAACGTACCAACAAAAGTCGTAAAGTGAAATTTAAATGAAACACGATAACAGTTGGCAAGTATAATAATAATTTTGTTATAAATTAAATGTAAGTTGTCGGCATGTTATTTTGTCTCCCATTTAATTGGCCTCAACTACCAAATTAATTTTTTCTAGGATCAAAATAAATAGGACCATTAATCAAGAAACTTTCAGACCAATGTTTTCTTGGTCTATAATACTCCTTAATACTCCTTTCGTTCCTAAATAGATTGTCGTTTTTTCTTCTTCTTCTTCATATTTGCACAAATCGTAACAAACTTAATAAGTATATCTTGATTTAAAAAAAATATATATTATTATACTAAAATACCATTGTTTACTAAGAATAGAACTGAAGAACAATCAATTTCTTGTTTCTATTTTCACCAAAAATTTGGAACTAATAAAGAAGGGAAAATGGAACCCACATATATACAAAACTTCCACCAAGGTATAATTATATTTTAATCGATTGAGTACTAAAACTGAAAGTACTTTGGGGATTTTTTTTTGGATCTATTAATTATTATTTTTATTTTAATAATATATATATGCCCTTACTTCTTTAGGGAAAAAGAACAAAATGTTTAATTATTTGTGCGACAAACTATGAAGTGCAAGAATCCACAATTGGTGTGATTTAATTTCACTTTGAATGTACCCGTCTGGCTAAACTTATTCTAATAAACAACTGATACGATCTTATATCTGATAAGTTGTTACGTCTTATTTTTAGAATTAATTTTAAAAGTATTTGGATCATGATCTTATAAGTTATTTTTACTCATTGAAAGATTTTACACAGAAAAAATGGGGTAAATGTTGTTTAGGACAACACCTAGTAAATATTGTTTAGGTACTATCATGAAAAGTAGCAAGAAATAAAATAAAATAATATATTTGGTATAAAATATAATTATAGAATAAATGAGAGGTAAAAATTGAAGGGCCATGTTATTATCCTTTAGAGTGCGGGTAAGAACAATGTTATATATAAAAGCAGACAAATTAAGATGAGTCGGTTGAAGCAACTGACGTATTGTTTGCCGTCCATCATCTCACAACAACTGCCTAAAAATGCCAGCTTGGCATTTATGACTTGTGAGCAGTAGTATTTAAGGCGTTAATTTATGCATTATTATTATTATTATTATTATTATATAATAGTTTATTTCTTTATTATAATAATTAATATATGAAATACGAGATTGAGTTTTTTTTGATAGAGAAAAAAATACGAAATCGATTGGATTTATTGTCAAAATAAATAATTAAATATTTAAAAAATAGTTAATTTATAACACTTGCAATAAATATATAAAAGACGTAGTACGCTAAACTAATTAATAGGCCACCAAGAAAAATATCGTGACGAATAATGTAAACTAATCGTACCCTATTCCTGCCAAACAGTGGGGCTATATATATATTGCAACCTGACTTGTATGTATATATATATATGGGCATGCATGTGTAACTTCTGTATATATATACATTCTCTCTTGTACGTACGTGTAATAATATTAACACCCATATTTAATTTGCTGATTCATACATCTGCATTCTTGTCAGAATATGGAAGAGACTACTCAGATTATTCAGTACTTTGAGGGCAAGACTATTTTCATTACCGGTGCCACTGGCTTTCTAGCAAAGGGTTAGTTATACCTCTCTCTCTCTCTCTCTCAAAATATTGCAATTTGATATATACCTGCGTGCATGCAGTTTTCTCTGAGAAGATACTTAGACTCCAACCGAATGTAAAGAAATTATTTCTTCTAATTAGGCCAACGGCTAAACAGTCGATTGAACAACGATTACATGAAGAGGTACGTGACGTAGTAGTAGCTAGTAGTACGAGACAAAATATAGTATATATAATTGATTCGAACGATTGTATATAATATAAATAGGTTGTGAATACGGAGCTATTTGGAGTTCTAAGAGAAGAGTTGGGAGATGAAGAATTCGACTCCACTATACAGTCGAAAGTTGTTCCGGTTTCGGGCGATGTGTCTCTTCAAAACTTAGGGATTGTTGACTCTCAATTTAGACAAGATTTGTGGCACCAAATTGACATTATTGTTAACTCAGCTGCAACAACCAAGTTTGATGAGAGGTATACTTTTAATTACCACTAATTAATTAATTTCATGTTTCATACTTCTCTGTCAAACTTAGAGTAATATTAATGTGTAATAAGTACCCATGTGTAATCATTATCTGCCAAAACTCCCCGTGATAAAATACTAACTAGCAAAAACTCCCCTGTATATTTTTTTTAAATAACTACTACACCCATTATGATTTTAGAAATTGACTGAAAGTAAAAAGACAAATATACCCTACAGTAAAATAGAATAAGATTAGATAACATGAAATATGGGGCAAAATTACAATTTTACTTAACTTGTAAAACTTAAATTAGGGGATTGAATTGCAATTTTCCCAAAAATAAAAAGAGAAAGGGGGAGTGAAGAGAGATTATGATGGTGGTGGTGGATGGGTTGTGGGGCAATTATGTCATTTCATAAGCAAAATGAACAAAAAATTGCACAAGCAACGAGTGGAACACGCGCTTTGCTCAAAGGGGGATTTTTAGCCTTTAACTTTTTTACATAGAGGAGTTTTTGCTAGTTATTTTATCACATGGGATTTTTTGCAGATAAAGATTACACAAAGGGTACTTTTTACACATTACTCGTCAAACTTATATATAATAAACACACAACAAAATTTCATTAACTAATTAATTAATTATATTTTGTGGGATAAATTAATGTAAAACCTCACGTGCGTATTTGTATATATTTCACCAAAAAAAAGTCCTACCGACGCATCGAGAATTTAAAAAAAAATATCGAGTTGAAGAAGACTTACATAACTATTAACGAAAATGAGGATTACGTGCACGATAAATAAGACATTGGAATTTTACATAATAAAAAAAAATAAAAGTGATTTTTTTTTCTTCTTAAAATGTTTAAATGAGGTTATATATATGTTTGTTCACCTAACTTTTGAATTATTGTAGACTAAAGTACTAAACATATATGATAATATTGTTGGTTCTCTACTTCTCTTATCCTACACTCAATAATAAAATAGATGGTTGCCAATATTTTTTTGCCACGTCATATATATATATGACATTTACATCAATTATTTATATATATCAAAATATTAATTATTAATTTCTTGTAATTAATAGATACGACGTAGCATTTGGAATCAATGCTTTGGGAGCCATGCATGTTCAACATTTTGCCAGAAAATGTTCTAAATTACAGATGCTTCTTCAAGTCTCCACGGGTACGTACTCTAGCTACTTAATTCCGAATTCCGATTATTTATTTATTTACCAAAATTAATTAATTATTTGGTACGAATTTACGGCATAGCTTACGTGCACGGCACAACGGTGGGACTGATACCAGAGAAGCCACTCCACATGGGTGAGACACTTGCGGGAGCTAAAATTACGCATTTAGACATCGACTCCGAGAAGAAGATAATTAACGAAACACTAACACGACTTCGTGCTCAGAAGCACACGGAGAAGGAAATCAACATAGCCATGAAGAATTTGGGCATCGAAAGGTTAAAATGACTATAATACCCTTCATTTTAATAATAATTACTCATGATTTTAATGAAATTAAAATTGTGTACGTTATCCATCAGAGCAATGTTGCATGGGTGGCCAAACACGTACGTGTTTACGAAGGCAATCGGAGAGATGCTGTTGGAGGGGTTCAAGGAAAAGGGCAATGTCGTAATTATACGTCCAACGATTATCACGAGTACTTACAGTGAGCCTTTCCCCGGTTGGACTGAGGGTCTCAGGTAACATTTAATTAATTATTTTAATACTTTTTTCGTTATTTATATTATATAATATAATATATAGTTATGTATCGATTAATTAGATCACACGCCAAATTAACTGATGATGTATTTCATGTAACAGAACTTTGGATAGCATCTTTGTTGCTTATGGTAAAGGCAATTTGAAATTCTTCCTAGGTGATCCGGAGTCAACGCCTGACTTGGTGAGATATACAGTTGACCAAAAAAATTTGATTTAATTTTAAGATTATTATACTTACCGAATTAAATAAATAAATTTCAAGAAATTAATATTGACATGCATGCATGCAGATACCAGGTGACATGGTGGTAAACTGCATGGTGGCGGCGATAGCATTGTCCCGTTCAATAGACGAAACAAAACACGATTTATATATATACCACGTCGGCTCGTCGAGGCAGAATCCGGTGAAATATTCGGAGGTGAAGTGGCTGATGCATCGCTATTTAACCGAAAACCCGCTTTTCGATAGCAGTACTGGGAAACCTATTAGGGTTGGTCAACCCATTACTTTGAATAGCATGTCCAGCTTCCACAACTATATTTCAACCCATTACTTGCCATTCCTCAAGGTAATTAATTATTTAATTTTTTTTAATTATTTAATTATTTATCTATTAATTATTATTTTTAATTTCTTCAGATATTGAAAATAATAAACATGATGTCATGCAACCATTTGGAAAGCATTTATAGCAAGGCGAGACGAAGCGTCGACAGCGCGCTGCGTCTAGCTGAGCTTTACAAGCCTTACTTGTTCTTCCAAGGAATGTATGTTCGTTAATCATTATATTCCTCGTCGTCCCACCATTTTTACGTTAATTAATTAAATGTTTATTATTTTTAATTGATTTTTTTTTTAATAACTCGCAGATTCGATGATGTTAATACTGAAAATCTGCGAAAGTTAATAAGAGGAAGAAGCGAAAAATTGAAAGAGGAGGATGTGCTTAATTTTGATCCCAAATGTATTCAGTGGGACGACTATTTTCTCAATACTCATTTCCGTGGCATCGCCAAATATGTGTTGAAAAAGTGATACATATATGTTATTTATTATTATTATTATTATGTAGTAAAATATTTAATGTGTGTGTGTTCAATTACTCTTGTATTATTATTGTTCCATTTATTAATGTTATTCATTATAAATTCACGATACTACACACGAATCATTGTTTTTTTTAATGAAAGATCCTGTAACCAACTACATAGGTGTATTGAGTAAATGTATTTATTTATTTTGTTACTAAGGATCGTGCATACTTTGATCATTTTCACGTACAAAAAAAAAATGAGTATCGAAATTGAAGACAAATGCGTGCGGTATATGAAAGGGAACTAGAAGGTAATTAATCCGCTTGGTGAAACAACTTAATTACTAGACAATTACTTTGTTGCAACTACTGATCGAGAAATCTAACTCGTGTCGAGACATTAACTATGTTTGCAACAATAATTCTTGTGTGAGTACTACTAAATTTAATTACTAAAAGCAAAAATAAAGAACACAAGAATTCAATGTAATTGTGACACAATTGTAAGAATAGATATATTTTGGGCCATACATACAAATACCAGCCCAATAGTATCAAAGACAAATAGGGTTTGGTCATGACAAAAAAAAAAAAAAAAAAAAAAGAAAAAAAGAAAAAACGAAAAAGAAAAAAAGAAAGAAACTTGAGTGGCAATTTGGTAATTCAGACCCCTGGTATGGAAGCGCGGGAAACATACCTCTAAACCCTCATTAGCCTCTCTCTCCTCCCTCCCCCAACCCGCTCCCTCGCTTTACTTTCTCTCTCTACAGATCTATCTCTACCTTCTAGTTCATAAATGCATTTTTCCCACTGAAATTATCACAATCCAGGGTAGAAAAACATGAATGGCGGCGATAATTGGAGAAGAGATCGGAGGGACACTCGGATTTCGAAGAAGCAGAAGCTGATTCTAAGCGCGGAGGAGCAACTCGAGTCCAAACTCGGCTTCAATCTCTTCACCGAAGGGGATAAACGACTCGGCTGGTTACTCACTTTATCCGCGGCGAGTTTTCTCTTCCCCCTTCCCAATTTCCCCAATTCGTTCCTGAATTTATCTTTAATTTACTTGATTACCGCTGTTCTTTTTTTCTTTTCGTCTTTTGAAACTCGACTTGGTTTTCTCAAAACAGTCGTCGTGGGAGGATCAGGAGACTCATAAAGTGTACAGTTGCGTCGATCTGTATTTTGTATGCCAGGTAAAAATTTAACTGTTTATTATAGGAACCAGTGAAGTAGTTTCATTTCGAAGAAATTTGTTTGTTTATTAATTTTCTGATGAATGCTTTCATTGAAGGATGGCTCAATGTTTAAGGCAAAGTATAAGTTCCGGCCGTATTTTTACGTTGCCACCAAGGTAAGTAATACGGGCTCGAATGCGACAAATAGGATTGAACGATTGATTAAGAGCTCCCTCTTTCTCTCTGAATATTTGATTAGGTTTTGTTTAATGTGATTATAGGATAAAATGCAAATGGATGTTGAGGCGTACTTGAGAAGGCGTTATGAAGGCCAAGTTGCAGACATTGAAATTGTGGAGAAAGAAGATCTTGATCTGGTAAATGAAATCTAACCTTTGATATGTTTCTGTTCGATGTTAGTTTTTCTTTGGTAACTTACTCCATGGAGCTATAAATTATGCATAGAAATTTCTGCCAATTTTTCATAAGGAAATGCATACCAGATGCTATTTACTAGCTGCACCTTTTTTTTGCTTCATGTGTTATAATTGAATTATGGTTCAGTGAACTATGTGAACGAGAACAAGTTGTCTGAAATGGGACAGATGAGTTTTTGGTCATGATAGAAAATTAAGCTGGGGTTTACTGATCATAAAAAACTTGTTGAACTGATTTTTTGTCAATATGCTTCTATCATCTGGCTTGTTAGCACTAAGTATTTACCAGAAAATATCCTGAAACCATCATGTCCTGATGTATTTATCCATTTGTGACAGAAAAATCACCTTTCTGGGTTGAACAAATCTTATCTAAAGATATCTTTTGATACGGTTCAACAATTGATGCAAGTGAAGAATGAACTCATTCATGTTGTTGAAAGAAACCAGGCGAAGCTGGAAGCGGAAGATGCATATGAGTCCATATTGACGGGGAAAAGGTTACGCTTATCTTTTTCAGGCACTTCTATTCCTCAATTATTTACCCATTTTCAAAACTTGCATCACATTTTTATTTTTAATGAACATATATTAATGTTTATATATATATATATATATATATATATATATATATATATATATATATATATATACATATATATATATATATATATATACATATATATATATATATATATATATATATATATATATATATATATATATATATATATATATATATATATATATATATATATATATATATATATATGTATATATATATATATATATATTTGTGTAACATTGATCTTATGCCTAAAGTTGCTAGAATGAATTTTCTGAATTTGAAGATCTTTTGATTGTGCAGCAAACAGCGACTTCAAGATTTCGTTGACTGTATTAATGATCTTCGCGAATTTGATGTACCTTATCATGTTCGCTTTGCTATTGACAAGGGTAATTCATTTCATTGTATTTCTTGATTTTTTATTTCTTGTTCTCCCTGTGAGTTCCTGAAGTACAAAGCATTCCATCTGTCTCATTCTCGAGTTCACATACTTCAGATATAAGATGTGGGCAGTGGTACGATGTAAGTGTATCCAGTGCTGGGACTACAGTGGAAAAAAGAACAGATCTGTTGCAACGCGCAGAAGTTCATGTCTGTGCTTTTGATATTGAGACCACAAAGCTTCCATTAAAATTTCCAGATGCTGAATATGATTCAGTCATGATGATTTCTTACATGGTTGATGGCCAAGGGTACCTCATCATTAATCGAGAGGTAACCAGAAAATACTAAGAATGTATCTTCTTAACAGTCATTAAATATCTGTCAATAATTATCTCTGGCTTCAATTCTTTTCCATGGATGTTTTGTCCTGGGTTAAGGAATTGCTTCTACTTGATATTTTTCTTGACATCTGGAACATAAATGTACATTTTGTTAGAGTTGGGGAGGGGTTATGATATTTGTCAGTAAAGAGAAACTATATTGTCACTGCAAGCAGGTGCAATTCTAAGAGAAACCTAATTGAATTATATTTTACTGAAACAATTGGTAAAACATGAATTTGCTATTCTATGCAAAAAAATAATGGTTGAAAATACCATGTAATTTGGTTGATAATGGTGTCTTCAAAAAAATTATCATTCTTCTATACTCTTTACCTCTTTAATAATATTTCTCTTACTTTTCATTTTTGCTCTTCCTTTTGGGTTTCTAGAGGTAGGAAGGTGGGTCATGGAGAAAGAAAAAGAGTTGGGTATCTCAAAAGTCTGTGTAATTTAGAAAAAAAGGTGTGTGGAAAGGACCCTAAAAGGAAAGTGCAGTTGCAGAGATATTTTAGTATAGGTATATTTGGACTCCTGTAAAAGTCACATATTGAGTTTCTTCTATCTATTGATATACAAAAACTTAGTTCTAGTTTCTATGCAATGAGATCATTACTTTCAGAGATTAAATAAATGATAAATGAAAGGATACATAACTGCATTTTTTTTAATTTGATTATTGTTCATTCTTTAGAATTGATCTATTAAATTGAAGAGCGTCATGATAAATTATTGTTTAGAGTATTCATATCCAAGGTTAACCAAAATCTGGATTTAAATTGTTAAATCTTTAGATTCTTATGATTTTACTCCCTTACAAATAGTCAAATCGTAGTGAAATCGCAAGTCCCTTAAAATCGGTGGTAAAATCGCGATACTTTTGCGATTTTATCGCTTTCAATTTTAGTCAAAGTTTGGGCTGAAATTTCAAGTTTGGGCCTCAATCTCTGATTTTTTAACGAAAATTTAAAAATCCCATTACCAAATAAGCCCTAATTTGCCTTATACTAACATTTCTATTGCGATTTGGGAATATGATATTTTATTAGACTATGTTGAATTTATGTTCAAACATGTTTTGTTAGTGTTGGGATATTTTATTTTTGTTAGAACAGATTTTTTGCATGTTATGACTTGTTTTATTTGTGTTAGGAGATGTTTTCTAAGTACTAATATATATATATATATATATATATATATATATATATATATATATATATATATATATATATATATATATATATATATATATATATATATACACATATATATATAATGGTTTGCTATTGATTTTATAATAATTGTAAAATCAATCTTACAATTTTACGATCCAATTTTACGTTTCCAATTTACAACCCCTCTTCGATTCAACTTAAAATCCCGATTTTGACAACCTTGGTCCTATCACATTGCTATAATATGTGAAAAGAGAAGTTATTTGATACTATTATTGTAGCTGGATAGCTGATCAATTTCTATGACTGTACCATAGTTGAGAACTTGTTGTGTATTAAACCATTACAGTGTGTTGGCGAGGATGTAGAGGATTTGGAATATACTCCCAAACCAGAATTTGAAGGGTGTTTCAAAGTGAAAAATGTGAAAGATGAGGTAATAATATTTCTTATACTCATAGGTGTGTGTGTTTGTGTATTTATCAAAATATCCATTTTGTTCTTATTTTATGATTCTGGTGTTTATCACAGAAAGAACTTGTCAGACTGTGGTTTTCCCATATGCAAGACGTAAAGCCTGGCATATACGTTACGTACAATGGTGACTTTTTTGACTGGCCGTTCCTGGAGAAGAGAGCAGCCCATCATGGTTACAATCTGAGTGAAGTATGTAACTATCAATGCTAGCCACATGAAGCTTCTTAAGCTATTGACATTTAAACTGTACTGAGAGTAACCACCAAGGGTCCCCTTGGGACATGATGGTTTGAAAAGAAAAGAAAAAAGAACTGTACTTAGAATTCTTAGCCCATGCCTTGCCACATTACATTCTACTAAAAAAATCAGTAACATATTTGACCACCTATATAAAATGCCAATTTTGTGAAGCCTAGGAGCTTTGCTCTGTTCTTTATCACATGTCTAATACGTATTTGTTTTCTCTTACATTGTTCTTAGATGCATAAATTAGAAATAAGTTGCTTCTGTATATGCGTGTAGTTGTATGTTCTTTCCAAAGCCTCAAATTGATGTTCCTTTGCAGTTTTATCAATTACGTACCAATAGTTAATTGCTGGTATTAGTCTACTTACAGGGTTATATTGTTGATCGTTTGAGAAATTTGATGGTGTAGTGCAATAGTATTATTTCATGTTATTTGCAAATTCTTTGTCTCTTATATTATGAAAAATTGTATATTGTTTTAATTGCCTTGTAATTTTTGAACTGCAGGAGCTCGGGTTTCAGTGCGACAAAAATCAAGGTGAATATCGCGCCAAATTTGCTTGCCACCTGGACTGTTTTGCATGGGTTAAACGTGATAGTTATCTCCCTCAAGGCAGCCACGGCTTAAAGGTGCAATTCTTTCTGTTTGTTTTCCCAATGATATTGTGGTCTCCCATCCCTGATGGATATGAAACTTTTTAAGTTATTAACTTTGGACAAGTTTTCCTACATGTGGTTATGCTTTTCCCCCTGTTTTCCAGTGCAAAAATATTAATTATGTTTTTTCTAGACCCACTAAAATTTATTCCACAATATGTCCTTTGTCATAACTTGTGTTCGAAATCAGGCATCAATGATGACATTTGTTATTAGGAAAATTGATTTCATGTCCAAAGTACAGCTAGACAGATGAGGATTCTGAAACTGGTATAGTCATGAGGATATAGTTAAAATGAAATTAAATCATTTGTATGTTTCTCTGCATGTAGAGAGGTTTCGAGATTTCTTATTTTCCAGGAGTACGGCATCGGAAAAATCCTTTCCCTGTTTCTTGCTTTACATATAACAACCAATCTGATTCTATTGAATTTTAATGCCGTTGGATTTCAAGATGATAGATTACCACATTGTATTTGTGCAAGTTAGAACTGATGGGTGTAGTTTTTTTGGGTTTTATTATGATGTAGAACAATCAGTAATGTTCTTTAGGTACATGTAAAAATGTCTTCACATTTTATTCGTGGTCTTGATCAAAAAATTTGCCCTCCAATTTATTTGAAATATGGTTTAGGATGTTGAAATCCTATAACTTTCGAATTTTCAATTGGTTACGTTTATGTTTACCTGTCAAACATTTATTTTGTCACCTTGTTACATTCTTACTCTGGTTTATCGTTTCCATCCTACTATGTTTCTGTTCAATAATATATATCTCCATTAAAATTTTCCAGGCTGTGACAAAAGCTAAATTGGGTTTTGACCCATTGGAAGTCAATCCCGAAGATATGGTTCGTTTTGCAATGGAAAAACCCCAGGTACGGTCTAGTTGACAACAAATTTTGACACTACTGGTGCATTTTATTATTGAGAATATCAATAGTGATAAAATGTTTCAGTGGTGTTAATAGATCAGTTTAACCGGGAAGAGTTATTTTCCATGTAGCCAAGACGCACTCGAACAGGAAGAAAATTACTAGGTTTATAGTCCACTTTAGTATGAACTTGTTTTTCTGTTGTGGTAATTGATTATAAAATCAACATAAGATGATGGAATAAACAATTCAACATACATGCAACTGTATAGTTACAGTTTGAAGTTTGTTTTATCTTCTATTTGGATGGTTAAGGTGAAGTATTTCAATGCTTGTAGTTTCATAGAAACAAATGCATGCAGATAGGGAAAAAATGACGTCAGTATATAAGCTCTTATGCAGCTTGAAGCAGGTTTACTTTAGTAAATATTCTTATGCTTCTTTGGGTCAGGGCAAAATACTGGAATACTTGTGTTTCCTAGAACCTTTATAGCTGACTACTGATCAATATAGATTCTATTCAGTGAGAGCTGCCACTTTCATATTTCAAAGACATTGATCTTCTTGTAAATAAGAACTTCATTGAGAACTGAGGCTCCTTTACGGTTCTGCAACTGTCCTTTACGCAAGACCCTATGGAAGGTTTGATCCTTTTGGCCTTTAGAAGAGACTATGCTTTTCCTAGTGACAAACAACAATCAAACTGCTTAGCCCACTTCTGTTCTTATTTTATTTTATCTTTTAAAAGGTTGATGTGAAACCATGATTTTCTTGACAAAGATAATTTGGACAAGCTATTTGAGCTTGGTCTTGGTCTACAATGTCATACTGAGAGGAATTGTGTTGATTCTATAACAGGGAAAATGTGTAGTTTATGCATGTCTTCTTGCACCCACAGTATAATTCAAGGACTTGAGGACTTACAATCCTGATCTTTTGGATGCCTGAGGATGTTACTTCTGAAGTTTATTAGCTTGCGTTAAGTGAGGTATATCTAGTTGATCTCCGGAGTAATTAAAAAAACTGAACTGTCAACTATGAGTTTCCTTGCTCAATTAACTCCTGAACTAGCTCTAGTTCATTCACGTAAACTAGCAGTATAACTCATTTTACCAAGGTGGTGGTATCACGCCCTTATTGAAGTCCTGAGGAACTCGCATTAACATTGTTACCACAGATCGTAGTTTTGGTGGATTTAGCATCCATATTGAACTGGATGCATTTAGTTGGGAATAATCACTTTGGTTTCCAGCTGGCGACAAGATCAATCTATTGCATTAGGATCGCCTTGACCTATCAATAAAACAAACTCAACGAAGTGTTTTTGTTTAATTCTTATTAAAGTTATTTACTTATTAGCTCTAATTGATATTCACTACTTCCTTTTGAAGCATTTCATCACGATGCAATCCACTAATGATGATTCTCTTATTTCAAATTATCATCTAAATTGGTTGTGACTTTGCAGATGATGGCATCTTATTCTGTTTCTGACGCTGTTTCAACTTACTACCTGTATATGACTTATGTGCACCCCTTCATCTTCTCCCTTGCCACCATAATTCCAATGCCACCGGATGAGGTTTTACGAAAAGGAAGTGGAACTCTCTGTGAAATGCTTCTTATGGTCGAGGTGAATAAATGAACCCTTAATTATGCTTTTCTGGTGAAACTGCTTGTATTTCTTTTTCCCTATGTCTTAACTCTTAAGAGTGCACATTCTTTGGTGCTTTTGCTAATTTGATCTTTTTTCCATTGAAATTTGAATGTTGCGTATTCGGGTCTCTAGCTGTTCCCATCTTTTATCCTATCTTCAAACCAAAACTAAGTAAAAGAGAAAAATAGCAGAAAGCAGAGAAAACATATATGAGCTGTTTCAGCTCTCCTGGGATCTTTAATCCTTCCTCATCTGTTAATCATCAGCTCAGTTTTCACTTTGATGGTGCTTGCAGGCATACAAAGCAAATGTTATCTGCCCTAATAAACACCAATCTGATCCAGAGAAGTTCTACAAAAGTAAACTTCTTGAGAGTGAGACGTATATTGGTGGCCATGTGGAGTGTCTAGAAACTGGGGTTTTCAGATCTGATCTTCCTACAAGTTTTAAACTCGACCCGGTTGCTTTTGAGGTATTCCACTGAACTCCTCAATAAGATTCAAAATCCCTTTTTAATAAATGCGAGAATGATTTTATGTGAATCTGCTTCAAAATATATGCAAATTATCTTCATACTTATTATAAGAGGCAATCTGCATGCAGTCATGCATTGGAATTCTGGAGATCGTTTTCATTCGTTTCTTGAATGAGGCAATCGATCAACAATCACATTATCTCACATATTTGGAATGTTTGGTTAAATTCTTTGCTATTTGGATTATTAGAATTTAGAAGTTCCTAAATAGTCAGGCTGGGTACTGTCTTTCACAATCTTAATATCTTTTATGCTTATTTCAGCAATGCCTCCCTCACTTGCATGGTAATTACCGAAGTTCTAATGATTTATGGTCACATTTTGAATCCAGAACCCAACTAGACCTTCTTTACTTGTTTAATCTTGCTGAAAAGTCAGAATTCTTTACTGTTACAGCAATTACTTGATAACCTTGACCGCGACCTACAATATGCTATTAGAGTGGAGGGAAAGATGGACCTAGATTCAGTTTCAAACTATGATGAAGTAAAGGATGCTATCAAGGAAAAGGTACTGTAACCTTCTTTATGAGAAGCCTTCTTTTTTAACTCTTCATATGTAGCATAGATATTAAACTAGTTTCCTTAATTTCATCTTTGTTTTTAGCTTTAATTGATGTAGAAGAGAATTCCTTTTTTGTATTTTTATCATTTAAAGTTGGAAGCCGTCATGTATCACAGTCTCACTTGTATATGGTGGACATGCATGGCAAACTTTGTCCATGTGCTGCTGATAAAAACATTGCATATTAATTTTATGTATGTGTATATTAGACATACCTAAGCTCATATATTATATTTTATGTGAAGGTATTAGTGGGAAATGATTATGTTTATGCACTTCTCCAACTGTTCAACTTAATCTCTATGCTATCTGCAACTCTGTGCGAGTTTATATCAAAATTACCTAGGCCTGTTCAACTACCACCACATGACCCGAAAATGTATGTTTGATTCTATGCTTCAATGTGCGCAGCTGATGAAATTGCGAGATGAGCCAATACGTGAAGATTTCCCTCTTATATATCATCTTGATGTTGCTGCAATGTATCCAAACATCATTTTGACAAACAGGCTTCAGGTAATCAAACGAGACAACCTCATCTAGCACATCTCCTACCACGGAACTTTACTTCCTTGAGCAATTTAATTGTTTACACAAAGGAGAAAGCAAGTATAGACATATCTAAGAAACCAATATTTGATTATCTGAATATGACCCATTCTCTGCTTGGTTTATGATGCTCTATTCTATAATAGCAATATGACTGTATTAGCTATAAATGGAGACAATAGACAGTACTGATGTTTTGAAGTACCTGACAAAGAACACATAAAGCTAGGTAGTCATGAAACTCAAATCTAGGATGTTTTTATTTGGAAGTCAAAAAACCTATTGTTGATTAGAGTTTTTAATAGCTAGCAAATGAAAACCTTCATAAGCTGCCAAGTCCTGATTTTTCTCTGTACTGAAATTTATTTCATTTTTTAGCCTGTGTTATATGAGTTTTGTTTGATTGAATGAAAATTTCAATTGATAAGTTAGACTGATATCTACTTTACTAAGGCATCACAATGAACAATTAGTTATCAATCAAGACAGCATCTTACATTAACATGCAATTAACTTGAGTTTTTTGCTCCCAATATATAGCCGCCCTCAATAGTTACAGATGAAATATGCACTGCATGTGATTTTAATCGTCCCGGCAAAAATTGCCTTCGGAAGCTTGAATGGGTTTGGCGTGGAGAGACGTACATGGCAAAGAGAAGGTTTGATTTCATATACCTTTATTGTTTGGATAATCTACTACAAGATTGCTGCGTGTATATATACTGATAAACTTGTTGGCATCATTTTAATACCAGTGATTACTATCATATAAAGAGGCAAATTGAATCTGAGCTTGTTAGTAGTATGAATGGGCAATTAAGGAATTCTTTCCTTGATCTGCCTAAAGCAGACCAGCAATTGAAACTCAAAGATCGTTTGAAGAAATACTGCCAGAAGGTATTCCTTGTTTCCATCTCTTTATCTGATGTTGAAAACAATTCCTTGCGAGAGACCTTAGACTTGGCTTTGCTTATTACTTTTAGGCATACAAAAGAGTACTAGATAAACCTATTACCGAACTGCGAGAAGCTGGGATCTGCATGCGTGAAAACCCATTTTATGTTGACACTGTCCGCAGGTAGGCATAAAATTTTTTCTGTCGTCATTATCTGTGACCCTTACAGTCCAATTTCTCATAATTACTCTAAAAGAGCTTTGATATATTTACCACGTGTCAAATTATGTTATTCAAAACCATTTGCTCTTTGTTTTGTTGAAGTTTTCGAGATAGAAGGTACGAGTACAAAGGGCTCAATAAAGTTTGGAAGGGAAAGTTGTTTGAAGCAAAGGCCAGCGGGAATTCTATAAAAATCCAGGAAGCACAAGTAGCGATCTCTCTCACTCCTATGCACAATAAAATTATGTTGTTCATGACATGAAATTAATGCCAATGAACCTACTGTTACAGGACATGGTAGTTCTCTATGATTCGTTGCAGCTTGCCCATAAATGCATTCTCAACTCTTTCTATGGATATGTTATGCGCAAGTATGTTCCAGAATTTCATTCGCTTGTTTTCCTTTATGTCTTATGAATCTTTTGGGGTCTTTATATTGGTCAATTTTACCAGGGGTGCAAGATGGTACTCCATGGAAATGGCTGGAGTTGTTACATATACTGGAGCAAAAATTATTCAGAATGCTCGCTTGCTGGTCGAAAGAATTGGGAGGCCTCTTGAGTTGGACACTGATGGTATCTGGTGTGCGCTACCAGGGTCATTCCCGGAAAACTTCACATTTAAGACAAAGTAAATTTTTAGTTACAGAAGTACATGGTTATTTCTGCACCTTTATTACCATTGATATGACATGGTTTTATATGAATAAATTGAAGTTTTTTAGGCACATGTTACAGTTTTTACTCGTCTAAGATGTGCTTTGGTTGTCAACTTACTTTTTCCTTGTATGGATGTTTTGGCGGATGCTCATGAACTTTCATGGAAAATAAATATCAGAGACTCAAAGAAGTTGACAATATCATATCCTTGTGTCATGCTCAACGTTGACGTGGCTAGAAACAATACCAATGATCAGTACCAGGTTAATAAGAGTTTCCTCAATAATTCTTTAAGTTCCATTTTCATATTTACACACATTATCCTGTAAACTATTTTGGTTTATCCTTACCCTTGGGCATCAGAATTAAAAAAAAGAAACTCGTGCAAATAAGAAATTAATCAGCAACTGCTGTTTTTTGCAGACACTAGCAGATCCTGTCAGTAAGACCTATACAACACACAGTGAGTGCTCAATTGAGTTTGAGGTGGATGGACCGTATAAGGTGATGCTGAAAGAATATGAGATACACCATCATTTTTACTTCTACTAGATTACTGTATCTGATCTATCGGTCTTGTCATATTAATTTCATTGTGTTGGTATAATCTTATGTTATAGGCAATGATTCTGCCTGCTTCCAAGGAGGAAGGGATTTTACTGAAGAAACGTTATGCAGTTTTTAATGATGATGGTACCCTTGCTGAACTGAAGGGTTTTGAGATCAAGCGTAGAGGTGAACTTAAGCTCATTAAAGTTTTCCAGGTATGTTTTAGCCATGCCCCACTATAATATTTGTGAAGTGAGAGATTTTTCTTTTGTTCCACATGATGCATCTTGAGACATTTGTGATGAATTTACCCCCTTGTCACATTCAAATACCGGGTGCATTAGATTGATTTAAAATGATTGGATTTGAAATGAGTCCAAATGGGTAGATTTGAAATGACTCTAAATCGGAAGGGATTTAATATCAATCACAATTGCTCAACAAAAAAACTGAAAATGAGAACTAAGGATCTGAAATTCCTTGTCAAATGACTCGATTCGAAGAAGCTCAATGGATTTGAAATCCATCCCTCAAAACCTCCCATCCAAGTGACTACACCTTGAGGTTGGATCGTAGTCACTTGATATAGTGTTTGATTGAAGGAAAACCTTTTGCCCCCTGCCATATGTGTCTTGTAAAGGGACATTTTCCTCCTGCTCACCAATTTTGCTTCATTTCACTGAATTGCTTTTATGCAGGCTGAGCTATTTGATAAGTTTCTTCATGGGTCAACATTAGAAGAGTGCTATTCAGCCGTTGCTTCTGTTGCAAACAGTTGGCTTGATCTTCTTGATGTAAGTTACTAAGTTTGATAATCCATTGTTTTAACATTCAAATTGCAGATAAAGTTATTTTGCCGACGATAGTTCGTTTTATATAAGTACACTCTGAATCTCATTATTATCTGTATTTGTATACTGAAACTCCTTAGGTTATTCTACTCTGGTCTTCATGATATTTCCCTTCAAAGTATCCATTTATCATGAATGTTAGAATAAATTCTGTGATGAGTCCATTTGGAAGAATGTCCTGAAGCATGTTCTTTTATTCTGGAGAGTACAATATTTTTGATTGTCTTGCCAAAATTGATTGACTAGAATCAGTACTAAACACTTTTTCTTCTCTTCTCTTGCTAGAATATGTTATAACTGCAAGGTTCTAGATTTAATCTCCGTGCTCTATAATTTCAGAACCAGGGAGAAGACATTGCAGATAGTGAATTGCTTGATTATATATCAGAATCGAGTACAATGAGCAAGTCTTTAGCAGAGTATGGTGAACAAAAGTCATGCGCGGTGACCACAGCTAAACGCCTAGCCGATTTCCTTGGGGATGCAATGGTTAAAGACAAAGGATTGCGCTGTCAGTATATAGTTGCATGTGAACCAAAGGTATGAAATCATTTTGAGTTTGGTCACTTATAGTTTTTCAACTTCTAGTTTCGAACTGAAGTGATAAATATGAGATGGCCTTCAATAATTTATTATTTTCTTTTGTTATAAATATGTTTTCTACCATGGCAGTGTCAATAATAGGAGCCCTTCAGAAGTTGGTCTGAAAAGTGAATACTAAATAAGATTCTAATGTATTTTCTGGCCTATACTTAACATCGTTTGATTTAGTGAATTGCCTTTCTGGATGATATTATAAAGAAGAAATATTCAGATAGGAGCAAAAAGTGTTTATGGCTAATTGCAGACTTTTTATTCAGCTCTCCTGGTGATGGGATTTATCTTGGTTTTCGTTTGCAAGATCTATTTACCGTTAGAATAAGTTTTGGAACTTATTAAGGTAAAAGAAAGATTTAACTCCATGTAACTAACGTGGTATAATTAAAAAGGGCAAAAGAGATCACTAAAGGTCTTCCACTTTCTTAAACATTTTTTATGTTTTTCATATGGAACAGGGACAATCAGGAGCTGTTGTCTGACATTAGTAGAGACAGTTTGAGTACTTGTATATCCTTATAGTCACTGCTTGTGCAAGTTGAAACAGAGTGGCTTTTGAGCTGGGCTATTTAACATCTCTCATGCTCTAGAATCTAGAGTTCATGTGTCTCCTCCACCCACCCCACGCACCAACCTTGCGAAAGATTAATATCAAGAATATCACAATCATATGACCTTTTCATTTTAACTCAATAAGGTGTTTTCATTTTCATTACTGCATGTTTCTAGTTACGTGCACGTGAAATAAAATCTTAGATATGACCCATTGGTACTGCCAATTATTGCATAAGCATCTGGTGTCTGTTAATCAGTTATATTTTTCTTGTGTTACGTATGCTCTATCGCAGTACTTGTACTTGTAAATCGACTTTTTTGTCCCATCAGTTGTTCCTCTTTCTAGATTATAATTCTTTTGGGCTTTAGGGTTATTGACATTCTGCATTGAGCAGGGAACCCCAGTAAGTGAACGCGCTGTTCCTGTTGCAATTTTTGAGACTGAAGCTGGTAAATATATTGATAATTTTCTTTCCTTTTTTCCTTAACACTTTTGGTATATAAATTAGGCTCTCATGCTGGTTCTCGAAATTGCTTACAGAAATTTTGAGGCACTATATAAAGAAGTGGTGCAAAGTCTCATCAAAGGTTGACATCCGGTCAATTATTGATTGGGCATACTACAAACAAAGGCTTAGTTCATCTATTCAAAAAATTATAACGATTCCTGCAGCAATGCAAAAGGTGGAGATGATGTTTATTGCGGTTAGTAAGCTATTTCCTTTTTCTGGTTTCTGAAGAGGAGCTGCACATTTTTCAGGTTGCAAATCCTGTCCCTAGGGTGGTTCATCCTGATTGGCTCCACAAGAAGGTTCGTGAAAAAGATGACAAATTGCGTCAGCGAAAATTGGTTGATATATTCAAGAAGCGACAAATAGATGATGATATTAGAGTGAGTGATCCTCATGCCAATGATCACAGCACAGATGGACATGATGTTACAGACATGGAAGACTTTAGGAATATGGGAACAACTCCTATAGTTAGGACTAAACCTATTGTTCGTCTCTATGAGATTAATAATGAACAGCATCAAGTTGGAACAAGTAATCTTGTTGGAAGTGCTGAGCAAAATGATGAGGATGGAAGTGGACATAAGAACTTAGCTTATCCATTACAAAAGGTTTTTGAAGAGAGTATCGACAAAAGTGTAGATTATCAAGGATGGCTGGAGGTAAGGAAGAGAAAATGGAAAGAGGCTAGCGAGAAAAGGAAACGTCAAAGGTATTCTTTTTCATTGCTTAATCTAATTGTCTCAACAGAGAGGGGGGGGGGGGGGGGGGGGGGCAGCTTCTTTAGTATGTGTAGCTTGTTCAAGTATACCAGGTGTCTAGCTTTCCATAGTGAATGAGTGTGTTTGATCGGGGTAGTAGAGTGAGAGAAGTAATCGTCTCCATTATTGAAAGCTGCTGATGTTTTCCTAGAGTCAGCACTAACTTCTCAGAGGATACTTATCTGCAAATGAAATTAAGTTGGGATGAGGCGCAATTCATATATACTTGATAGCATTAAGTTAAATCTTGTATGAATGAAAATTTTCAGTATATAAGTATGAGTTCGCTGTTTTATCAACCTTGATGTGTTGTTTGTTGATTGTTACCAAAATCAGCCTGGATTTGTTCTCTTGTCAGGTTAGACAACTCTGGGATGTTAAACCATGTTAATGGTGCTGAGGGGAGTAGCGCCATTCCAAATTTTAAACAGGCTGAAGGCCGAGTTGGGGTCAATTCTTATTTTCAGAAGCATGACTTGGCACTTACACGTTGTCACTGGCAGGTAATGCATTTAATAATTAAATTTGTTTTCTCTTTACTTTTACATGTTCAATTCTTTAAAGTTATATTTATTTCTCAATGACAACTGAATGTAACTTTTTTATGTCAGATTATTCAGCTTGTACCAAGTGCAGAACATGGCCAATTTTTTGCTTGGGTAGTTTTAGAAGGAACTATGCGTAAGATTCCCATGCTAATCCCCAGGACATTTTATCTCAACTCTAAAGCCCCTGTAACAGAAGAATTCCCTGGAAGGCGCGTGAACAAAACTCTTCCCCATGGGCACCAAAGCTACAACCTAATAGAGGTACACCATTCAACAATTTAGTGTTCTATTCAAGTCACTGGGATCAAAAAATTTAAATGATTGATATAATAGTTTAACATCATTTCATCTTCAAAGGTTACAATTGACGAAGAACAATTTAGGGCGGAAAGCAAGAAATTAGCAGCTCACCTTGCAGATCCAGAAGTTGAGGTATCTATTTTCCTACCCCAGATTTTTATTGCTATTAAAATCATCTACATACTTATTTGGATGCCTTAGTGTACCTCATAGATACTAATAAAAACAATTAGCTCTTCCCTTTGAAAAACTTCCAGAGACCGACTATTTAATGATATGTACCATATAATATGTAAATGTAACTGAATCATATTGTCACTTCATATGGAAAGATATAATTATGTAAAAATAACCTTCTCCCTGGCCAGGGTCTACTTTGCAGTGGTAACTTTCCAGAAATGTCAATTGAATGTGGCACTTCTCTTTTTCTGCATTGTCATTTAGGTTGAAACATGTAAACAAGTCAACTTTCAACTTAGGTGTTGAGGCTTCATTATCTACTTTGACCTTACCTGATAAGTTCAGACTACCTTCCTGCACTGGCACTACTTATTTAGTTGTGATTTGAACTTTGATGATCACATCATCACATTCAGTACTAGAACTTAAGTTGAATTATCTATTTTCATGTTATTAGCATTTTGTAGCAAACAGAGGAGAGAATCCTCTGAAATTGTTTATGCTGCATTATGCCTTGGTTTCTAAAATGTGATCAAATCGTTCTAGGAAAATTAATATGTATTATATATTGTCTACTATATTAACAAATACGTTCGATTTTTAAGAGTAGTGAAGCCCAATAGTTTTTGAGAAAGAACTCTTATCATAAAGCTTTTATTACATTTCATTTAATGTCTAAGAAATTGCAGTTAAGTACCATATCTACCTACTTTCAGTCATATTGTGATGATACAAACTTGACTACATGAACCTTTGACAGGGAATATATGAAACAAAGATTCCGCTGGAGTTCAATGCTATCCTTCAGATTGGTTGTGTCTGTAAAGTGGACAAGTCAGCAAAAAAACGAAATTTCCAAGATGGCTGGAGTTTGAATGAGTTGCATATGAAGACAACAACTGAGTGCCCTTATCTGGAACATTCAATTCCATTCTTCTATTTATATCATAGGTAATCAGACATCATTATGATTGCAAAACAAGTTGTTTGCCCTTTTCTGAATACAAGTGCACTATAGTTCCGGTACATTGTTTTCTAAATTTCTCTGTGATGCATATCACATGGGATTAGCAGACTCTGAGTATCTTACATTGCTTTACTCAAAGAGTCTAATGTTTCTCTTGATCAACTTGCGTCCATAGAATTTGTCACGCTTTCGTTAGTTATGATGCAAAAGAATTGTTGTTCTAGCTTTTATTTTGTATAATGGATGTTCTGATTTTTTTCAGCATCTCTGATGGGCGAGCTATGTATGTAACGTATTTTCCTGCTTCAAACCAAATATATGTTGTGGCTGTGAGTCCTTTCCAGAGTAAGGAATTATCACCTCAAATGCTAGAAAGACAATTCCGTGAAGCTTGCCAAGCATTATCCTTTCAACCGCCCATGCTAAATGAAGCCATTTCGTTCAAGGTAAATTTTCTTTGAATGAAATAAATCACTTTTTCTTTAAAGGTAGTACTATATTCATTTATTTTTATTTTTTGGTAAGGTGGATTACTTTGGGCATGTGAAGGATGGTCAGGGAAACTTGCAGAAGATGATCACCCAATACAGGTTTTACTTCTTAGTCATTTCATTTGACAATATTAAGTGTCAGTTTTTATTTAGAATCTTCTTTCATAATTGGTTCTGTTCTTACCCGAACATGACTTCCTCAGAACTACAATTGAGGAGAAAGTGTCATGGATCTGCTAATGTGAGGAAATATTTGTTCCCTCTAAAAGCTAATTTTTAACAATTTAGGAAACTGCTTACTATTTTGTGTTGTAAGGTTGATAATCTAACTTATTAGCATTTGAGTCTTTGTTGTGTTCATTAGTTCGGTAAATAGTAAAGGTCCCATTTCGTTCAGTAGTTTTATAATCTGACCGTCTCATGTTCTTCTCCCAGATATACCTACTTATTATCTATAAATGTATCTAGGTGAACACTATGCTGTTTATACAATGTTAAGTGAATATTAATTATTAAATGGCATGGGAAGTGACATTTAATCTGTAAGTGATGAATATGGATTATCGTGACCATGTTGTCAGTCTAATGTGAAGAGTTCAACAAGATATAGGTGGAAACGCCAATAGCTGTGCAATTATGTTGCATGGTCCCAAAATGTTACAGTACTATTGAAATGAGCTGCACTTCTTCATAGCTGATATATTGGGTTGAGTATTATGTCAATCGTCTGACTGATAACAACTACAAAGAAGCTAGGGTCTGCTAATTAAGAGCTTAACAGCAAGTTCTTTGATGTAATCCCATTTTTGGTTTGAGGAAACAAGAAGCTGATAAATGTAACTATTAACCATACTTGATGAGGGAACAAATTGATTTGTATGGTTAATAAAAAATGAAGCTTGAACTCTTAATATTTGACGCTCCAATACTATAGGATTTCATCAATGAATTGAACAGAGGTAACTTGTAAATCTAGGATGCCACTAAGCTCTTACTCGGAGCACCCGCAATCAAGTTATACTTGTTCGTTTGTTTTTTCATCTCATTTTCTCTTTAACAAACCATAGATTGTTCTGAGTTGGAAAAATCTGCAATGCATTGTATTCTTCTACTAATTTTGCAGCATGCATACTTTGCCATTTGCCTTGTGCATTTTGTATTGCAGACAACGGCATCCTGGACCTGTAATTGCTATTATAGAGTGCCCTAATATCCAGTTATTAAAGTCTGGCATAAGGGCATTAGAAGATTTTCCTTGTGTCAGTATTCCTTCCAATGCCCGGGATAGCCAATATCAGGTGATCAAAGATTATGACTTGGAAATTTTTGGACTGTGGGTTTTATTTAGAGTGTGATTGTCTAACACGATGATGCTTTCTCTCTTTGTATAGGCAATTGGTTGGCAAGTGATTGCTGCAAAAATTGGGATACAACGATGTGCTGCATCATCCCAATGGTTGAATGAGAGAGTTACACTTTCACGATATGCCCATGTAATAACTGCTACATTCATGATTTGTCCGCTGATAATATAGTGGTTATTGAGTATAATATGTTTCATTTTCTTCACAAATAATTATATTCTATGAACAGGTTCCATTGGGAAATTTTGAAGTTGATTGGCTCATACATACAGCAGATATCTTCTTGTCGAGAGCATTGCGTGATCAGCAACAGGTTACTGCTTTCTTGATCACTATATTGAACTTTGATTTTTTTTTTTTTAGCCATCAGTAAACGTATAGCAATGGCTTTCTTGCTTGCAATTCACATCTTAAGCACTGTTCTGCGTGCTAAATGAATTTTGAATCTTGAAATATGTTGATTATATCAGGTTCTTTGGGTATCTGATAATGGCATTCCAGACCTGGGAGGGAGTAATGAAGAAGTACCATGTTTTATAGATGAGGTGACTGATTTGAACTTTATATTGTATTATCTTCTCCTGGTGTGTGGCTCTTTCAATTGATTCTGTATTCAAAGTGGGATCATAGGAAGAATACTTTATATTAAGTTTTAGGTCTCTTGAATTTAATAACTGTTTCTCCGATTAGGTCAGTCAACCTGTCCTCACTTATCCTGGCGCATATAGGAAAGTTACGGTTGAGCTTAAGGTCTACTCTGGTTCTTCCACTCTTCCTTCATTTCTTCATTTTCTAATTTTTTTCTTTCTTTTTTGCTTATGGGTGTGTTTCGTATAATTTGTTTTTCTCTTATTTTTAGATTCATCACCTAGCTGTCAATGCTCTTCTGAAAAGTAACCAAGTGAATGAAATGGAAGGAGGTGCTTTATTTGGTCTAGACCAGGAATTGAATCCCGGTTCATATAATTCTGACAAACAATATTGTTTTGATGAGGCAACTGCTTGTGCACCTGCATTTCGTGTTCTCAAACAGTTAATTCAAAGATGCCTTTCTGATGCTGTTACATCCGGAAATGTGTTTGCAGATGCTGTATTGCAGCATCTGTATCGATGGCTTTGCAGGTTGCTTAACATCAACTTTTATTCACTATATTCATATATTTTATTCTTAATCCTTCTGCTACTTTCTTATGCAGTCCAAAATCTAAATTTCACGACCCTGCTCTCCACCGTATGCTCCATAAGGTAATTTCTTCTTCTAAAAACACGAGGGTCGTTGTTGAGTCAGCACAATCATTGTTCTTACAGGTTGGAACACCACTATTACATTCTATAGACACCATTTCTCCTATTTCCTTTGTTATCAGCTAACTGCATTCTTTTCGATGAAGGATCTTATATTTGTTGGAGAGGCTATCAAAATCTGCAGTTTACTCATTGAACAGATGATATCTTTATTGGCAGGTTATGCAAAAGGTGTTTGCTTTGCTGATGGCTGAACTTCGTAAATTAGGTGCGACAGTTGTATTTGCAAGCTTTGGCAGAGTGATTATTGATACGGGAAAATCAGATCTATCTGCAGCGAAAGCTTATTGTGAAAGTGTCCTTAAGACTCTACAAACTAGGTTTGTCTCGGCATGCATCCTAAATGACTTTTAACAGGTCGAATAGTTTAGTTTCTATTACATGATATGATATCTCTGACTTTATTTGTTGCAGGGACTTATTTGAGTGGATTGAACTTGAGCCTTTCCAGTTTTGGCATTCCCTACTCTTTATGGATCAGGTTAGCAGTGTCCTTGATATAGTTTCAGTTGCCTGGTCACTTCCTCTGACAACGAATGGCGTCATACTTGTTGCCAACTTTTTCATCTTGTTTCTAACGAAAAAACGAACGCGTCTGTATTTTATATGATTCCGTATGCATCTGCTGTTCAATGCTCTGACTATGGTTCTTATTGTACGTGTAAATCCTATCATAGAGCAGTAAATCATCATGAATATTGACATCTGCACAACTATTCAATAAATAAGTTAACCCATGTATGTGTGCTTTATGCACCCCTAGTATTTTTACCCTTAATTTAGGATAACAATGTTCATCCAAAAATTTCAACTCTGGTAATGGTTAATAGTGCAATTGCTGTTCGGTACAGGTTAGTGTTGACTTCTCAGTGTAGTTTGTTTGATGCTGGTGCTGAAATATGTGGATATCAGCTCCTCTCCTTAGAAGCTTCGTAAGAGGCATCAGTGTCAGATTTACATATAGTTGGATAAACATTTCAAAGAATAAAGATTTGTTATTAAATTGCATCACACTAGTACAAACTTCTAGACTGTTGCTTGAAAATTCACAACTAGCTCTTTCCGTAGCATAGTGCGTGCACATCTCACTTATCAAAGTAAAAGTGCATTCAAACTTCTGTTCTTAGTGGTTTAATATTGCTGCGAAAGAAGGATCTGAAATACTGGGTAGTTAGTTCTTACTCTATGTTTTATTATTCTGTGACATTTATGTTTTTTCTTCTTTCTTATTGGTTGGTTGATAATCCTACTATATTTGATAATTTTAATTGCATAGACTTCATTGTACAGTAATATTTGTGCTGTTTTGTCTTTCTGATACATATTGTACTTACTTTTTTCCTCTCATTGTCTTAACGACAGTACAACTACGGTGGAATCCAAGCTAGGTTAAAAGATGGATCCACAGAAGAAGATTCCCAGCAGAATATAGGAAGCATTGACAATGACCCTGAGGTAGATATCATCTCCAGCTGGACTATCGCGGAGAACTTAACTAAAGAAACTCAGGTGGGTCATCCATACATGTAACTTGTACAGATTTGCTTTCGGTTATCTCTTTTACTCCCCGAGAGGGTTGATTTGCATATCAAATTTCATCAAGTGTAACAGAAAAGAAAAATTAGATCCCTGCTTTCTGACCTCATAACATAACTACTGACGCAGTACCCAGCTTTCTGACCTCATAACATAACTACTGACATCACCAAAAAGGTGTTGAACCATAAACACGACTGCAAACACTAAGCTACCCCTACCATTCACTGAACCACTATTACCATAAGAATTACGCATCTATTGACAATGACCAAGCCTCTGCTTCTCAGGTCCTAAACCTGCTTCACCATCATATTAAAATTGCCAGGTACCACTCATCATCATCATTGTAAACACAGTCGCAACCAGCCTTCCCAGAGAAAATGTGAAAAAACAGATATAGTAACTTCTATACATTAGGGGAATTCACTGGGATGTCAGCCATCCATGACCACCCCCCACCCACAAATTTCTACAGCCCTTCAGATTTTATCCATCATACAGCATATTTGCTGAACCAGTCTGATTAGATCAGATTGAAATGTGTGATATATTTCTTGCTCTGTGCAATTAATTGCTGTTCTTTTATGCAGGATCACTTCATCTTGATAGTTTCAGAATTTTTGTATTTTCCATGGAAGTTTGCACAAGAAGCAGCAGAGAAACGAGCATTTTCAACGGGTGACCTTTGTACTCCATCAATCACAGCTTCTGCTGCTGAAATTCTTGATTCACAGATGACAGAATTTCTGAAGAAAAAGGTTTGCAACTTTAGCTCATTTGAAGTATGTTAAATTTCTTTTTTCCTAACATTCTCTACAAAATTTGAACTTCGCTTGTATACTTCTTCGTCCTACAGATTGGTTCTGAGTTTACAGATAAACTCCTCAAAATTGTCTGTAATCCAAGTCTTCACATGAAAGGAAAAAACAAGTCTCAGAGTGATCAGGACACTTCAGCTGGAAATTCGCAATCTTTGAACAACATCCATAAGGGGGATTGTGCTCTGGATTTCATCAAGTATGTCTGTGCAGTTTTGGCACTTGACCAAAAAGTTCAGCATGAAGTTCTGGTAAAGACCATTCATCTCCTGCGATTCAAATTTATTTACATTTTGGATTTTGAGTTAGTGACTGTTGCAAATATAAAATCATATATACAAATAAAAAAAATAATGTGTGAATCAGTGTTATCTTTAACAACGGAAGAATATAGTTTGAACTTGCCTATTATCCTTCTTCTGGAATAAAACTATGGACAGAATCACAAACGAGAGGTCCCTTCTCACCCCAGCGGGCTCTTCTGGCTCAAATGGATGCTACTACTGGAACACCCACTGATATATCACACATCTTAACCCCTTAGAGACATTAGTGATGCTCCAGGACAGATACGTACAGAGAAAGTTTTATTCAAGATATTTCTATCCCCTAACAGTTATATCCCAATATGAAATTCTCAACATCTAACTTACTAGACTGTTATTCAAGCGCCTTAGAAATTCTAAGATGCCTTTTTATATAACATAATTTTGGGAATTTCTAAGATGCCTTTTTATATATTCCCAACAACATTTCGTTGTTTTGAGTTTTCATTAACTCATTAGGTCTCAACTTATAAACTTACTAGACTGTTATTGCATTATTTTTTCCTCTTCGGCAGTTGACTATCTGCTCATATGAACTACACAGGTTTTCATTAGCTCACTAGTTTTAAGATTGTTTTTTTCCTTTTGCACAGGTCATGAGAAGGAATTTATTGAAATTGGTCCGCATTAGGGAATTTGCTCCAGAGGCTGAATTTCACAATCTACACATGTCCTTAACTCTACCAAACGTGGTTTGCAGGTGATTGTGGTTGCATTAATCGATCTTATTGGGATTTCTCTTCCATTCAAAGACTTTTTTCGTATTTCGTTTAATTAGTTACTCTGCTTATAACACGTTAAAATGCATATTTGTGTTGGCAGTTACTGCAACGACTGCAGAGATCTAGATTTGTGCCGCGACAGGTCACTAATGGGTCAGGAGTGGCACTGTGCGGTGCCTCGGTGTGGTCAACCGTACGACCGTGAAATGATGGAAAATGCTCTGCTTCAGATTATACGCCAGAGAGAGAGGCTTTACCACATTCAAGACTTGGTCTGCCTTAAATGCAATCAGATCAAAGCCGCACACTTAGCTGAACACTGCACATGCGCTGGATCATTTGCGTGCAAGGAAGAGTCCTCTGATTTCCGCAGCAAAATGCAAACTTTCTTGAATGTGGCAGTCACTCAGAAGTTTCAGCTGCTCCAAGAATGCGTCTCTTGGATCTTACAAGTATGATATCTAATTTAGTCACAGGGTATTTAAGCTGGTGGAGGGGCTGGATTGTATATAACAACGTCTTGTATATTACAACAATTCTTTGATGTTATTTATACGCACATTGGAGAAATATATAAATCATGTAACGAACTGATTATACAAACTCATAAAATGCCTCTAATCGGACACAATTTTCATCTTGGCGGTTTTGCATAGCCTGAATATCAAGAACTAGTGTTCTATTTTGTTCATGTACTAGTAGATTTGAGTTGTGGTAAACTCTAAACTCAACGGAATGAATCTCTAGAAGAAGAGGTTTCTTAACGAGAAGCTAAGAATGAAAATGGCGAACTCGTGGTTCTTGTGATTCATTGGGCCTTTGGCCCATTAACTTGAATATGGAAGGTCGACGCATTAGTGCCGAACTGACCCTATCAAAACTAATAAATAGTAATGAAAGAAATTACTATAATTTCACTACAACTTATATGGCCTTCTCGAAATGACATTCTTAAATCGATATTTTTTTATTAATTATGGAAAAATAACACAATAACCTAGACTAGGTTAAGAAAAGTCAAAGACGAGATTCAAATCAAATCATTTTCAACAATAAAAAAAGAGTTATTTTTTTTCTGAAGTCTTCATGAATTAGCCATAAATGTATTTATTTATTAAAGAGTTATTGATTATATTTTATGGGAATTATATAAACTTTTAATAAATTTATTCTCTTAGAAATTTATCAAATTATTAATTTTCTATGGACCAATTCAATACGCAAAGGCTACACATTTCTGAAGAGTAAGGCCTATTTTGACAAGGCCCATATTCTAAGCCCAATCAACAAACCAAGGGTAATATCGGTAATGAAGCATATCAGATCCACTGTAAACCCTAATTATAAATTCCAAATCTCCGCACTCGTATATAGATACAACTGCGGACTTCATTTCTCGCCCTCATTGTAAACCCTAGGCAGCACCTAAATTTTCCAGTGATCAGCTTTCGTAGCCGTCGCATCTCTCAAGTATGTCTTCTCTCTCTCTCTCTCTCTCTCTCTTTCGTACATGTTTATGTTTTTGTTTCCTTCAATATAATCTTGATTTTATGAGATTCGGAAATTATTCATTTTGATTTTGATTTTGTTTGGGAATTGAATAGGGATGAAGGTTATCGCAGCTTACTTGTTGGCCGTGTTGGGTGGCAACACCAGCCCTTCCGCTGAAGATTTGAAGAGTATCCTCGCATCAGGTTCATTCCCACTTCTCTCTGCATTTACTATGTGCCCTTCGTAAGCATTGTTTGTTTGATAAAGTAATTATGTGCGTGGATTATTGGGTTTGTGTTTCTTCTCATGTGTACGAAGATTTGGGTCTCCGTTGTTGTTGTTTCCATTTCTTCTGTTGTGATTTCATTGGTTTCATGTTAAATTGGCAGTTTTTTGTTCGTATATTTTGAACTGTGGGCAAAGTATTTTACTCAAATGGGGTAAATGCAATGACAGTTAAGATAAATACACATTTCATTTGTTACATTGGCAAGATTGCTGTTTTTATTTCCTTGTGTGAACTGTTGCGATTTATTGTTGTTTCTCACACATTAACTCTGGTTTTATTTAGACCATTACCTTGGTAAAAATGAAAACTTTGGTCTTCAGATCTTTGGTAGACCATTACAATTTGAATTGTATGTCTGTCGGTAGTATTGAATTGAACTTGCTCGTGCTTGACTTGATATGTTTACTATGCTTGTTTTGCTTACACAGATTACGGTGTTTGAAAGCTAAAAATTCAATTGGTTTCATAGATGAGAAATCACCACATTTCTGATTTGATTGGCTATTCATTGTTGCAATTTGATCATCATGAATCAGCAGCAAGTTTTGTTATTTGTGTATACTGTTTGGTTGTTGATATTTGATAGTATCAAGGTTTTGATATTTGGAACCAGTATTGTGGATTACTGTAATAACTAATTGCTTTAATGGTACAGTTGGAGCTGATGCTGATGAGGACAAACTGGAGATCCTTTTGTCTCAAGTAAAGGGCAAGGATATCACCGAGTTGATTGCTTCTGGAAGGGAAAAGTTGGCCTCCGTACCTGCTGGTGGTGGTGGTGTTGCTGTGGCTGCACCAGTTGGTGGTGGAGGTGGTGCTGCCGCCCCTGCTGCTGCTGCCGAGTCAAAGAAGGAAGAGAAAGTGGAAGAGAAAGAAGAGTCTGATGATGTAATTCTCATCTATTCATTTTCTTTGTAATTATGTCGCAATTCTCATCTATTCTGCTTATCTTTTATTCTCCTGTCAATCTTGAATGTTTTATCTTGTGTACTGACTTGTCCTTTTTTTTTTGTGTGTTCAGGACATGGGCTTCAGTCTCTTCGATTAAGCAATTGCAAAAGTGGATTTTCTATATGAAAGAACACTCGTCAACTTTTCCTTCATTCTATTGTATTAGAAAGTGTTTCCTTTACGATTTTGGCTCTTGTTTTAGTTGGGATTTTTGTTGTTTAGGGAGACCATGGAGATATAATATTCTTAATTTTGAGTTATATTTTTCTGGATGATTTTAAATTATTATCCGTATTTCTCGTGTTTTCTTGCCTATAAAATTGTTATGTTCTGGTTTGACATTATTTGCTGCTTCCTTATGGCATGTATTTGTAGGGTTGAAAATCAAAGGTATATCTCTGGTAGTTGGCACTAGTTTATTTGGTATGATTTTGTTTGCGCTTGGTTTTTTTTTTTTTTTTTTTTTGGCTTGTTAACATAACTATTGATTATCAAATTAAGTTTAATCTTAACTTGGAGAAATTCGACAGCAATTCAAAAGAGCTGAAATAAAAATGTATGTTTTGCTTTATTCATACACTATGTGTTAGTGCTTCAAATAACCAACAAATTATTTCTTTAGTTGTAGACTTGTAGTTCATTGTTTTCTGGTGAAGTAACCAGAACGAATCTACACATTTAAAAGAAAAGGAAAAAAAAATGGCCTTGTATTATGGTTTTACTACATACGAACACAGCCAGGATCGAAGAGAGATAATTAACAACAAAATTCATTAACCATAAGTTAGAAGTTACGAACAACTCTAAAGTACAAACGAAGTTCTGCCTTCCAAACTGCATTAGTACTTTTTACTCTGAAAACTAACGAGTAATTAACAACAAAATTCATGTTACAAATTTTCTCATCTAGTTCTTCTCAATCAAAACTAACAAAAATGAAGAGAACAATACAAAAGCAGTAATTTAAGAATCAACATTTGATTTAACTCTATGTTCGAAAGGTGAAATTAATTAAGAGCGCACCGATTCAAGGTAAGCTGGTGTTCTCATTTTGGGATAGTCACATTCAGGATTTTCACATCTTGGTATGGCCTGTCTCCCTTGTCTGTCTTTACTTTCTCTATACCCTGTTAAGTTGAATATTTTAGTGAGCTTTCACAAGAAAATATGATTCTTACGTAAAAGTGTATTTTTACCCGTTCAATCAAATTCAATGCAGGAATAACTTATAGGATATTTTTACCCCTTCAGTCAAATTCTATAGAAGAGTAGTACTTATGCTGAAAACAATTTGTGTGAGCCCACACATAAAGAGTGCATGGACCATGGTAATGGAGAATTGTTTAACGAAGAAAAACCCCGGAAAAAGTTGTTAGTGAATAGAATGGTACCTGGACAACATCCATCCCTTTTACAACTCTGCCAAAAACAGTGTGCTTGTTGTCCAACCATGGAGTGGCAACAGTTGTAATAAAGAACTGAGAGCCGTTTGTGTTTGGCCCCGCATTAGCCATTGAAAGTGTGAAGGGCCTGTCGTGCCTCAAACTGCAGAAAAAACAGAACCAGTATATCAACAAATTGGACCAACCTTGCACAGTGTGTGTAATAATTTTTTTTTTTTTTTCTATTTTTATCTCAGGTGGAAAAAAGAGTACCATAATAAGGACCAAATTAGAAACTGAAAAAACTTACCTCTTATGGAACTCATCTTCAAATTCCCTTCCCCAAATAGATTGTCCTCCAGTGCCATCTCCGAGAGGGTCTCCTGTCTGAACCATAAAACCTTTGATAACACGGTGAAATATCAAATTGTCATAATAGCCATTCCTGCAATGTGTTGTGAAGTTCTCCACTGTTCTTGGACATTCTTCAGGATACAGACGCATGTGAATATCACCCATGGTAGTATGCATGATCTGAAAAAATGAAAAGTACCACAAAATTAGCAAAAATAGCTAACCAGTAGCTATATTAATTCAGTGGTTAATTTGCATTTGTTAGGGACTAAACCACCAAAAAGGAGAATAAAAAGGAAAAACACTCACCAAATTATCTGGGAGAGACGACGTCGCAGCTTTTCCAATATCAGATACAGATAAGAGCTCATCAGCAGGCGGTTTTTCATTAAAGACATCTCTGCCCTTTGTTGCATCTTCAGGTTCCTCGGGTTCTCTCTGGCTACAAAAGAAAAGAAGTAATCATTGGCTCCAGGCTTGCAAAGCCAAAAGTATTGTGCTTGATTAGGTTTACGAAAACGAACATTCAAGTTCAATGTCATACTCGCAGGTTTTCTTTATCGAGCTATTTGACTTAGTCTTCGCCTGACATAGGTTATCCGTCTACCATTTGCAAGTTTTCGTGTACGTAACGACTAAAGAGCATATTTAACTGTGCGTGTGTATGCAGAACCTTTAGCTAGCATGAGAGATGGGTGGTTACGATATTTTTTTTTAATTGAAATCCAGAATGCGAATGCATGAGCCTGATTAAGAATACCAAATTCAATTGCTAGAATAGGAATTAAACCTGAATAAGTAAATTCTATGCTTCTTGAAAGCACAACACAAGAGGGTGGGATCTATCAGAGGCTCTTTGCTTTCGTTGGCATTTGCCTCAGCAGCAGGAATCTTTCGTGCTCTTTTACTGCTTCGATCACCTTGGTACAAGGCAATTCTTAAGAATCTGTCATTATTCTCCACCTTTCCTAGGATCCGCGCAACTTTATTGGTATGTAGATTTATAACCTAAAAACACATCAGGAAAGAAACTGTAGGACCTCACTTGACGATTGTTGATCAATAAAACACAAAGCGATAACTCATCACACTAAACTAAAGTCCACATAAAAAGAAAATGTTTAGTAACAGAGTCGCACAAGAAGCCTTTTATCTTACTTTAATTCCAAGAAGGGTGGCATATATAAGGAAGTTGGAGCTTTCATCAAACACGGCATTAGGTTGAGGTGCATTTTCTGTTTTCTCAATTTCTTTTTCTATAGCCATTCGTCGTCCAAAATCAATAGCTTCAAGCCTGTATGGAGGAACATCACTCCTCTGTAGATCTTGGGCAACCTAACGAAGGAAGGACAATTTTCGTTAATACACTTAAAAAAAGACTGTGAAGTGGGTTAAGGAGACAGTGATTACACTTAAGAGAGACTGTGGAGTGGGTTAAATAGATAACTAGTACCTCAAGAGATTCATCATAAACACGCCTCAATTTTCCGGTTCTGAACCAAAATACGCGTATTCTACGATCAGGTGACGTGACTGAAAATTGCTTACCATCTGGACTTACCTAAAAATCAGTTACAACAGAGAGTAGCATTTGTAAGTCCGAGTTCCGAAAAGAAAATACCAGACAAAAATGAATGTTAATGGTAGAAACAGTAGTCTTGCATTTTATGAATTTGTGATATCATTACATGACTGAGCTATTCAATATTACCTCAATGGTAGAAACAGTAGTCTTGCATTTTATGATCGAAAACAGGTCTGTGTCACTTTTAAGCTTAAAAGTCACCCTGCACAACATATGAAAATATATCATCTCAAGACCTAACAGACTGATAAACTACTTAATAATTAGTCCAACTGATAAATTACAAAAGAAGACTACGATAAACCATTATGACGTGCAGTTTCATATACTTCATCTAATCCACAATAAGTTAGCCACTAGGAGAGAACTAACACAAACTTCAATAGAAAAACTCACCCAGTTTCAGGGAACTGAAGGGAAGTCGGATTCCAGTACTCAATGATTCCTTTGTCATCTGCAGAAATCACAGTGTCATATTCATGGTTGTACTTCATACATTTTATTGGGCCGATGTGTACCTGCCAAAAAGGACAAAGGAAATGATAATTTATTTAGAAGACAACCATGGAAAGAAACTGCGGAGTTTCTGCTTCACTTAATAAGAAAAATAGAAAGATACCTCTCTCGATGTTATTGATTCATTTGAACCAGAGCGGGCATCAAATATGTGAACGAAAGAAGAGTTGCGGTCACTAATAGCTAATTTCGCCTTTACATCTCCTTGTTTGTAGACCCATTCAACACAACCAGGCACAAAAGGAAGACGTATCATGGCCATCATATCATAGTTAAATACATCAAATATTTTCACTGAACGGTCACTGGAAATCGTACAACATAGGGTGCCATCTACACTAACCTGCAAGACCAAAAGAAATAAAATGTTCATAGATTCAGAAACTGGATTAAGAATAAGAGATGACGATAAATCAAAGAGTTAAAAGCTTGAACCCATCGACATGAAAGAGGAACCCACCGCAAGGCCTTCAATTGGACCAAGATGGGACCTAAAATGTTTCGCAAACTCTACGCCGATGGGCTTTTTCTTCCAAAACTTTAAATGACCTGTAAAAAGACCAATAAATGAAAGCTGTAAACAAAAACTAAATCAACCAAACTTCAGTACAAAGAATTGAAGGAGTATGGCATCTTCATGAATATAAACAAAATACAACATATATGTAAGTTATTGAGGAAAAGATTAAAATTATTTTTTATTACTTTAGTTAATATTGTTGTGACTAATGGAAACTATTCATCATTATTCGTCTTCTGGGTACTCCAGGTAGAACAGCAAACAACAAAATCTTTTACGGCGTGATTGGCTTGCCTAATTAAGTTGGAATGAAATTGGTATGCAAGATTGAGAATGCTTATCCTCCTAAATATAAGCCAAAACTTACACCTACTCTGATGAAATACTTCTATCATCTTCTTCCAACTACCAAGATTTAATGTCATTTTTGTTTAACCATCTATAAGATTTGTCCAAATGATACAGAACATGATGGCATAAGAAATGCGGGGGTATGTCTATAACAATTCTTTAGATCCATATATCACTTCATCAAACATTTTGAAGCAAAGGAACTATCCTATATGAAAGATCTGCTCCGCTCACATTTATATAATAGAATGTCTATTCTCCATTAGTCATGATACACAGTGAAATGAGTGGTAAAAGTCAATTGCATAAAAAATAATAAACGTGTTTTCAAACAGGTACGAAGCAAAATTTTAAGACAATTATCTGCAGAATCAGTTGCCAAAAAACTCATAGCAAATAACTAGAAATGTTGATTGAACAGGTCCTTCGTTCCTTCCTAGTTAATGGGATCCAAAAATGATTCCCAGAATGATATAACAGTTAACTTTAGAATGTAATGAGATGACTAGAATTGTCCTAAAAGAATATTTTCATTATCAAATCATCTACTCAAAATAAAACAAACTATACATAATGTTCTCCATTACATTTCTCTCTCATTCCATCACATTGCCCAAAACATTCTCCCAATGCGCATACTCTCAAAGCACTTCACCAAAAACAGCCAAAAATGAATCCAAAATTCCCTATAGCGTGAACTTCAGTCTAATTCATGGTAGCAAAGCATTAAAGTTCAGATATGATTCCCTTCAACTTCTGAACAAGCTCATACTATTATGTGGAGTTCTCTAGCATTTTTCACTAGCTTTAGCAATTACCATACGAGTGAACTTCATAGGAAGAGTTTCCATTTTACATCCTTATCATATAGAGAAAGACAGGCCAGGCAGCCAGGATCAGGAAAAACAAATATGACAATCAATTGAGCTTCAAATTTCAACATTTTGCATTTCTCTTCTAGCTTCTCCACAAGCCAATCAGAACCCTAAAATTCTATGACAACTTACTTCCTGACATTTTTCAGTTCATTTACGAGACTTGAAAGACAATCCGAAATCAAGGGGCTCATAGCAGTACATATTCTAACAAATAGGACCATAGTTTAAGTAGATTCACAATCATGAAGAATCTCAAAACTGAATTTACAAACCTTACACTAGCAACACGGCAATGGCAACAAAAAAAAAAACTAATCTAAGCAACTTCATTAAAGAAAGTAAAAATCAAGTTCGCCCATACCATCTGCACTCCCAGTAATGAAAAAATCAGCCCCCGACACCGCTACATGAGTAACCACATCGCGGTGCATGTAACTCTTCTCATACCTGCATTGAATTCAAAATTCAAAATTCAAAACCAAATTGACTGCAGTACTATTCTGCTTGAATAAACAATATTTCGTTTCAAGCAGTAAAAATTCTGCTCATTCCGAAAGCCAAACATCAAAATCAAATTTATCACAGTACTATTCTGCTTGAATAAACAACATTTCGTTCAGGGGGTAAAACTTCTGCGAAAAACCCTAAACCCTAAACCCTAGAACGCGCAAACACGCAGTAATGGGGGAAAAGAACACATACATATTAGCGGAGGGAAGGGAATCGAGATAGGCCTGTTCGAACTGCAGAGGACGTTTGGCTCTGGCGCGAGGCGCCGGTCCGGGACCAACCATCGGCTCTTCATCATCGCCGGCGGTGGTGGGTTTTCCGTTGTCTTCCTGAGTTGCTTCCATTCTCTTCTTACTGGACTTGATTTACTAATGAGCAATGTTTTTAGCTCTCTCACACAATCATATTATTTAATTTTGAAAACTAATTTTTAATTATAAGAAATGTCATAAATACAATTAATAAATCAAATTATTTTACAGCGTATGTTATGTTCTTCTTCCACCATTCATATGGGCCTAGCTAAATTATACTGCTAGCTAAAAGGGCCTTTAGCCCAATCTCTTTAATTTTAGGGCTTTAGCCCTAAAATTAGCAGTCCAAATCTAAATTTAGCCTGACAAAAATGAAAATTCAACAGATTATTTACCGCTATTTACAAAAATTGAAATATTTTTATGATATTGTTTTCAAACGGGAAAATTCATACCTCTCATATAAGGGTCAAAATTACGATAAAAATCATTTATATTTGGACAATTACAATCACTCTTTCTTATTTATATATTGTTTTACACGTCCACCCGTACGAAGTTAAATTTACCCATTGAATGAGGAATTTTTTCGTAAGACAATATATAATTGAGAGAGTGACTCGAATTATCCAAATAAAAGTGATATTTTTTGGTGATTTGATTTTGTATTAGAGTGTTGGTCATAATTTTCAAATGAAAGTAATCAATTGTAATAATTGGTAGGTGTCTTTTACTTCACTTTTTTCACAAGTTGTGAAAAGTCGTAATTTGAGGATTTTTGTTTTTGCCCTTTTATATCCATCCTTTAAAAGTTATTAACCCTTGTGGGAATGTACTATGTATTGATAAAATAGGGTGAATTACGGCTTTTGAGATCCTACACCGGGTGAAATACACCGCACAGATCTTTACTATTTATATACACACAAACACACACATCCATATTGGTATGTGTAGATCAACGGTTAAAAATCACTCGGTGTAACCTTCACCAGGTGTAGGATAGATAAAACCGTGAATTACAGCCACCCGGGAGGTAATTAAGGTCAAAATTACGAGAAAAAAAATATCTTGTTTGGGTAAAATCTTCTTCCATGTCCACTGTTGTGGTGTTAAATTTAATGGTGTTTTCTAGATCATGTGGAATATTTTTCAGTTTGTACCCATTTTACCCCATTCGAACTCTACATTTTAAAACAAGATGGTCATAAGAAGTGTCTCTTGGCTTGAAAATTGGTGCATCAGAAACTGCTTTTGCACAAAACAAGTACAAACTAGAGAACATTCTACAAAATCTAGAATATTATATTGAATTTTACACCATAAAAATGAACGTGTAAGATGATTCATAATTAAATAATTATTGTAATTATCCAAGCATGAAGGATTTTTTGTAATTTCACCAGAGTTACCGTAAGAGCAGTGCTTTTATTGAGTTACATTGGGCAGGTGAAATGAAACAATGCTATACTTTTAATTGCCCAATAAAGATAAATAAATATACAAAAATAAACACTATAATTGAGTGTATATTTTTTTTCCAGACAGTGAACCGCCTGCATTAATCTATATCAAATAGAATCACTAGTCCTTTTCTCCATCTTTAATGGTCGCATTATTATTACGCATTAAAATTCCACCGATTATAATAACTTATGTATTTTTTTTTGAGTAATAACTTATGTATCTACTTATTAATTACTTTTTAATTTTTAAACAACTTGAATTGCCTTTTCTTCTGCTTTTCTTGTCGCATATAATCTGTCCCGTGCTATTTACACTTTTCGTATATAATCTAATTTACGAACTATTGCACAAATGAAATTTATCTCATACATTACATTCAATCTTAAATTATTACAACAAAATATGAAAACAAAGGCCTAATTAGTAATAAATTCAGGAAAAACTAATTTGATGAAGCTAAAATATAGCTCACCTAAGGGGTATGGAAAAATGAGTTGGGAGAGCAAAGCGGATCAGTAGCTTGACAACTCGATGATCCTGAGGTCCCTACAAAATAAGCACACGTGAACTAAGCCGGGGGTTGATCCGGCGGAAACCCCTCCGACGCTCAAGTCAGATGTACGGACCGTAGAGAGAATAGAGAGAATAAACTCGTGGTGGATTATCAATAATGAGAACGTACATTTACAAATGAATAAAACTTCTATTTATATGTCGTTGATTGAGTTGGGCTTATTTTGTTGGGCCCAAGCCTTACTTTGAAGGTGCTTGGGTTTTCGTGTAATGGGCCCGAATACTTTCGTGTATTGGGCCTAATTATTAAATAAATTGGGGTCCATTGGGTCGGCCCAATTAGGTATATCATTAAGCCCCCCAACTCTCGATTCGAGACGGAGACTTGTGTAGAGGGACCCGGGTCGTGTCGAGAGTTAATTGCGTCGTGGAGTGAATTGTTTCCGTTGGTGGTGAATTAATTCCTTAATTTGAATAAGGAATAATTGTATTTATTTGGCAGCGAGGTATATATTTAAGGGTTTTAAATAATATACCAGGGGCCAAATAAATATACTCCTTTTGTGGTGGAAAGAATTTACTTCAACTCTTGCGTAATAGATATGGGTATGTATCTTTAACCTTAGGTCTTCTTCTGCTTTCTGTTCTTTTATTTTATATCGGTAGAGTAGAAATTTTTTGTTGCTTGATTATTTCTTCGGAGAAAAATTTTATCTCATGTCGAACTCGGGTAATTCGAAATCTTTACGAATTAAACTTCGAGATCCGGTGGAAGGGGGTAAGAAAACTTTTGGTACGGTGAGTATGGAACGCGAGAAACTTGTACCATTGGGTGTAGAAATTGGATCTGCAGCAGGAAATTCACGAGTATCAAATAACAGGGGGTTTGTAGCAAGCTTGGCTTCGGGCGTTGGCTCGAGCCAAGCTGCCGGGCGGATGTGTGTGAGAGGGGGCGCGCACTCCCAGGCGGGTGGGAAGCCGAGTGAAGCCACGGAGCCGGCGGCTTGCACCCGGATCGAGGAGGAGAGAGGTAGGGTTGGCCGGCCAGGTGGGCCAGCAGCTTTGGTGGGACGCGCGTCGGGCACGCCTCCCGATAGACGCACGCGCGCGTCGGTGGAGGAGAGAGAAAGAGGGGCGCGCGCGTCGGTTGGCGAGTTGGAGGGACGCGCGCGCACCATTGGTCCACTTGGCGGCGGTGGGCGCGTGATTGGGGGCGGTTTGCAGAGACGCGCGCGCGCGTCTGGTGGGTTGGGTGAAGGGGACGCGCGCGCGGGGGCCAATGGGAGTGTTGCACGTGGTGCTGGGCAGGCTGGTGACGCGCGCGCGCGTGGATCTGCCCCTTTTGGGGCCACGCGCGCGCGTGAGGGCGCGTTACAGCCCGGTTCTGAGCCCGATTCGGGCGAAATTGACGGGCAATTATCCGGGGGTGCTGATTCGCGTGGTGTTTTAAACGGTGGAAGTTTTGGTCGGCGAGAAATCATTGAATCGTGGAGTGACGATGTAGAAGTGCGTAACAATATTAATGTTTGCCCTACTGTTGATGAAGTGGGTTCTAGTAGACGTCATTATATGCGTCAAGTCGTGGATTTTGGGAGTGATAGCGATGATTCGAATGAAGCTCCTTTGGCGAGTGAACATCCGGTGTCAAGTAGTGAAGTTGAGCCGATGGTCGAGGAGGAGGAGGAAGATGATATTCCGCCGGGTGATGTTGAGGTTGATAGTAGAAGGCAAAAGAAAAAGAAGCTAATTAATTTGGACTTAGTTGATTTTGACAGTGTATTGACTGAAGAGCAGTTGCATTCTATTCGTCGTTTATCTGGAGCGCCGAGTAATGTGGAGTTGTTGTTGCCTAGGAAGGGCGATCGCTTGTATTCGCCACCCGATGGGTTTCATACGGTATTTTTGGGGTACTTGATGTGCACATCTCAGATTACACCGCATCCTACCTTGTTGAAGGTTTGCGAGGAATTCAAGATTGGGTACAGTCAGCTAACGCCCACTGCTGTTCTGATGTTCCAGGCATTTCATTTTAGGGTGGTTCGAGTAGGTCTGCCTGTGTCTGTGAGTTTATTCAAGGCGTTATTTACGTTACATCGGCCCACTAAGATGCCTTTCTTTTGCTTTCATCCTCGCGTTCATTACCAATTCGTGAAGAGTGTGAAGCTATCTTTGGGGAAATGGAAGACCTATCTTCGGTCCGATCTCGCTCTACGCTCTGAAGAGCTTGCTCGGAGGAGAGAGGAGCTTGCTGAGAGGACGGAGGAGCTCGAGGTTATCCGTGGTGATGCGAAGGCTTATAAAGATGATGTTCATAAGTTGAACGAATGCTACGATCAACTCAAAGAGAAATATGAAATCGAGAAGGCGACGGGGAAAAGGTTCCTCACCACATCAGGCGGTGCGGCTTATAAAGATTCCATTGTGGAGGAGACCAAGGCTAATTTCCGAGGTAGTGATGAGTGTGTCGCTATGATTGAGGAGCATGCATTGGCTGTGGTATATAAGCCATTAGTGCGTGCTTGTCGCAAATATCTGCGCGATGCGGGTGGTATCAGCGAGGAAGTGATTCGTGGGATGGAAGCTGGCATATCCGATGAAGAGGAGGATGAGGTAGATGTCAATGTGACGGGCACAGAGCTCGTGGATGACATGGTTGCGGATGACTCCACTGTGGGTACGTCTTCCGCTCGCGGTAGGGGAGTTTAGATTTATTTGCTAGAGTAGTTAATTTCTCCCCCCTTTTTTTTTTAAATTTTTGCTATGGATTTCTTAGTTTGTTTTTATCGCTGATGTAGTTGGGTATGTCCACTACTATTTTATTTGAATTTCTTCCTCGTTTGACTTTGAAGTTTTATATTTCGATTTATTTATTTTGACATTGTCGAGAATTAATGCGTTGCTTCTATGTGTTTACATTAGCATTATACGCGATGTACTTGAGGAGGGGATCAATCTCCCAAGGTTTTTGTTAGGGGTCGTGCCCTTTGTTTGGACCACTTGGGTCTATGATATTTTTGTCCGTGGCCACGTTTTAAATGTAGCACCTCGTGAAACAGCTAAAGGGACCTAGATAATCCAGCTGGCCAGGCTATACGGATTATCTAAATCTCTCTAAGTGTTTGTGGGGTGGTTTTGACTTGAACTCATGGTAAGAGATAATTTGTATAGACGTAAATGCGTAGATAGTAAAGCGAAAAAGTGTTATTTATTCAACGATAGCAAAGGAGAATTGTTACATGCCTATGTGAGGCGAATGTAAGTAAATGACTAATGCGATGGGCCTACGTGAGGCAAAGGTAAATAACTACTGGTGGAGCGAGAAAGAAAAAAGAAAAATTGACTTGATAAAAATTGTTCCAAGTGATTGTACTACACTTGTTCTTCTTCTTCCACGTCTTGCTTGTACTCGTTCGTTTTGCTGTGCTGATGGTAAAATGAATTCCTTTGGCGTTTCTATGCCTGTCAAATATAATTGAGAAAAAAGAATTTTGTCTAAGCATTTGTATTGAAGACTTAGTAATTGAAGCTGAGGGGATGTGCATTGCCGATCTACGTACCATATTACGGGGATGTTTTTTCTTCCTCGCACTTCGGGATATGAAATCAACTCGTGAGTTGCTGCGAGTTACTATGTGATCATGCCTGCTAGTGGAATTATTTTTTCACGTTAGTAGGAGTAAATAAGATCATCCGTGTGTTGAATGCTAGTGGAAGTATAGTTACCCTTGGCGATGTGGTTTGGAGTGTTCTCGCTCTTTGGGCCGTTGATTGAGTAATATGCATCCCCTCGTAATTGGCTCTCAATCTGTAATAAGATGGTGGGATGTAATTATGACTCGCTGATGTAAGTAAAAATTATTAGCCCCCCAGTTTAGGTGGGATGTTAACGTACCTAGTTGTATAGTAGAAATATTCTAACCATGTAGAAACAGCTTATAAGACGAGTTACGTGGAAGGTCGCGGAGCCTGCAGATATGACAATTTGTAAGTAACTTTCATATAGAAGGGGTATGGATGGTGACCTCAACTGATCTGGAGTAAGGCAGGTGTATACCTTAGGCGTAGAACCGTTTGAGGTTCCCTATATTCCATGTTCTGGGTATAGGGTGTCCATCAATGTTCTCTAGGCGATATGCTCCAGTGTTGACTACTTTTGTGATTTTATATGGTCCTTCCCACTTTGGGTCGAGCTTGCCGATGGGGTGAGAGGCTTCAGCTTTCCGGAGGACTAAATCCCCAACTTGAAAAGAGCGGGGACGGACCTTTGAGTTATATGCCTTGGCCATGCGTGATTTGTACATCTGTTGCCGGATGTATGCGATCTCTCGTAGCTCATCTACAAGGTCTAGGCTTCCTCGCATAGCTTCTTCATTAGCTGTTGGATCGTAGTTGGTGATTCTCCAAGATGGTTCACCTATTTCAACGGGTGTTATAGCTTCTGTTCCGAAAGCTAGGTTGAAAGGCGACTCTCCGGTTGCTGCTCGTGGGGTTGTGCGATAAGCCCATAGTGCGTTAGGCAACTCGTCCACCCACTTCCCTTTGGCACTCCCAAGCCTTGTCTTAAGGTGTTGGAGTATAGTGCGATTCGTGACCTCCGTCTGGCCGTTAGCTTGTGGATTTGCTACGGATGTGAAGAACTGCTTGATGTCTAGGCCGAGGCACCAAGTTTTTACTTTGTCACCGCAGAATTGGGTTCCATTATCGGAGATGATGGAACGTGGGATTCCGAAGCGACAGACGATGTTCTTCCATAGGAATTGGATGACTTCTTCTTCTCGGATACGTGCTAAGGGTTCCGCCTCCACCCATTTGGTGAAGTAGTCCACTGCTACAATGAGGTACTTACGTCCTCCTGTGGCGGGTGGGAATGGTCCAACTAAGTCCATCCCCCATTGGGCGAAAGGGATGGGGCTGTCAATTGGTTGCATTAATGCCGCTGGTAGGTGAGTGATATTTGCATGCTCTTGGCAGGGTTTACACTTCCGGACTAACTTCTTCGCGTCTTCATGCATCGTTGGCCAATAGTAGCTTTGCCTCAGTAGTTTGAGAGCTAAAGTTCTCCCGCTTAAGTGATTTCCGCAGATGCCTTCGTGTACTTCTCTAAGTACGTAATCCGCTGTGGTCGGGTCGAGGCACTTGAGGTAAGGGAATGAGAACCCTCGTTTGTATAATTCTTCTCCCACTATGACGAAGCGAGCGGCTCTCGTTTTTAACTTTCGTGCTTCGGTGGATTCCGCTGGAAGTTCTCCCTTCTTGAGATAATTCAGGATTGGAGTGAACCAGCATGGTTCATCCTCCTCGGTGTAGTGTATTTCAGTAGGCGAATTTATCTCCGGCTGAGGTGAGGTGAGGAGCGTCACCTTCCGACTTCCGATGCTGGCCATGGAGCTTCCTAGCCTAGCTAATTTGTCTGCATGGACGTTATTGGAGCGATGTACTTGCTTTATCTCATAACTCTCGAATTTAGATAAGAGGGTGTGCGCGAGAGCTAAGTATTTGGCCATGATGTCTTCTTTGGCCTCGTAAACTCCAAGTACTTGGTTAACGACGAGCTGAGAGTCGCTTTGGATTAGGAGCTTGCGTGCTCCGGCTGCTAGGGCGAGGCGAATTCCCGCTATCAGTGCTTCGTATTCAGCGACGTTGTTTGAGGCTGTGAATTCGAATCGTTGAGCATATTCGAACTCATCTCCATCAGGGCTCGTTAGGACGATACCCGCTCCTCCTCCTGTGGCAGTGGAAGATCCATCCACGCTGACAGACCAAGTAGGTAGAGAGGTGTTTTCTTCCATTGAAGTCATTTCGACTAGAAAGTCAGCCAGTATTTGCGCTTTGATAGCTGGGCGGGGTTTGAATTCTACTCCGTATTCACTTAGCTCTATAGCCCATTTTGCTAATCGTCCGGACGTTTCGGGACTCCTTAGTATTTGCTTCAGTGGATAATTGGTGAGAACCACTACTTGATGTGACTGGAAGTAAGGTCGAAGCTTCCGGGCTGCGTTGATGAGGGCGAGAGCGAGCTTCTCCATATTGGTATAGCGTTGCTCGGCCCCTTGAAGAGCGCGACTTATGTAGTATATGGGTTGGTGACCTCTTCCTCCATCTCGGATGAGGACCGCGCTGATGGCATCAGCCGAGGTAGCTAAGTACAGCATGAGTGTGTCTCCCGGCTGAGGTTTTGTGAGCAAGGGTGGTGAAGCGAGGTATGACTTTAGCTCAGTGAAGGCTTTTTGACATGCCTCATCCCACTCGAACTTTTTTCCTCCCCTTAGAATCTCGAAAAATGGGAGAGCCTTGTCCGCTGATCTTGAAATGAATCTATTCAGGGATGCTAAACAGCCGTTGAGTTGTTGAACTTTCTTGATCGATGTTGGCGGAGCCATGGAGGTGATTGCTTCGATTTTAGCGGGATTAGCTTCGATTCCTCGCTGCGAAATCATATAACCCAAAAATTTGCCTCCCTTAACTCCGAATGAACATTTGAGGGGGTTGAGCTTCATCTTATATTTTCGCAGGGTGGCGAAACACTGATCCAGATCAATTAGGTGGTCCGAGACCTTGACACTTTTGACGAGCATGTCGTCGATATACACCTCCATATTTTTACCGATCTGATCTGCGAACATTTTGTTCACTAGACGCTGGTAGGTGGCTCCTGCGTTTTTTAACCCGAAGGGCATGACTTGATAGCAGTAGATGCCTTGGTCAGTGATGAAACTAGCCTTCTCTTGATCTTCTGGTGCAAGTAAGATCTGGTTATATCCTTGATATGCATCGAGGAAGCTGAGGAGTTCGCACCCCGAGGTCGAATCGATGAGCTGATCGATTCTGGGTAGAGGAAATGGGTCCTTAGGACAGGCTTTGTTGAGGTCAGTGAAGTCTACGCATAATCTCCATTTTCCTCCGGGTTTAGGAACGAGCACTACGTTCGACAGCCATTCAGGGTACTGAACTGGTCGTATATGACCTGCCTCTAGAAGTTTAGCCACTTCTGCTTTGATATGCTTGTTGCGTTCGGGTCCAAACGTTCGTTTCCTCTGTTTGACTGGCTTCATCCTCTTGTCGACGTTAAGTCGATGTAGGGCTACCTGAGGGGGAATGCCCGACAAATCTTGGGCTTTCCATGCGAACACATCTCCATTGTGTCGCAGGAAGTTGATTAGCTGCTGCTCCGTCTCAGGATCTAAATCAGATCCGATGCGTAGGAGTTTGGAATCATCTCCAGGTGTGAGCTCTATGAGCTTAAGCTCTTCGACAGCCGCTAGCTTGATGCTATCGTCTGGTACACTGATGAGGATTTCTTTATTGTCCTCAATGATTGCATTGACCCACTTCCGTTTGTCGGATTTTTGGGTATCGTCTCCCTTTCCGGGCGGTTTAGGCTTCTTTGAGGGTTCTCGTAGGGCCCTTGCATAGCATTCTCGAGCGAGACGTCTATCTCCAAGCACTTCTCCCATTCCATAGGGAGTAGGGAACTTCCATTTCTGATGGTAGGAGGAAGGTACTGACTTGAATGTGTGGATGGCTGGCCTCCCCAGAATGATGTTGTAGGGTGATGGCCTGTCGACGACGAGGAACTTGATTAGTTTCGTGATTCGACAGGGGTCTTCCCCTAAAGAAACAGGCAGCTCCACTTCTCCCATTGACAAAATGCCTTCTCCTGTGAACCCTTTCAGGGGTGTGGAGATGGGACTAAAACGGGCATTATCTATGCCTAGCTGCTTAAAAGCATGGAGGTACATGATGTCAGCTGAGCTCCCACCATCTACTAATATTTTCTTGACCAAGAAGTTGGCCACCGTTGTTGTTACCACTAATGCGTCGACATGGTCTTCCTCTGGACCTTCGAGGTCGGAGGAGTTGAAGACTATGCTGTGATCAGGTCTTCGTATTTGATATACGCGTTCGGATGGAGAAGCGCGTTCTTGATTCATGCGCGCTGATCGAGCGAGTGTGCGTCTTGCATTATGTGAATCACCTCCCGCCGGTCCTCCGGAGATGAAGGAGATGATTCCTCGGGTAGGTTGGTTATCATTGTTATCTAGGTCACGTCGGTGACTCCCATCTTCTCGTCTTTGTTGTTGATCTCGGTTATTATCTCGGCGTGGAGGATCATCACGGCGTTTATTTCGCGGCTTATCGACGTATTCGCCTAAATGGCCCTGTTTGATCAGCCTCTCAATCGCCATTTTAAGTTGTGCACACTCTTCCGTAGTATGCCCTCTGTCCTTATGGAATCGACAATAACGATCCGATTTTTCTCGCTTTGCGTTTGGCTGCATAGGACGTGGAGGTTCTGCTAAACCTTTCTGCTCTATCACGTGAAGGATTTCCGTGAGGCGAGTGTTCAGCGGAGTGAACCTATTGTAGGAGGAAGAGGGTTGGCCTTGAGGTGGTAGTGGTGGACGTCGATCGTCGCGCCTCCTATTGTCCTGACGGTCGTCTTCCCTTTTTCTTTTAGGAGGAGCATGGGTAGAGGCTTCCTCTATCCGGACGTATTTTTCGGCTCGATTCAGCAACTCTTCTAGGTTGCCTGGAGGTCTTCCGGCGATAGATTCTTTGAATCTACCCGGTTTCAAGTTCTGCTGCATGATCCCGGAGAGCATGTCTTGTCCTACACTGGGGACCTCGTGGACGGCTTCTACGAAACGCTTAATGTAGTTGCGGAGCGTCTCGTTATCTCTCTGTACTATAGAGAAAAGATGAGCTGAAGTCTTGGCATATTGTTTGTTGATGGCGAATTGGTTGGTGAAGCGGGTCGACAACCGAGCGAAGGTGTCAATCGACCCTATGGGCAGGGAGTTGAACCAATTCATTGCCCTCTTGGAGAGAGTGGTGCGGAACATTTTGCACATCGCGGCATCCGTTGGGCCATATAAATCTGCCATGGCACTGAATTTCTCTATATGTTCCTGTGGGTCGGTGGTCCCTTCAAATTGTGGTAACCCCGAGATCTTTACCCCTTGAGGTAAAATCTCGTTGAGAATGTCTATGGTGAAGGGACTGCGTCTTGTTGGGGGAGGCATTCTTTCATCCCTTTGATTATTTGCTTGGGAGAAAAGGTTTTGGCGAGACATTCTGCTGTTTACTTCGCCTTCTCCCTCATTAAAGAGAGGGACTCTTGGTGGTGACGCATTCCCCCGTGGGGGTGAGCGTGGACGTCGCTGTCTGGGCTGTGCCCCTCTATGGTTGGTAGATAGCTGCACTCGGGACCGTGGATCTGAGGTAGAGGAGGAGACACTTATTTGATTCTGGATTGGCGGTGGCGCCACAGGTGGCGCTACAAATGGAGCTGGTGCTGGTATCGCATTGGGAGCGTTTGCTCCCATCGTAGCGATATATTGAGTCACAGCCTCTGTGGCGGCGCGAGTTGAAGCTTCCGCTATCATGCGTTGGAGCGCATCCTCGGTTATTTGAACCGTTCGAGGAGCAGGGAGAGCTGGATCGGCGAGTGGTGGGTCCCGAGGAGGGATCACCTGAACCTCGCGAGGTGGATCTGCCACACGTGGAGGAGCTGGCTCCGTGGGACGTGGGGGAAGTGGATCCGCGGGGCGTGGAGGAGGTGGTATGCCCGATCCTCCACGGACTGGAAGGTTACTTGCTGTGTCATTCTCTCTCCGAGCTGACGCTTCAGGAGGATCTTGTTGGCTACGTGATCTGGTTTGCATCGTTCCCACAGACGGCGCCAAAATGATGAAGCTAAAATATAGCTCACCTAAGGGGTATGGAAAAATGAGTTGGGAGAGCAAAGCGGATCAGTAGCTTGACAACTCGATGATCCTGAGGTCCCTACAAAATAAGCACACGTGAACTAAGCCGGGGGTTGATCCGGCGGAAACCCCTCCGACGCTCAAGTCAGATGTACGGACCGTAGAGAGAATAGAGAGAATAAACTCGTGGTGGATTATCAATAATGAGAACGTACCTTTACAAATGAATAAAACTTCTATTTATATGTCGTTGATTGAGTTGGGCTTATTTTGTTGGGCCCAAGCCTTACTTTGAAGGTGCTTGGGTTTTCGTGTAATGGGCCCGAATACTTTCGTGTATTGGGCCTAATTATTAAATAAATTGGGGTCCATTGGGTCGGCCCAATTAGGTATATCATAATTAATTAGTAATATTAATATGTTTTGTCACCAGATATCTATATCTTAACATCAACATCAGTATCGTCCATTCCGTTTTCGACAGTTCACTAAACTTCATACACCTACCAGACTTTATGTTTACGGACAACGCCCTCTTTACTTTCAAGAATAATATTTCTTCATATTTTTGTTTAATATGTTTCTTGATTTCTCTTAAGAATGTATTAAACCTCGTATTCTGGTTTTTCTTTTTTTTTTTCTTTCAAAGTCTACTCCTTTTCTCCGCGAATTTAGGACCAACAAAAAAAAAAAAAGAAATAAAAGTATTGGGACTATATAGTATTACCCATATATTCATCATCATTCATATCAATATTCATATTCATCATAATATTTGTAGCCAAAAAGAAAACACTGCTTCTTCTCGTGATTTGATTCTCTCTCTCTCTCTCTCTCTCTCTCTCTCTCTCTCTTTCTGCTTTACAGTTTTCAATTATATACAGGCTCCGAACCCTCACTTTCTCGTGTTCTAGAGAGAGAAAAGAAGAGAGAGAAGGAAATTGTTACTCCTGTATGTATATATATATATATATATTTATATATTTTGCTATGTGAAAAATCCATGATCCTGCTGCTGCTGCTTTGACCCCTTTTGCCAGGTACCTTCTTTCTTTCTGTCTGTTCTTTATTAGTTTCTCTGTATCTATATATTAATATATGTACATGAATTCTTGTTTTTTTCAGCTTGCTTATTTTTCATTATTGCCCATTTTCTTATTTATTTATTTATTATTTTTTTGGGGGTGGGGTTGTTTAATAGTGGTCCAGTTTCTTGAAGTATCCTTGTTAATGGCCTGGAAATGAAAGAGACAAGATGAAATAAATCTGATATATTTAATTTTAATTCATGTATAGAGAGAGATAATTAAATTTGAACACCTATTTTTTGAGCAATAAATTTTGGCAACTTCAATCTACAACAGGACAAATCATCAAATCCAGTTCAAACTTAGTACTTGCTTGATTGGTTCGAGAAATGATTTGAGCTAGCCAATCCATGGTGGTTAATTAAGAAGCTCCGAAAATCATGGGTTGTAGTAATGAAATAATAGAGTTGACGGAAAATTACGATTTCGCCCCTAAACTCGGCGTCGCGAGACGGCCTCTGGAGAAGCACGCCATCGGCGATGACATCAACAAACTTTTCGAGGCAATAGAAATCGGGAGGACCGGCCGTAACATTACCCGAACGCAAGGGCGTTTTCGAGATTCTACCCGTAGAAATCCCGCAAAAAGACCAATGAGAGGAGGCATCGGAATTTCGGAGCCGGTGAGTTTGAAACAGTCCCTTAGAGGATTATCCATCTCACAAGCATCGGAAATGGCTGCCGTTAAGAAAAGAATGTCGAGACCGTTTTTAGTGATCGAAGCCAACCAGGGTCAAAAAAGGAATTTGATGGAGATTTCCCTAGTACCCGAAAAAAACCTGTCGAAAAATATTTCCGACAAGGCAAAGAGTACTGCTGACAAAGCAAATAGTACTACTACTGTAGTGGCAACAACAGAGTTGTCACAGAGCTCGAAAAGCAGCACCACGACGAGCCACAGCGAAGAGAGCTATTATCATCTAAGTGGGTCCCACCGAATCGGATGTAGGCCCCACATGTCGAAGGACTCGAAATGGGAAGCCATAAGAAGTATACTGAAGCAAGAGAATTTGATCAAATTGGGATTGAGGCATTTCAAGCTGTTGAGAAAGATAGGCGGTGGAGATATTGGCAGGGTTTATCTTTCCGAGCTTATCGGCACGAATTGCCTATTTGCGGTGAAAATTATGGATAACGGTTCTTTGATTACTAGGGAGAAAATGGCCAGGACAAAAACGGAAAAGGAGATACTCGAGATACTCGATCACCCTTTTCTTCCGACGCTGTATGCACATTTTGCCACGAATAAGTTCTCGTGTTTGGTGATGGAGTACTGTCCAGGTGGCGATCTGCACGTGCTCCGTCAGAAGCAACTCACCAAGAGCTTCCCCGAGAAATCGGCCAGGTGAAAAAATGTTTTCGGAAGATTTATAAATTATTCGCGGATTTACTCACAATCACCAACTTTTACTTATTCAGAAGCCTCGAAAAATGTGCAGGTTTTACGCTGCGGAGGTACTTCTTGCATTGGAGTACCTTCACATGCTCGGAGTGGTGTACCGAGACCTAAAACCCGAAAACATTCTTGTAAGAGAAGATGGCCACATCATGCTCTCTGATTTCGATTTGTCCCTCAGATGCACCGTAAATCCCACGCTACTCAATTCCTCGTCTTTTTCGTCCCCTGCAATAACAACAACGGGGGGCCCACCAAAGAATATTCCAAGTACCCCGTGCTCCGATTATTCTAACTGCACACACCCTTTCTGCCTCCAACCAATCTCGTGGCAACAACTCTCTTGTTTCACACCCGGGTTTTTATCCAAAACACGTAAGCTGAAAACCGAACTAGCCATCAACCATCACCCACTGCCGCAACTCGTGGTGGAGCCCACGAGCGCGCGGTCCAACTCGTTTGTCGGGACCCACGAGTACTTGGCTCCGGAGATCATCAAGGGCGGGGGCCACGGGAGCGCGGTGGATTGGTGGACGTATGGAATATTCCTCTACGAGCTTTTGTACGGTCGGACGCCATTTAGAGGGTCGAGCAACGAGGAAACCATATCGAATGTGGTTTCTCAGCGTCTGGATTTCCCCGATCGTCCCGCGGTGAGCTGTCAAGCACGAGATTTGATCGAACGGTTGTTGAAGAAGGAGCCGGAGGGGAGGATGGGGGCGGTTAAGGGTGCGGTGGAGATTAAGCAACACCCGTTTTTCGAGGGGGTGAATTGGGCTTTGGTACGGTGCGAAAAGCCGCCGGAGGTGCCGAAGTCGTTCGATTTGGCTAATGTTGTTGTTGTCCCTCATACTAAAACAAGCAACTTGTTTAGGAAAGAATTTGAGCTCGGTGAAGAATGTGAAATTGAATTTGAGATGTTTTAGCAAAAAAAAAAAAATTAAAAAAAAATCATATATGTGTACATTTTTCCATTTACGCAAAAATTAATAATAATAAAAAATAAATAAAGGAAAATAAATAGAAAGCAAAAGGAGATATTCAAAAGAATTGAGATTCCTTCTACAATGAGGACCTTGTGCACAGTAGCTACAGACATAATCCCAACTACACCAAAATTACCAATTTGCCCCCACAGTCGTCTTCTCCCCCTCAATTTCTCGCCATTTCTCCATTATTCTGCGATTCGTTCACTCAAAAGTACGAGAATAGCAGTGAAATCCACTAGAAGAACAATAGCTGCAAAAGCTTCATCAATGGCGGCAGATGGTGATTCGCAGACTACAAAACCATTCTCAGTTCTATTCGTTTGCCTCGGCAATATCTGTAGAAGCCCAGCCGCCGAGGGTGTATTCAAGCATCTCGTCAGTCAACGGAATCTCGACTCAAAATTCTACATTGATTCTGCAGGCACCATCAATTACCACGAGGTGTGTGTTTTTATGTGTGTGTTTTCTTAATTTTTTCGTGCAAATTTCATTTCGCTGTAAAAGCAGATTAGTAAATTGAATTAGGGCTGATGAAAATGTTTATTTTGTTGTGTGTGTGTTTCTCTATTAATAATGAAGGGCAATCAAGCGGATCAAAGAATGAGAGCAGCTTCGAAAAGGCGTGGAATCGAGATAACTTCGTTGTCGAGGCCAATTAGGGCTTCTGATTTTAGGGATTTTGATCTTATTCTTGCAATGGACAAGCAAAACAGAGGTACATTAATTGTCTAGAAAGTCGATTTTTTCGGAGTTCCTCCATTATATGCAGTTGATACTATAGGATAATATGCTTATACTGATTTTGTTATTGTACAAAGAGGATATAATCGGTGCGTTCGAGAGGTGGAGGCACAGAGAGACATTGCCTGCTGATGGAGCTAACAAGGTCAGTAAGCTTATGTTGATGCAATATGGATCGTAGTCGTACTACGTTTTACTTTTTTTAGGTTTTGTGTAGAAGCTGCCTTAAGGGAAAATGTATCGTACTTTTGATTATTTTAATCAAAGTATCATGTATTGATATTTTTGCAGGTTCAGTTAATGTGTTCGTACTGCAAGAGACATAGTGAAACGGAAGTGCCCGACCCCTATTATGGTGGACAACAAGGTTTCGAGAAGGTAATTAGATTTAAATGTTTCTTTGGCTGCAACCAGTTGATATTATTTCCTTTGAGAACTCTTCGTACGGTTGAATATATGCATATATGAATCATGTTTCATTGGGGATGATTTAATATGGCCGTTTTAGTTACCGTCCCTGTGAAACGAGTCGGGGGAACATAAAATAATTAGCCATCTGTTTTGAATGGAATCCAATTTATGATGTTTTCTTTTTACTTGATACACTTCTTTTATTCTTGGATAAAACACTTGAGTAAAATGTTTTATTTGTAATAAGAGTAAAGTGATAAACATTATACTCACCGTAATAATATCACATCCTCACGTTTTATTACAATCTGTTGGCTAGTGCCTACCATACGGGATAACTGAGATCCTCAGTTCCTCTGAATGATTTTCACTTGTTTCTTTTCATTCGTGTATTATTACTTGCTGTGTAATCAGTTGACGTCTTTTTGTTTTCCAAGTTGCGCGTTAATTTTAATTATGTGGTATGCACTGAGAAGGCGAACTGATTAAAAAAGAAAACCCGCAAATTGTCCACTGCGCATTTGGCAGGTTCTGGATATGCTTGAAGATGCTTGTGAGTCACTACTGGAAAAAATTGTTACCGAGAAAAGTCTTGGTTGAGTTTCGAAGCTGTGCATGTTGGATCTTTGATTGTTGGCACATCGCAAATGCTCATTGGCTGTCTTAGTTTCGCCACATAATTTGCATTTGCAATTATTCACCAATTAGATTATGCTTATTGTTTTCCAGTATTGGTTAATCTGTTTTGGCTGTAATTCAGAGTTAAATTTAACTGAACATTTGTTTCGAACTATTATTTGTATACATACACAACATGCTGGATATGATATATTCGTGCAATCACAGCTACATAATAAAATTATGTCCACAATTTAATACACGGAAGTCGAAACAGGTATCGAATAAAAAATCACGCTGAAGTTTCATCCAGCTGAGAAATCAAGGTTTTTGAGGTAAATATATATATGTACTATCAAAACAAAGCTAATCATATACAGAGTGGAACAAACTCTGCAAGAGATCCCACCGTATTCAATGTTCAGACAAAAAAATCGATTCATATAATAAAACTCTTCTTCGGTCCTTTCCTAGGACGTTTACCCCTCGGATTAGCAGAAAGTGTCCAAGAGAAGGTATTAAGAAGATCTGCATCCTCGATGTTGACTAACATATTAGCAGCATTAGGGTTTTCCACGAGGAGTTTAGCCACTAAATATCCTGCAATAGACCATGTCTGAAAGAGGTGTGCTTGTTTTCCTATGAATCTTGCTCCTTTAGTATCATAGTATTCGGGCCACTTGTCTCTTCCTAAACGTTTTTCCGCAACTTTGAGTGCTTTTTCTGCAATCTCCGGTCTATTCATTTTTATGCACGCCACAGTCAACTGAGAGAGAGAGTACACAAACAATAATCAGGTAATTAGAAACAAACAAACATGAAAATCACATTAGCATTTGTGACCAATGATGCAACTTAAAAAAAACCACGGTAGTGAAATTGTTAACAAAACAGCAGCTTAAAGACGATGTTGCAAACCAGACAACAACATTAATATACTCCCTCCGTTTCTCATATTAAGTGTTACGATAAAGAGAAAACGAAAAAGCCACAAATGGGTAAATTAAGACTATTTTATAACTTTATTAATTAGTGTGCACCAACTTTTAAGGACACTTAATACAAAACAGAGGGAGTAACAAAGGGGAAAAACAAATAAGAAGAGGTCCACAAAGAAAAAAAAGGGAAAAAAAGAAGACGAAAAAAGAAACTTAACCTGCCACAGCAAAGTTGGCCAGGAACCACCATTGTGATAAGACCAAGGCCTGCAATAGAAAGCAACAATATATATATTCCAAATTCCCAAAATAATTTAAAAAATAAATAAATAAATAAATATTACGTGTTTTTCGGATCACATCCAGTGATTATTCGCCATTCCTGACCCTCGAGAGCAGGGTAACATATCTTCATAGGCATGCCAGCTATTAGATCAGACCATTTGGCTTCAATAAGATCCAATATAGCATGTGACTGCTCTGTAGTAGCAAGACTGCATATTATAGCCCATAAATTTCCTAGAGCAAAGAAACGGAAGTCCATGTGAGCTGGCTGAAGGTTTCCGATAAGAAAGCCTCCTTTGTTTGGCATCCACTCCACAAGCCATGGAGGAATCTGGTCCGGGTAGATATTGAACTTGTTGACTGCATCAAAAGAATATTCCTCTGTCTTGTACCGGTATATCTCGTTCAGCTTCTTCATGTCAACCCAGTAGTACTCTCTGATGTGAATTGATAAAGCCACTAACCGATTGTTGAGGGCCGTGATTAGGTCTGATGAAGCATCCTCTGGAGCGAGCATCTCGCGCGCACAAAGCAGAGCGGAGTAGAATAGTGACTGAAAATTAAATGGCCAAATTATATTTCAATTTCTTTTATGCGTTATTTTTTAATTGAAGAGGACGTAAGAGAAAACCTGAATTTCGAGTGGGTGGCCATGGATACCCATGCGTCGATCTATCATGCACGAACCATCGGTTACTAATAAAGTTGGAAACATGTCAAAGCCATCTGATAAACAAAGCTTTAGAATCATTTTAATGCCAGTTTGTACATCGATTCTTTCCTGGACGGAACGATCTCCAGTGCATTTTCCATATGCGCGTAATAGTATGATCCACCACAAACCTGAACAAAGAAAAGTCAGGATGTTGTACATGTACAGATAGTCGGAAATACCAAACCTGACAGAAGAAAAAGTCAACTAACCAGAGTCAACGGGGGCCACACGACCAATTGCCGCCTCACCAAAGTCAGGGTCTAAAATCTCTTCAGTTGCAGTATCATCGCCATCTAGTGGCACAACACGTACTTTGAAACTTGCTGGCATTAGTCCTTGTCCAGGACTATGGCAATCCATGGTTTTCTCCCAACTCTGCCCGCACAAAAGAAAGATTTTTAATAAAAGCAAAAAGTAGCTACACTAGCCAAAAGTTCGCGAACTTGATCCAATGCAGCATGTGAATCTGAACATGGAATTTTCCGAACATTTATAAGATGTCTTTTGTAAAAGCACTTACTAATTACTACCTAGAGTACATGCGTTATAGTTTTCCACGCAAGTATGGGTAGTAATAAACAAATAGCTTACGAACATGATAAAAAATTATACTGGAAATTATTATCAAGGATCAATACATTACCTGCAGCTGAAGAGTGTGCAAGATGAAGTTCCTAACAATTTCGTACTCTCCCTTTAACAGGAAAGCAATCCCAGAAGGTATAAAATCACGGATAAACACTTGATCATAGTTCAGCATGTTCGAGTCACTCGGGTCATTAGCAGCGATTGTACCAACAGGGTTACCACAGTAGTACACCATCGATGCTCGCAGCAAATTCCAAGCTTCATCCTCCAAGTCATTGGCCCCACTTCCACCGAATGTATTGCCAATCGCTGTATCTAACGTCAACTCATTATTCAACAGAAGACCATCCTTATCGTGTTTTAAATACTGTGCTGCATCAAGATCCTCGGTCACACCTTTCACCGTTCTTTTACTTCCATCCTCTCTAAATGCCTCTTGAACACTTTCAGCCCCACTGCAATTGCAAAGTAAAGATTTCGACCGATTATCGTGTTCCTCTCCAAATATACCATCTCTATTTCTAATCACACGTCTTCCCACATAATTTTGAAATATCCCTTTCTGGGATATGCACCCATAATCGTCGTACTTTTTGCTTCTGACGCTGTATTTAAAGGAACACGGTGAAGTTGATCTCGAATTTGCATAAGTTTGACATGGCACTGGCCTACACAGAAAGTGTAGTGCTGCTTCTGTAGCAGCCATAGCAACTAGAAATTTATACTTACGGTGACGACCACGTTTGTTAACCCTAATCTTCGATGGTCCTAACAGAGTAAACAAAAAAAAATCGGTTCAGAACTAATTACTGTCAACATACAAATAAACTGCATAGATGAGAAAAATCAATTCATATCTTGAACCAATAAAAAAAATTGTGTCTCTCTTTTTCTCCAATTCCGATTTCATTTCCTCGTCAGGGATATAACGAATACACTATCATCATGCAAAGAACTTAACCTAATTGCAGATAATTAAATAAATAAAATAAAATAAAAAATCTTATCCTCTCCCTAATTTAAATATAATTTGGAATCAAACACAAAAAAAGGAACCACAATGCTCACTCGATTTTCGGTTTGTTCTTCCGGGGGAGAAGTTTCGTGTATGAGAGGATCGGCGGGAGAAACCTCGGCGATGAAGGAGGTTGAGCACGGCGAGTGTGTGCGGCGGCGCGTGAGAAAGAGAGGTTGGGCGACGCGGGTTTTTGACAATAGTACTCTACACGAATTTTGTGTGAAACGTGGTTTTGTAGGTTAACCCAATTTTGGAAACACCATACAAATGGTATATCACTCACCACTGGTCCACTGCTCCACTATTCACCAACCAACTGGATAATTTCCATTTTTTATTTTATAATACTTATTTTGGCTAAATTACGAAAACAACCCTGAACTTAGGTTAAATTACGAAAATCACCTCCACCTATTCAATCCTCAGTTTGAATTTTGAAATCGTTTGTAAACACTAATTTAAACTCGATTTACGATCATAAGACCATCTCCAATGGTCATGGGGGTGGGTAGGGGTGGGGAGGCAAAACCACCTCCAATGGAGGTGGGTAATGGGGGGGTGGGTATGGCTTGGGTATGGGTGGGGAGGAGGGGAGGGGGTGTTTAGCTTGAGCTGCCCCCTTCCAGCTCACTTGCTGGAAGGGGGCGTGGTCCTACTCTCCAATTTACTTTTTTTTTTTTTTTTTTTTTTTTTTTTTTTCCTTTGTTAACCGATTGTTTTTTTTTTTTTTTTTTCCTTCTTTTTTTCTTTTCTTTTTTTGACATGTCAAATTTGTTTATTTTTATTTCTTTTTCTTTTGTATTTATTTTAGTATTATATCATTATTTTATTTTATTTCATTTATTTAGTTATATAATTTAATATCACATAATTTCAATAAAATCAACACTTTGTAAATAAATACTTTTATTTTTTTTCATTTCTTTATTTTATTTTATTATTTCCTTTTAAATTATATCTTTATTCGTAATTTTATTATTATTTTATTTTGTTTCTTTATTTGGTTTTATTTTATTTTATTTTATAATATATTTCTTTTATAATTGTAAAAATTAGAAAAAACAACAAATACGATTATTTTACTTTTTATTATAAATTCGAAATAACAACATAATCTTAATAAAACCAAACACTTAATTCGTAAATAAAAACTTAAGTAAAATTATTACACATTTCCATTGTGTCTTGCCCACACATGAGCTATTAAATCACGCTGAAGGTTACGATTTACTTCAACCGATCGCATTGTGTGACGACGCCTCATATAATCAATTATGGATATACCGCTTGTTCTTGGGTTTAAATCTAATTCCTCATTTCTATCATAACTGTTGGCACGAGCTCTGCGAGATGTGGCTGGGTTGTTGTCATCGTCATCTGACTCAGCATCAGCGTATTCATCCCGTTCGTCTTCCACAATCATATTGTGGAGTACGATACATGTCATCATAATATTTCTTAGGTCCTTCAGATTTCAGCCTCTTCCAGGCTGCTTCACTATAGCAAATCGGGCTTGAAGAATTCCAAAAGCTCGTTCAACATCCTTGCGGTATGCTTCTTGCATTTTTTAGAACAACTGTTTTTGATGTGTTCTCAGCTGCTTAATAGATTGAATTAACGTACCCCATTTTGGGTATATGCCATCAGCAAGATAATATGCCATGTAGTGATCTTTTTCATTTACCTGATAGTGAACTCTTGGTGAAATTCCTTGAACAAGGTTGTCGAACAAGGGTGAACGACCCAAGACAGTGATATCGTTTTGTGAACCGGGTACGCCGAAGAATGCATGCCATATCCAAGTGTCAGATGAAGCCACTGCTTCAAGAATAATTGTGGGTTTATGTTTTCTTCCCGAAAAGCTCCCCTGCCATGCAGTTGGACAATTTTTCCATGTCCAGTGCATACAGTCTAGTGAACCGATCATTCCAGGGAACCCACGTCGTTCCGCTTTGTCAAGTAGCCTTGTCATATCTGCGTTTGTCGGAGCACGGAGATACTCATCTTTGTACAACCGCAATATTGTTTTGCAAAATTCGCGCAAGGTCTCGGTTGCGGTTGTCTCTGCCATATGGAAAGTTTCGTCAATTGAGTCAGCAGAGTATGCGTAAGCCAACATTCGCATAGCAACTGTAACCTTTTGGAGTGATGAGAATCCTAATTTCTGGGCCCTATCAAGTTTTCTTTGAAAATATGGATTCGAGCGCTCGCAATCCTCAACCAAACGTAATAGTAAATGACGTTTCATTCGGAACCGACGTCTGAAATCATCTGCATCAAAAACCGGATTGTCAACGAAGTAATCATTCATGAGTTGTTCGTGTTTACCTTTTCGGTCGCGAGGTTTATATTTGCGTCCAGGAACAGAGCCACCGTGTACAACCTCTTGATTAACGGCTGCCTCATAGTGTAGACGAGCAAGTGTATCTGCTTCGTTGTCTTCTTCAAGTATTTGCTCATTATACGCAACCCAATCGAATTGATTAGAACTCGAACCGTAATTCATTCTTGAAATATTTTGCTCGTGAAATGATTTAATGGATATATTGATGATGAAATATTTTATTGATTGAAACACATTTAAATAGGGAAGACAAGACATTAAGTAAAATTATCTGTAGACGTAATATAGAGAACAAATCACTTGGTGACACGTTATATTAATTATCATGTCTTTTTTGATAGTGACTATACAAACTTTTGAATTCAAATTTTACTTTTTTCTTTTGCAGACAACATCTATATGACTTAATTGAGAGATGGTGTTGACAATGACTATACAAACTTGATAGTGACTATACAAATTTTTGAATTAAAATTTTACTTTTTTCTTTTGCAGATTTTACTTTTGCAGACAACATCTATATGACTTGAGAGAAGGTGTTGACAATGACTATACAAACTTGATAGTGACTATACAAATTTTTGAATTAAAATTTTACTTTTTTCTTTTGCAGATTTTACTTTTGCAGACAACATCTATATGACTTAATTGAGAGATGGTGTTGACAATGACTATACAAACTTGATAGTGACTATACAAATTTTTGAATTGAAATTTTACTTTTTTTCTTTTGCAGATTTTACTTTTGCAGACAACATCTATATGACTTAATTGAGAGATGGTGTTGACAATGACTATACAAACTTGATAGTGACTATACAAATTTTTGAATTGAAATTTTACTTTTTTCTTTTGCAGATTTTTCTTTTGCCTTTTCGGATTTACCCTGATCTTTCATATTTTACTTGTGCCCTTTCAAATTTTACTTTTGCCCTTTCGAAATTATACTGACCTTTCATATTTCACTTGTGTCCTTTCAATTTTTACTTTGCCCTTTCAAAATTTTACATTGTCTTCTACACTTCTTTACACACAATGATTTCTCTATATAATGAGAAGGGATATGTTAGACAATAATTCACATCTCCACATCTACACTTATTTAAGAAAATTATCTATTTTTTATATGGCTCCCACTAAAGGTTGGTCAGAAGATGAAGATGTAGCTCTTACAAAAGCCTGCAGTCTCGGAGGATCCAATTCACGGGACTAACCAAACTGAAGGAGGTCTGTGGAAGAAGGTTATGTCTACCATGAAACAAATTCTTGATGAGGAGGGAATTGCGTATAATATTAGAATATTAGGGCGTCGCCTAGTTCTAATGCGGAAATTAATTATAATAATCAAGTAGAAATACTAGAGGCCGGGCGAAAGCTTAGGCATGATCAAAACATTGCAATCCAACAAATGCAAGAAGAACACAGAGTCATGGCAATGGATACAAGTAATTGCACTCCAGGTACAAAAGCGTATTGGAAGTCGAAAAGAAAAAGAGATACAAAGGAAACAAATCGCAAAAGACTTATTTGAAAGTTCTTCAGCCCATTTAGACGACGACGCATTTAATCCGTTTGATTCATCTCCCTTGTTCGATTTATATGGGTACTCTTTTCCTTGTGTCGGCCCACAAGGTTTTTGACGAGGCCCATTCGTTATTTCATAAATATAAATCGAATAACAACTTTTTGGCCAAAAAAATCCAAAAAAAAAACAAAAAACAAAAAAACCAAAAACAATTCCTTGTTCAATTAATTATTATTTTTTGTTTGTAGTAATCGTTATTATCCTAGATGTTTTCGGATTCTTGTTGTATTATTCGGTTTTATCCTTGTTGTTTTTCAAATGTTGTTTTCGTGGTTATTATTCTTGTTTTTTTTCAATTATTGAATTAGTTCAAGATTATTTCTTTACTTATATTTGAATATTGTATTATTATAATTAAATTATTATTATTATTATTATTATTATTATTATTATTATTATTATTATTATTATTATTATTATTATTATTATTATTATTATTATTATTAGTAATAATAATTATTATTAATTATTAGTTATTATTATTATTATTATTATTATTATTATTATTATTATTATTATTATTATTATTATTATTGTTGTTGTGGTTGTTATTATTATTTTATTATTATTATAGTGGTGAGAGTGGGGATTGAAAAAAAAGTAATATAAGACCGAACGGTTGGAAACGACGTAGGTAGAGGGAGGGGGAGGGGGATGGGGAGGGGAGGGGGAGGGGAAAACCCCCCCTCTCCATTGGAGATGCTCTAACGAACCAAATTTGAACCCATACATACTCTCACTCGATAAGTTATAAAACTCTGCTCGAACTCGGTTGTAAAAAAAATGATCAAATATGTAAAAATTATTAAGCTACTCTAGCTCGATTGTGTTTAGCTTGTTCGAGCTCTCAGTTGCTTATTGAACCAAACTCAAACACAACTTCGAAAGCTCGATAAAAATTCGACCTTCGCTGAGATTGTTTCATCTATGGACTATGATTTAATAAAGCTTTTTTTCTTGCAAATAAATAAATAAATAATATTTTAATGTTCCTGCTAATAGACAAAATAATAAATATACACACACAAATGGTACCTAAAGACAATATTAGTTACTGTCATATATTTACATTTTGACAATACATAGTTAGCCAAACAAAAAAAAAGAAGGAAATAAAATTCTCCGATCGTAAAACTATATGATTCATCCGAAAAGGGGGATTAACTCTCTATGAATCATCCATATTCTGATCATTGTCATTATCACCGTCGTAATATTCGTCGTCACGCTGTACTTGCTTGTCTTGTGCATGTCCTGGCAATACATTACAAATAAACGTAATTATTGCACAATTATTAGTATTACTGTTACAAAAATCGTTTTATCAGAAAAAAAAAATCAGGGAAAAGTAAAAGAGGCTTGATCAAAGGTGGTTGTTTTAACAGTAAGGCTGTGATTGGTTCATGGATTTCAAAATAAGGAAAATGAAAATGTAAAAGAAAAGGAAATCAAGGACTTTTGAAATCCCAGTTGTGTTCGGTTCCTAAGTAAAATGGTGATGAAAATGGCTTTGTGGAAAATCATTTTACTTACTTTTGTTTGGTTTCTAGGAAAAAATGTGAAAATGACAATAAATTATTAAATGGGGTAATTTTATTTTCTATCAAAGATGTAAAAAGTAAAAAAAAAAACTATTATATTTAAAAAAGAAAAAAAATACTGTGATTATGAATCTAATTTAATAATTTATTGTTATGATGTGTGTATGTGTGTGAGAGAGAAGAGGATGAGGAGGAGAGGAAAGGAAAAGACAAAAGAGGGAGAGAGACGAGAGAGAAAAGATAGAGGGGGGAGAGAGAGAGAGAGGGGGAGAGAGAGAGAGAGAGAGAGAGAGAGAGAGAGAGAGAGAGAGAGAGAGAGAGAGAGAGAGAGAGAGAGAGAGAGAGAGAGAGAGAGAGAGAGAGAAAAAAAAAAAAAAAAAAGGGAGAAAGAAAGGGAAGAGAGAAGAGAAAAGAGAGAATAAGAAAATTACATGGCATTTTCATCACTTTTCTTGAGGAAAATGCATTTACCTAGTTTTAGTGTAATTTTTTTCTCACTTTTTCCATGTAATTACATTACCTAGCACTTTACCTTGCAACCAAACATGAAAAACAATTTACCTAATAATTTCACCTTTTTACTCATTATTTTCCTTAAACGAATCAGACCCTAAGACTTTCACTTACGATTCACACGCTGATCGGGATTATGCTGGTCTTCATCAAAGTCGGGAATATAAAAATCCGGAGGCACCTATAAATTACAATGCGAATTCCGAATGTAGCAATGTTAATCTATTGAATTAATCAATAATGAATGTTTAAATATAATTGGAGTAGAAGAAGTTGAATGTGTATTTATTTACCTCTTGCATCTGTACACCAGGAGCGTGTTGGATGGCGCTAAGATTTTCACACACTTGCTGTCGGATAGTGTTGAGATACGATTTGCTATTTAAATTCTCCTGCCAAATCAGCAATTTAAGAAGATACGAAAAACTCGAATATCACTTACTTTATTCCAAGACCCAAAGTAAAATATGTGTGCATAAAGAATTAACTGACATAAGTTGATTCAAAACAAAAATCGGGCAAATTACGGCCACCCCCCGTAAGCCCAAATTACGAAAAAAAGAAAAACCCCTCTTGTTTGGATAATTACAACCCTCCGTCCAACTATGTATTGTATTGCGAAAAAACCCCTCTTTCAGTAGGTAACTTTGACACCATAAGGGTGGACGTGTAAGACAATACATAGTTGAGGGGTGATTATAATTACCAAAACATGAGGGGGGTTTTCGTAATTTGAGCATACCTCGGGGGTGGCCGTAATTTGCCCTTAAAGAATAAGTCCAGAATAAGTCCAGGTAGCAAAAAGGAGCGTTAATCTAACTATTGTGCTGCACATACCATGTGTCCACTGGGACATTTCAAGGAGTAATCCGGAGCAAAATATTTGATGTATTCATTTTCCGGGATCTCTACAAAAAAATATATATATATAAAAAAAAACGAGATACGAGTGAAATTAGAGACGATAAATATATATAAAAGTAACAAGAAAACTATGTCAGACAATGTTAAGAATCAAGTTCCACGAATGCATCATAAACATACCATTAGGGAGCTCGACATCCAAAAGAGCACCAGTCTCCACAGTCCAACATCTAGCAACGTTCTCTTTAGTGTATCCTCCCCCTCCAGTTACCTGCAACAAGAATACACTTTTTCAAAGTGTAACAACAGGAAACTGTACGGCCGTCAACTGTATGTATACTCTATGCACATGCCTACCAGCAAAGGCAGATTTAGTTGCTTCACAAACTTAACACAAGCTGCATGCCCTGCATGCAAAAATCAAACACGAAAATAAACTAATTTAACTGTCCGATTAGCTACAGGATTTGATTTTTTTTTTTAATATATATATATATATACACACACACACGCGCGTATATAAAAAAAATTGTGAAATTACAAGAATATCACCATCAATGGAAAGGTTGAAGCAACCCAAACGGTCCCCGGCAAGTGAATCAGCACCACATTGGAGAACAATAGCTCCAGGTACATAGCACTCCATAACCTTCAGAATGATCTGCAAACATGACGGGGTGAGATAGCTCGTATTTTATCGTTGCCCAACGAGAATCAGCAATAACAAAAAAGTTGTTAGAAATTACCATTTTGAAGAGACGAAAGAAGCTGCCATCATCTATTCCGTCTCTTAGAGGGACATTTATGGCATAATTTTTGCCTTCTCTTTCTCCTACGTCCTTCGGAAATAAATAAACCCAAGGTGCAGAAATTTTTCAACAATGATACAAATTTATAAAAACAAATAAAAAAATTAATAAATAAATAAAATAAAAAATTTGGTTGAGGAAGCACCTTGACATCACCTGTTCCAGGAAAGAACATGTCCCCGTACTTGTGAAAACTAACAGTCATCACCCTGCCGTATCAAAGGGTACCATTTTAATTATTATGTCACACTGATATACGTTATATTCTGTTCCACCGTTATTTATTATCCTCTAAATCTATAGACGTACAAATATGCTTAACTGAAAACTGGTCAGCATCTTCAGTTAAAGGAGATTTTATATACCGTTCTAACACCTAATAATACCTATCGGTGAAATAAAAAGCTTCTTCGACCCCGTCACCATGATGCACATCAATATCAATATACAGCACACGCGCATGATACTTCAAAAGCTCCAAAATTCCCAAAACTAAGTCGTTGATGTAACAAAATCCAGATGCCTCACACTTCTTCGCGTGATGCAATCCACCAGCCCAATTTATTGCAATGTCGCACAGCTTATTATTCAATCTACGTGCAGCATCTGCCATAAGAAATAAGCATGGCTGGATGAAGGTTGTGCAAGCAAAAAAACGATGGGAGAGGCACCGTATATGGCTAGAGGATTTACCTATTGTACCACCGGCATAAATTTGACAGAACTCAAACAGGTTCTCAAAGATCGGACAATCTTCTCCAAGATTATCTACAAGGAAATAGTAGGCATTTGGAAAACTGCATTAAAGCAAGATGATCTGAAAAACCATGGTCTCGTATTTGATCAAGTAATCTTTCTTCTGTATGTTACGAAACTAGACAATAATTCTTCAAGAAACCATGAACAGTTGTGGCTTGCCGTATCGCATAACACCAGGAGACAACAGTGAGAGTGTTTATTCGGCAATCAACCAACCAAGCCACTAGGTTAGTGCGATCAAACGATTGTGACAATTTCAAGAAGTTCGAAATTAATATAGACAAATTTATGATTTTTATTATAAAGTAGTCATTAAAATGCACCTAAATTCCAGGGCGGACAAATTGACGGGCTCGACTAAGTGTAGAATTTCATAAGTTAGGATTAACTATCAGTAGTATCAAGCAACAGACAAACAGACAGAAACTTTTTTTTCATCACAGGAACTTTTTTTTTCGTATAATTTCATCACAGGAACTTTTTTTTTTTTTTAAATCTTGCATTTCGTCATAGCCCAATAAACGAAAAGGCGTGGCTCGTATTAAAATGCCATAAACTCAATAGGAATACGAAGGGACATTACGTTTAACCATCTCGTTCGAGAACAGCTCCTGAGTATCGGGAGTGATTCGCTGCAGAAACTCCACGTAATCCGGAGAATGGAACTGCGCTAGCTCCACGGGATACGCCTTATGAGGCCTCTAACAATTCACAAACAACTCATCAGCGAAAACAAACTGGAAATGTAGACAAATTTAGAATTGGGAAATTTAAAAAAAAAAATCAAATTAAGGAAAGAAGACGAACATAAATTTCCATCTTGTGGTGGAGATCATAAGAGAGAACCAAGTGATGGGTCATGCACAATCGGTGCGGTTTCATCGGGTGGTTCGGCCCGAAATAAACGTTGCCCACATCCCCTGCAGTTCAATTTCTCCGGTTAACACAGTTCCCATTGTTTTCACACACATAAACACATATAAAATTGAAAATTAAATTGCAAAAGGGGAGAAAACAAAGAGCAGATTGCACAAACGAACCGTCATAGAAGTAGGAGATTCTGTCCTTGCTGCGCATACCGGAGTGAGGCTGGGGTTGTAGAGACGATTAATAATTGAATTTATTCAGTATTTGTCTGCACTGCCATTGCCGAAAACTAAGAAAAATGAGACGTAATTGCTGGTGAAATCAAAAACCCTAATTTCCGTTCGAAATTTCAAGTGGTGTTTGTTGTATTTAAAAAAAACCAGGTTGAGTTCTTTGGTCCTAGAAAAATATTGAAATTTGTTCTTCAATAATCACACATAAATAAATCATGACAGATTTTATGGTTTCTTGTTTACTTTTTCTTACAGTAAAACCAGAGTCCACAAATATTTAATACTACAACCACACCTCACTCAAATATTTTCTCTCATATTTCCTGCATAATAAATAAATGGTAAATTAATCATACACCCCTGAGGTAGGGTAAAATAACTTTAAGGTCCTTGTGATAACAGTAATTACAATTACCCCTGAAACATTGTTAGAAACCCTAACGGTAATATGCATTGGGTAAGTTATTCCGTTAGGATTCTAACCGATTATTACTTTCAGACTGTAGATGAGACAATATAGAGCTGGGAGTGACATGGCTCTCTAATATTTTGTAAATCGTTATTATTTTATATAACATTTATAAATTTTATTCTATGGTAGTATTAGCGGCCCTGGGAGAAACAAGTATAGTGCATTTTATGTGCCCAATGCATGAAATCTTGGCTCCGGTAATTATTTCAGGGGTGTAACTGTAATTACCAATATCACGTGGACCTAAAGTTATTTTAGCATACCTTAGGGTGTGATGTAATTTACCCAAAAAAATTGTTTTGGATTATTTATTATTTCATATTTTAATGATGCATTGGACAAAAATTAGTACCCATTGAAGCAACAATTCTTGTTATGTTTTGAATTTTTATTTTCTAACAGTATAGACAGATATATAACGGCCAACTCCTAAACCTTTTTTCCGATAAACAACTTGAATTACATAATATTGTCAGTATTTTATTTTATAATATCATTACATGCACATTCAACTATCTAAAAATGCCATATAAAAAAAAAAAGTTAGCACCAAAATTAGTTTACAAGGAAGCACCGTCAACAAACGAAAGCAATGCCGTAAATTTCGCAGTTTATTTCACAAACAACCAATTTACTCGACAGTGGACTAAAATTTTCAACCTCGTTCAAAGGGAAAATACAATCACTAATCAAATAGTCTGCATTTAGAAATTATTAGCACTGAACAATGCAGATAACGAATAACAAAACGAGTTTCGAGATCCAAAAGGCTCGAAAAGTTACAGCTTCCGTATGAATCGATCATCATTCCTTCTTTCCAATCCCATTAGACATGTTATAGATCCCTCTTCCCTGTCGTACGGTATTTGTCGATTATACAGTTTGAATCTAAATTATATATGGAATAAGAATTGAAAAGGCCGATAAAAGATAAGAAAATGAACTCACGATAAGAAACAACGAAGAACTTGCCAAAGCCAAAGGAATGGCCACAGAGGTGATCTTATCCATTGGCCCTTTTAGATGTATGTGTTTGTGTATGCTCTGAAAAAGCCTTTGCTTCTCGACGAGAATCTCTCTTGCCCTAAACGGAGTTTCAGACATCCTGCACGATTTGAATTAAATATTTTAATCTACGAAACTTGCATGATCCAGCAGAAATAATTCAAGCAAATGTAATACAGAATGCGATAGTGATCACAACCAACCAAGAATAATTGAACGACGAGAAGATTAATTGACACCTTCTCTTCCAACGAACATCAAGCTAAAAGCCTTGTTATGTCAAAGAAAGATGCTTGTGAATCTAGAAGTAATATACTTGCACAGAATTTTCCGTGTTGCCTATTTCCTTGTATACTTGATCCAATATAATAAGCTTAACGGATAACATAATGAAGTATCCGAAGTAAATGCATTAAATTACGAGACCAAAATTTCACACGTTGACAAGCAAGAAATCATGCAAGCAAATCATGATGAATTTCATTGATACATACAAAACAACCGCTTCTTCGTAAGAGAAAAATGGAAAAGAAAACGAAACTTCTTATCTACTGAAGATATGAATTTAAGAAATAATACTGCAGGCAGTTTCAAGCTATTATTAACAAGCAAAATACTATTGATTTATCTAGTCAATCCCCTGTATTAAAAAACGTGTTAATTAGGATCCATGAGTCGTATCACACACTTTGCTTTGCATATAACTACCAAACAATAATTCAAGTTCAGCTACTCACAGTAGCAACGAACTACAAACAAACTCAACCCTTGCTTTAAAACATTTTCAGCAAACAAGAACATGCAAGAAGATCCAATACCTCAGCAAATGAACTTTCATACATAGAAACTCACTCGAGATCGGTTTTCGTACACCATCTCTATCTTTTCATGTAGTGGCTACTTCTACTTATAATTCCACTTTATTTTTTTTCTTATATTTACCTTTCAATCTCTTTCTTCGGCAATGCAACCATGAATTACCGACAAGAAATGCCAAAATCGACAACAAAAAAGTATCAAACGTGTGCAACAAGATACACACACACATCATGCATAATAAAATGCATTCATAAACAATAGTTTGATGGAATTATAGCTAATGTATAATATGTCCCATTCTTCCACCAGCCCATTTATTAATAATCGCAGCGAAATTCGTACAATGTAAATTCCCACCACCAAAAAAACACACAGAAAAATATGAGCACACAAATTAGGTACAGTAAGATTATCAGCTCTACCAAATCCAACGCATGGATGGATCAATAATAATAACCGGTCAAAATTAACAGAAATTAAATCCAACCAACCAAATACCAGGTCAAAAATTAGAATTAAGATAACAGATGGTAAGAAAAAAAAACCCTAGATTCATCACCCAAAAGTTCATCAATCAACACGGCAGGGAAAGTAACAAACACTGAATGTAATTAAAAAATAATAGCACCTGAACAAAATAAAATAAAATAAATTGATCCGACAGAAACAGAAAACCGGACTTGCCTGAGGGAGTGCGGTGGCCGGAAAAACAACGATTGAATTATAAAAAAGGTAGAATTCAATAAAACGATGAACAGATTAGGCGAAATGAAATGAGCAGCAGAACAAGGTTGAAATTTTTTTCCGGCGAGTATTATGCGGAGTTTTCGTTATTAGCTGATGGATTGGGCCTATAATCTAAAGTACTGGATTACCGGGTCGAAATAGCCCATTAGCCCGCAAATCTAAGTACCGGAATAAACGTGTTTTACTATGCGACTATTTGATCTTATAAGGTTAAAAACGCGTTTTCAAAAACTATCACATAGAAAGTGAACTTTAAGATTTCCTAAAAAAAAAAAAAAAAAAAAAAACTTAAAGAGTGTATTTGGCTGAGTTTTTATAAGCCGTTAAAAAGAGTTTATACCATTTTTAAGAGCTTATAAATTCTTTAAAGTGTTGGCATAAAAATTAATTATAAAAATAAGATATAATGATTAATGACTTAGGTGGTGTTTGCAAAAACTTTTACAAATAGATTACGAGTTTTTTTTTTTGCTCATAATCTATTTTTAAGTGTTTACAAAATGAACTTTTGCTTTTGTTTATTTTAAAATAAGCAACTTTAAACTATAATTTGTGGAGCACCCATGACCCTGCTTTTTCTATTTAAGTTGATTTTCCAGTAAATTTGCAAACACCCTCAACTTTTAGAAATAATCACTGTAAATGAACTTAACTCACAATCCATAACTTCTGTTTTTTTAATAAGCTTTTGCAAACACCACCTTATTAGTTCTTAAAACAACTTATCAAATGTAATAGCTTATCAACTGTTTAAAATAAATTTAGCCAAACAGAATCTAAATCTGCACTTTATGTGGGGGTGTTTCATACTAGTTTATTAAGAGAATAAAGCTATAATATTTGCATTAAAGAGAAAAAAATAATTGAATTTGTATTTTGTACAGCTTAAAAGTTGAAAATTAATAGATATAAACTTGAAAAACAATTGATACAAAGGAATTAGAATATCTTTAGTTTCTTTAGACCAAATAAATAATAAACTTGTTAATAAAGAGATTTGATTTGTCTCCTACTTTGTCTTAGCCCCCAAGGCTTTTCAATTTCCATTTTTATCTAAGTAGGTGAACTCTTACTATCCACCCAAGCAACAAAAACTTACAGCCCAAGCACCCATTGTAAAATCCGTAATATACGCATACGTGCGTAAAAGAATCGAGTCGAGTTGAACGCTTGAAATATTTTTCAAATTCGTTTTTTTATCGAATTTCTAAAATTGCACCTACAATTTTATTTTGATTAGCAGTCGGACCTAGCTTTTAATCAAAGATCACCACGAATCAAATTCGAGTACTTTGATTTTTCTTTCGTACGTATTTTATTAAATCGAGCTCGAATAAGCTCTAAAAATCGAACTCAAATACCAAATGTAAAGGAAGTGCAACAGTAGTTAGTAGATTCTGTCAAATTACCTACTTATGAAAATAGTATCTTCACCAGCATAAACACAGGTATAGTTTTTTTTTTTTTTTTTATAATTGAATTCACATTATTTTTTATACTTAAATATAAGACACTAACATTCACTAGTATAGTTTCAAATTAATTAACTGAAGTAATTATTACTACATTGGTCAAAACAGTAATTAACAAGATAAAGATGTCTTCACACCTATAAAAGCTAGCAAACAGGGAAAAGAGAAACATCATTCGAATCACAAAAAAAAAAGGAAGGAATAAATAAATAAAGCAAAAGAAGAGAGAAAAAAATATTACAAGTTACAAAAATATCCGGTCCATTTCATTTGAAGCAAATGACAACAGAGAAGAATCAAACATCGATGATCAATCACATCGGCAGCCCTTTGATGAACGAAGAAACGAGAGACGACGAAATGACGAAAATGACCTTGGCTGCGTTTCGTGCCAAGGAAGAAGATATCGAGAAGAAGAAAGCTGAGGTCCGAGAGAAAGTCCATTCGCAATTAGGCCGCGTTGAGGAAGAAACGAAGCGCCTATCTGAAATTCGTGAAGTGAGCGATGTGAATTACATTTCTTCGTATTAAATTTTCTTTTTTGTTATGTATAGTTAAATTGTAATTAATCTTGTAGGAGCTCGAAGCGATGAATGATCCAATGAGGAAAGAAGTTGCGATCGTTCGCAAGAAAATCGACCTACTTAATCGGGACTTAAAGCCGTTGGGACTTAGCTGCCACAAGAAGGTTCATTATCATTTATCACAATAATTTGTTACCAAGTTATATTACATATATTTTTTAATCTATTTATTTATTTTATTTTTTATTTTATTTAATTTGACAGGAAAAAGAATACAAGGAGGCACTGGAGAGTTTCAATGAGAAGAACAAGGAAAAAGGGCAGCTAATATCCAAACTAGTTGAGGTAAATATATAAACTCAATTTTTTTTATGAACGCCAGCAGTGGCGAAGCCGGGATTTTATGTTCGGGGGCCGAATGCATTTTTTTTTTTAGAGAAGGCCGTTAATGCTACTATACTAGACACATAAAAGAATTAGATGTCGATATAAAATAAAAAGGATTTGAGAAGTGTTTGGGGGGCCATGCCCCCCCCCCCCCCTCCCCTAGCCCTGTACCGACTCCGCCACTGATCACCAGAAAATTTGCGAATTGTACTAACTTTTTTTTTTTTCTCAATACAATTTATTTACAGTTGGTGACTGAAAGTGAGAAACTGAGATTGAAGAAACTTGAGGAACTTTGCAAGAACATTGATTCTCTGCGCTAAGAATTACTGTAATTATACAACCTTTTGAAGAATTTACAGCTGTTTTCTTTTTTTTTTTTTTGTGTCTAATTTTTGGTTTGAGTGTGAAGGTATACAATACCACTTACAGTAAGATTCTTAAAATTTGGCTTCCTGCATGTAATACTGATGTTTTAATTATTATTATTTAAAAAAAAAAAAAACAGAAATGTAATGGTGATTTTATTACAGAATGAGAAATACCATATTGACAGTTATTTTTATATTTAGTGGTTTTTTTGATATATAAATAGATGAAAATTGACTATTAGTTTCTATGATTGATCCGGGCCTGATAATAATAAAGGGAAGAAAAAAGAGAAAGCAAAAGCCCATCACTGTTTAGTTTACTACCCATTATCAAGCCCATTAACTCTGAGTTCTGAGTTCAATTTCCGAGTCACGAGTTCATTTAAAACATAAAATGAAAATATTGTTTGCCACCTAAACGTGTCCTTTCATTTTATTTTTTAATCTCAGTTCCTTAAATAAGTGATACAATATCAAGGATTGAGTTGAGTGTTTTATTTATTTATTATTTTATATATTAAATGACTATAAAATTGATAATATTTTACCTAACGGACAAATTGAATATATAGATATAATTTTCCAGAATTATGAAGCAAGAATCGTATTGTCAATTCAAATCCAATTTATGAATTATGAAGGATTAATAATGACTGGACATGTGGTCTGAAAAATCACCAATAACTTCCAATTAGCACAAAACAAATTAAAGAGAATAAAAGCATAATTAATATTATTAATTGGTGCACTGCATTCATATATCATAGGAAAATAATGCTGTCTTATTATTGACGTAAGCATGACGAGACCAACTACATGCGTAGTAGTGGCATCACATGAGACTAGAATAGTAGAAGCAGCTCCATTTTTTTTAAATCACTTTTACATATATATATATATATATATACAAAGTTGTTTTTAAGATAATCGACTCTGATTTAATATAGTGGGGCACATATAATAGATGAATAATTGAAATAAGTGTTAGGTATGTGTAATGAGATGCGTTACTATTATTGTCGACCACAAACTTGTGTTTGTCGCAATATAATGATTCTTCGCTTTCATTATATATTGCTAATTTGCACCTTTACTTTTATCATTCAGCAGAAGCTATTGTTATTTCATATTTGTACTGTGAGAAATTTTTGGAAAATGTTGACTGCATTTACCTCTGTTTTTGCAGACATATAGATATACAGATATATACAGAAATTATTCAGAGTTTCCACGTTGGTGTGCACGAGGGCTTGGCTTTTTCTGTCGGCAAATAACCTATTGTGTTACGAGTAAAAATTCATGGTAAAAATGATAAATAATGAATGCATGATAATGGCATCAATTCTAATATTGTTTCCATAATAGGCATTTCAGTTGTAAGAGAATATACTAAAATAAATAGAGTTTAAGAAAAAAAAAACAAGTAGTTACTAGGACTAGAATTGTGATACATTAATCATTAATGAAATGAATATTATTATTATTTTTACTAACAGATAAGTTATGAACTGCTAAACTCTAGCGATTGGAGAAGCTTAGCTTTCTGTTACGGCTCAGTTTCCTATGTAATTAACGTGTCTCGTCAAGAAAACAATCGGGAGTGCAGGCATCAACAGTTTAGCACAAAGCACAACACAAAGCCCAGAAAACTCGGAACCCTAGATCGGAGCATGCAAGATCACTTAGATCTCGACCAACTCTTGTACCTAATATCCACAACCTCACATAATATAAACTCTCGTGTTTTCCACACCTAGAAGTCGATCTCGCTCGCTCACGGAAGAACAAAGATCTTGAATCTAGGTTAAGATTGTGTGTTAGTAATAATATACATAAGTGGCAGGCAAGTGACGTTACATCATCAACAAATCGTTCATGTACCATAGTACAATTCACATGCACATTGACATGCAAAATTGGCTTAGGGATTCTGAGATTTCTTACCCGAAAAAACCGGGTATTAAATCTCATTTCACATATTACACTACATTTATTTTGTATGTACTTACTTTAATTTGAACTTTGAAGTAGAAAATTCAAAATTAAAGCCATATTTATTATTTAAAAAGAAAAAAAAAATTTAAAAACAGGGGCTAGTGGGAGTTGGTCCCATAACTGTTTTTACAAATATTGCATTTCAGATATTGTCTTGTAAAGAAGAGACTGTGCTTCATGGTACAATCACACTTGTGACTACTTCCTGTCTGTATATCTATATCTATATCTATATCTATATCTATATCAATGTGTGTGTGTGGGGTGAGTGTGTATATATATATATATATATATATATATTAGATGGTTATTGTGAATTAACCTCACAAACAATATTAATTAGTTGAGAATACATTTACATTATACAAAAAGAAAAAAAAAATGGCTACAGAATTCAAGCATTTGGTGCTGGTGAAGTTCAAAAACGACGTCGTAGTGGGAGATGTTATGAAAGGATTGGAAAAGCTTGTGTTGGAAATGGACACTGTCAAATCCTTCGTTTGGTAATTAGTCTTATTATATATATATATAATATTGTAACAATATAATGTTTTTTTTAATTAATTAATTAATAAAAAAAAAACAGGGGGGAGGATATTGAAAGCCATGAAATGCTGAGGCAAGGATTCACGCACGCTTTCTTGATGACTTTTGGAAGCAAGGAAGATTTCACTGCATTCACTAGCCACCCTACTCACGTTGACTTTTCGTCAACGTTTTCAACTGCTGTTGACAAAGCTGTCCTTCTTGATTTCCCGTCTGTTACCGTCAAACCTCCTCCTGCTGCTGCCTGATTTTGGACAAACACATGTTTTTTTTTTTAATTTTAATTATAATATAATTAATTAATAAATAAATAATGGGTTTATGTCTAAAAGTGTGTGTTATTGTGCGTGTTTTGTGTGCAGTTCTTTGCATCACTGTTTCTTTGTAATCTGATTTGATTTTGGTTGCTATAAGAGGGGTTCCCATGGATTTGTTGGAACTTGGAATTAAGCGACTGTCTTTTACTAATTAATAATTTTTTTTTTTGTATGAATTTATTTAATCAAGCTAGGGTGGTGAGCGTGGGCTTAATTTGAAAAGACTGGATTTTTTGCTCTGCTTTTCGTCCTGGAAAACTGTGGTAAATTGGTAATAAATCCAGCGAGCATGCAATAATTATTTATTTATTTATTTATTTATTTTCTAAGATCGATCTACTTTTTTATTTCTCTCTTTCTAAAAAGGTGGATTCGTTTAAAGATTAAAGTAGAGGGATCATAAGTCACAACTACCCTTTTTCATGGTTTAAAGAACCAATGAATAAGTCCGCATCAAGCTTGTTCACTGCAGTATACACATTTCATATGGTTTACGTATTATTTTACGAGTAGAAAGTTTATCAAATACATATGCGGTTGTGTGGTGGATTATTTTGTCAAAGAAGAAGGGCAAATTACGGTAGCCCTGAGGTATGGTTAATTTACGAAAAAACCTTATTGTTTGGTTAATCACAACTTATCACTTAGCTTTGAATATTCTTACACGTTCATTCTTATGATGTCAAATTCAACATCATCTTCTAGATTATATATGTGAAATGTTCTCTAGTTTGTATTCATTTAATTTTGTGCAGAAATGCATTTTCAGATGCATCATAATCTGATGTTTGCAAGCCAAAAGACACATCTTATGATCATCTTGTTTCAAAACGTCGAGCTCGAACGGAATAAAACGAGTACAAACTTGAGAATATTTCACATAATATAAAAGATTTCACTAAGGGTGAATCTCTAAAAAAATTTATAATTGAGATGATGATTGTGATAGGGTAATTCGTAATTTGACCTTAATCGTAATTAAAAAAGAAAAAAAGAATAAAGTAGCAGCAGAAAGTGGAGTAGATATTCATATTATTACTCCACATTTATATTCTCTTTCATCTCATTTCAATTCCCTCAAATACTTCCTTCACTTTTAATATAAAAAAAAAATCAAAAAATCAAAAAAATGCAGAGATTGAAGAAACTCAACTATCTGATCCACATAGTTTTCCTAATTGTGATGAAGATGTTCTTCATGTATCCATCTTCAGCATCAGAAGAAACCCATGCTGCAGTAAGCTATTCATGTGGGGGCATAATAGTAAAACCACCATTCCTTCATAATAATAAAGAAAACTCTTCCCAACTCTTGATCTGCAAATCCGACAAGCTCTATTTCAGGACAACTGTCGGTGGTCTTCTTCTCCAAGTTTCTTCCATTGACTACACGCACAGACACCTTACCATTTCTCACACATCTTCTTTTTCTAATAATAAAAGTAATTATAATAATATTAATGTGAGAGGAGTAATTGAGGAGCAGTTGGGTACGAGGATTTCATTTGATATTCCAGATCACGTGCCTAATCCTTGCAACGAGTGTGAGAAGCCTTATGGTAATTGTGGGGCTGGATTGAGATGCGTTTGCCATCCTAAACAATGCAGTGCGTCTCTCTCTCTCTCTCTCTCTCTCTCTCTCTCTCTCTCTCTCTCTCTCTCTCTCTCTCTCTCTCTCTCTCTCTCTCTCTCTGATATATTATGGTAATTAATAATTGGGTTTGAATTTGCAGGGGATAAGGTGATTTCAGGTGGAGCAGTTGTGAAGCCATGTTGTGATATGTTACTGGTTTTGTTCATCGTGTTGGGGTTCTTTCGGGGATTTTAAGGTTGTAATTAAACTCAAAAAAGAAAAAGAAAAAATTCAACATGACACTGTTTCTTGCTCTAGTTTTATTTGTATTTTTATTTTTACTAGATATTTATCGAGTTTTGGTATATGATGATGCTTAGAAAATATACGAAAATATTGAAGATCCCATGGTTTTATGTTATGTGATTAGGGGTGAAAAATTGGAACTGAAATTCTGATTTCGGCCCTGTCCGATCTTTTCCGATTTTAGAAAAAAATAAAATTAATCAGAATTCCAGAAATTCCAATTCCATTTTTTTCTGAATTATTTTTCGGATCAGACTATATATGAGATTTTGATTTCTGGTCGGATTTTATTTTATGAAAGTACATTTTATATGTTAGGTTACAACAAATTTGGAATTTTTTGAATTTCGCCTATCCCGATACCAAAACTTCTGATTTTGGAGCGATTTTTTTTCATTCCAATTTATGAAAATTCTATTTTCAAATTTTCCGATATTTTGAAAGGAATTGAAATTGGATTTTCACTTCTGGAATGAAAAGAAAAAATCAATTCTTTTCGTTTAAGTACTAATCTTAATCCGATATGTTCGATTTTCTCCCAATATGTGATAATTAGATATGGGGAAACAATTGCTGAATTCTCTGATAGTGTATGGTTCATCATCATGAAAGGCAAGAAAAAAAATTCAATCTTTGAATATTTTAAAAGATTGCAATAATAATCTAGCTATCTGCTTTTAACCATCCATTTTTTTGTCATTTAAAAAAATAAATAAATTATTCTTCTCAATTTAATTACTTGGACAAAATGCACTTCACCCTCTATAAATTTCTCATTTTTGCCTTTCCCCTGTAAAAACTCAAAAACTGAATAATCCCCCTTCAAAATATTATTTGGTTACACTTTGCTCCATAAGTCAATTTTTGGTGGGCATTGACCATTGCGCAACAAAAATAACATTTTAAATGGGCAATGTGCAAAAAAAATAATGTTTTAAAGGGGTAACGTGCAAAAAAAAAACATATAAAGGGGCTACGTGCAACAAAAATACTCAATTACGATGAATAATCCATCGAAATTTTGACATGGGGGCAATGTGCAACAAAAATAACATTTTGAAGGGGAACATTCACTTTTTAAAAAATTGAGGGGGTAAAGTGCAAAATTAGAAATTGTTAGGGGGTGATGTGCAATTTTCGTTAATTAATTTAACAGTACTCATTGAAGAACAGAACCAGTACTAGCAACATTAACTAATAAAAACACACACACACACACACTCATATATATTAGATTCTCGCAGACAACATATATCTGATATATAAATAATACTAATTAATGATAGACAAATTTAATTTCTTCAGAAACTTCACTAGTGTGAATGGAATATTCTGCGCATTCATTTTGCACAGTCTTCTTCTTCACCTCAGCAACTGCTCCCAATTCAATGTCTTCTTCGGCCTCCAATTTATTTTCATTGTCGTCTGCTTTATTTTCCCTGGATATTATTTGAATTTGAAAAGCAACAAATAAAGCAATTTTCATGACAAGTGTTGTGCAGAGGAAAAAGTATAGAGACAACATGGCTGTATGTATAATGTATGTATGTATAAAATGTGAAATATATTCAGCCTCGTTTTTTCCAAAAAAATATTTGAGGATGTCTCTGCATTTAATTTGATTTTGACCAATGGAAACACGATTTATGTAATCTGATTTTCATTTTATGCAACCAGATTTTGTCCGTCAACTTGTATTTACACATATGGAGGCAGTGGTAAAATAGTAATTTTGTAAAGAGTATGTATAGATTAAGAAGATAATCTCTTATTTATCAAAGAAATCTGTGGATAATTTCCAGCAAATTTATCCCTTCTGTCAAAGCCATCTGCTATGAATTCCTTAAATATGTGGATAATTTTTTTTTATCTGTAGATAATATTTTTTTTTAATTACTTAAAATATGTATTATCGGATTTTATGTTTCCAACAAAATTAAATGAGTTTATAAATTATGGCACTGGCCGGAAAAATTTGATGAGAAGATTAATTTTGATGCGACGGCGATAAATCCACTGGATGTCATAAGGAATTGGGGTCCTAGCTAGGTCGCATACGGGTGAATGTGTAGGATAGAGATCTATGTGTCTACGACGTTATTTGGAGCCAACGGCAACAGACTCAATGGTTGCTTGGTACACGATTGAGAAGAAGAGTATTAAACGAGGGGAATGTTAGTATTATATATATATTATCACATCTATCTCAAGAGTTCGAGAAAATAAATCAAGCTATGGTAATATTTTGGCCGGTACACACGTGCATCGACATGAGAGTTTGAGTTTTTCTCATCAAGTAGCCATATTAAACGACAAGGAAACCAAGTAGCGTGCGTAAAGTTGCTAGCTCGTCTCTCTTTCAAGGGTCCGTTTTAGTTCAACACATTTACCTTTATCCATTCAAAACATTGTGTTCAACACTAGTTATATATAACTAGTGCGTAAAGTTGCTAGCTCGTCTCTCTTTCAAGGGTCCGTTTTAGTTCAACACATTTACCTTTATCCATTCAAAACATTGAGGTATGGCTAAATTACGAAAAACCCTTCTTAGTTGGGTAATTACAGCCACCCCTCCTTTAAAATATTTTTACATAAAATTCGGTTATTTACATAAAATGTTGTCGTACCGAAAATTTGGTTTGGTTTTACGGATTTAACATCCTTAAATTTAACTCTGGAGGGATATTTTCGTAAGATAATACATAGTTGGAGGAGGTGGCTATAATTACCTAAACAAGAGGGGAGTTTTCGTAATCTGATCCCACAACTCGGTGGGTGACCGTAATTTGCCCTTGATTCAATTACTAGAAGTTCTTGTATTGATTTTGAAAAAAATTAAACTAAAATACAAAACACTGTTATCTGCTACGAATTTATCACATGTCCTTACAGGGAGGCGTAGATCATCAAAGAGAAGTCAACTCCACAATCTTGACCCTTGTACGACGTCGTTTTATCGTCCTCCTCCAGCCGCCACAAACTGCTGTCGGAACCAGTACTCCTCCTTGTCCTGAACATAAACACACCAGCATTTCCATTACCATTACCATTACCATTACCATTATCATTACCATTACGCTTACGAAAGAACCAAGCATGAAGATCCCACATAAGATCAAGAAGCAAACCATCCAAGAAAATCGTCTGATTCCCTCTGAAATTCCATTTCAGCCTCTTCACATTCACCACCATCTTCTTATCGATACACACACTCAGAACCCAGTTACCCACATTCTTCTTCACCACCCCTCCTCCTTCCTCCTCCCCGCTGCACCGAATCGAAACGTCGTGGGCCCGGCCCGAATCGCCGAACCGGGTCTTCGTCGAGTAATGTGCCGTCCCGCCAGAAAAGTGCTCCCGACGGGAAACCAGCGAGAATTTTGTTCCGGGTTTCGAAATGGGTTGTCGTCGGGTCAAGTCTCCGAGGACCAAACCCGGTTCGGAATCGATGGTGATAAGGATGTAGTAACCGGAAACGGGTTCGGGTCCGGTTTGGTAGCGGGCGGAGGAGAGATCCCAAGAGATATCGATCTTGGTGGTGAGGCAATATTGGATGGATTTGGTGCCTTTTAGCTTTTTGAATAAGCGTGGATTCGTGTTGAGTTTGAAGGTGGTTATTTCTTCTTCTTCTTCTTTACCGAAAATTATGGTGAGGGATTGATCAGAAGAAGGTGTGTTCTTGGCCCAGGTGATGGTGATCATGGGTATTTGTTTCTGAGTGGAGACAAGGGTTTTGTAATAACACGTGACGGAATTTAGAATTGAAGGGGTGGAGGAATCTGGAGAATTAATAATGTTGATGCATGATTTGTCTGAAACTACCCCTACTGCATATTCACTTACACATGATCTAATATCTCTCATTTTTCTTCTCTCTCTATCTCTGCGTGTGTTTGTGTGTTTGTGTGTGAGAGAGAGAGAGAGAGGAGAGAAAGAAGGGGAATTGAGACTTAATTTTGTTTTGTTGGCAGTTGACATAAATATAAGAGAGTTGGAGAGAAGTGTGCTGCAAAATAAACGACGACAATGGCAGTTCACAGTTGTTTTGCTTTACTTTGATATTTATCTTATCTATAAATAATTTTGCATATTTGAATAAAGAGTTAACTGCGAAAAATCCCCTAAACTTTGGACGTTTTTGCGCTTTACCCCCTGAACGGAAAAAAGTTGCACGAGCATACCTGAACTTGTTAAATTGTTGCACCGATGATTAAAAAATCCATTTATAGCAAAATTCCTGCCTGAATTGCACACGTGCAACTCACACGTGAAAATGAAGGGGCAATTTCGTCAATTCACAAGACTTTCAGATAAAAGAATAAAAAGAAAAATTGAATTTTGTTTTTTGGGGGTAAAGGAAAAAAAATGAAAGCGGGTCAAAATAACCCGGAAAAATTCATCTGGGATTCGATGAGGAGTACATCGGTGGTGGGGCAGCTTCTTCACAAGGTAAAGCTCTGCCCAAGCTAATGGTGTGGCTGATTCTGTTCGTTTCCGCCACGTATGTTGTGTACGCATTGAAGCTGGTTTCCACCTCCCACACGGCCGCCGCCGCCTGCGGCGGCGAGGACTTATTCTCCAATCGCCACCCACAAACCGTCCGCCTTGCCGAACCGACGGCCGGAAACTTATTCTCGAGAAAATGCATTCAGAGGTACCCTGGTTTGTACGGCTCCGATGATAGAATGCAGGCTTGTATGGCTGAACTCGGTGTCCCACTCACTAAGGAACTCGGTTTTCACCAGGTCAGACTTCTCGCCTTAATTTCTTTATTTTTTTAATTGAATTTTTTTCTTTTCTGTTTCCTGTTTAGTGGGGTTTCTGTTTTCATTTGGGATTTAGCATTTATGCGTGTGTGTGTGTGTGTGTGTGTGTTTTTCCCGAAATCACTACGAAAAAGGGGAAGAATTTCTACACTTGAAAGCTGTGACCAAATTATTATGAATTTTCGATATGAATTCATTGGAGATTAGGGATTTTTCATATTGAATTTTTAGTAATTTTATATGATAATTTCAGATGGTGGTGCGGCGGCGGTGGAGAGAGATGGTGGTGCGGCGGCGATGGAGAGAGATGGTGGCGCGGCGGCAGTGGAGAGAGATGGTGCGGCGGCGGTGGAGAGAGATGGTGGTGCGGCGGCGCTGGAGAGAGATGGTGGTGCGGCGGCGGTGAAGAGAGATGGTGGTGGCGGTGGTGTGAAAAATCTTCCCCTCTTTTGCAGCAAGAGGGACACGAAGAAGATGGGTGGGCTTTTTTTCTTTTTCTTTTTTTATTTTTCCTTTTTCTTTTTTTTCTTTTTCTGTTCTCCTTTTTTTTTATTCTTTTATCTGAAAGTCTTGTGAATTGACGAAATTGCCCCTTCATTTTCACGTGTGAGTTGCACGTGTGTAATTCAGGCAGGAATTTTGCTATAAATGGATTTTTTAATCATCGGTGCAACAATTTAACAAGTTCAGGTATGCTCGTGCAACTTTTTTCCGTTCAGGGGGTAAACCGCAAAAACGTCCAAAGTTTAGGGGATTTTTTGCAGTTAACCCTTGAATAAATGATGTTGATTTTTTTTTCAAGTATGACTAAATGTACAAGTCCGTTGCCAAAACAAGTATCAGAAAATTGAAACTTCCGAAATTCAAAAATGAAAAAAATACTATTCTTGAAATAGGAAATTATATTCTCATTCCAATCGACGGAATTCGAAAATCACATCTCAATTTCCATCCCCTTTTTTTTTTTTTTTTTTTTTTTTTTGAACATCTGAATTGGTGTTTTCACCTTATGTAACATCTACAAAATTCTACTGGACTAACGGACAATTAATTTTTGAATTAACTATTAGATCGATCGTTTCTTTCTATTAGTGACAATTGACAAATATTGATTACTCGTATTAAACAACACGAGAAGATTACAATATTTTTTCTTTAATCAAATAACCACCGGGTTGATTCAATTCAACCCATTTAAAAAAAAAATTGATTTTTTTTTTCTTTTATCGTAGCCAAATAAATTTGACCATGCTCATAGTCTTAATAATACTGATTCAAATGCATTACTATTTCTTAGTACAAAGCCATCACACACCATAGTTTTGGTGGGAGAATTATTTTTGGCAAGGTAAAGTCGTGTTTCGCCGTGTTGAATGGTGCCGTAGAAATAGCACTTTTAGTTAGTAGTGGTAAGAAGTATGAATAATATGAAGAAAATAAGTAGTATATTTTTAAGTAAATTCAAGTCCATTACAAGGGAAAGTAGGGGAGGGGGGGACTCGAACCCTAGACCGTTACCCTATTGATAAAGGCTAGGTACCAACTCTCCTAATCTGCTGACCAAATGAAACCCCAATCTGCTGACCAACTTCTATTGACCAGTCAAAGCTGAGGACCAACACATTATTGTTTTTTCCAGTTTAATTTTGTGTGTCTTTTCATAAATATGTACTCATGCATATTTATTGTACTTCCTCTTTATTGCAACAGCCATTAATTAAGAGTAACAAATTGATGCTTATTATTTATTTCTTTTTACGACAAGATTATTAAATGCCTAAGCATTTTACGTTACACGATGTACAATCGTTATTTCCCCCTTTTATTATTCATTAAGAAGTGGAAAATTTTAAAACTACATCTTTATTCGCTTAATCGAAAGTAAAATTAAGGGGTCATGTGCAAAAAAACAAACCACAAGGGCTTAAGTGCAATTTATCATAAATAAAAACAAGATATACACGCGGTCTAAAATCTCGTTTCACAAAAAAATCTCTTTAAATTACGATTCTCACATATCCTCGAGTGTTATACATACATGTTACTTTCTTCATCTAAAAATATAAATACGCGGATTACTTTCTTTTTTTTACAGTAAACTATACTAATTTTTTTTTTCCTAAACTATACTTGTTATATTACATCGAGTGTTGAGTTTTTTCGATTAACTTTCGGCTCAATGAACTTGCAAACTACATCTCAATCATTCTAAATAAATGAGATGTTTCAAATATTTTTAAAGTAATAAATATTTATTTTCAAGTTTAATAATTGTAAAAATGAGGAAAAAATAATTGATGTGTATTGAGCTGAATCGGGATACCATCATGAGCAGCGGAGGCCAGATGGTAAGGTCAGTGTTTCCCAATTATTTTGCCAACGGCCCAACAACTATATTTATATTTGTCGCATCCATTATTATTAGTATTAATATTATAATAATTATTATTATTATTAGGGTAAATTACAAACACCCCACTGAGGTATGGTTAAATTACAAAAACACCCCTCTTGTTTGGATAATTACAACGACCCCCTCAACTCCTCAAATTTAGTGGAATTTTCGAGATTATATGGAATATTATCACTTTTGTACCTGTTTTATCTCATTCAAACTCTACATTATGAAACAAGATGATCATAATATGTATTTTTTAGCTTGTATATATCAGTTTGTGGTGCATCGAAAACTGTATTTTTACACAAAACGAGTACAAACTAGAGCACATTCCACGAAATCTAGATGATTATGTTGAATTTGGCACCATAAGGGTGGAGGTGTAAGAAAAAATCATAGTTGATGGGGGTAGATGCAATTATCCAAACAATAGGGGTTTTTTTATAATTTGACCATACCTCAGGGGGTATTTGTAATTTACCCTTATTATTATTATTATTATTATTATTATTATTATTATTATTATTATTATTATTATTATTATTATTGTTATTATGAATAATATTTTATTCTTATTAAACAATGATTGTGCTGTTCTGTAGGGAGTCAATGTTGGTCAGAGTTTAATGCTTGTCATTCTCCAAATATTTGTAATATAGTTGTAGAAATATATTCTTGAATTGTGACACGATAATAATTAGGGGCTAGTTCAATGTATTTGGTGAACAATTATTTATATCTTCTAAAGATGAATTATTTCAATGAAATTATAAAATACAACAATTAATTATGCCGAATTGGTGTAGATAAATGTTTTTATTAGATGAAATGTAAAATAATTTTTTTTTACGATAAATGAGCGGATAATATTACTTTTTCACAGGCCCATTTTCCTTCAAAAAAAAAACCCGATTTACGATGAATTGCATTTTATTCAAACTAAAATCGTATTATGAGTTTATTCCAGTTGTAGTTCATAAAAAAAGGCATTAAAATAATTTACCTAAAAGTTGTACTCCTTTTATTTTAAATTATAAGTTCTTACTTCTTATATATAGATACTAAACTTGTAATGTACACACATTTGATTTAATTATTTATTTCAATTTTTTTAATATTGAAATTTATACATATAGTATTGTAAATTTAATATGGAATGAATTTATTTATTGATAAAACTGGAAAGGCCGTTGCTTTCTGCGGCCCAGTAAAAATTGCTTCTACCCGCTTTTTTCTGTGGGCTTGGGTACTGTGAGCCCATCATGAATCTGATCGTCATTACACGTGTCAAGTTGCCATTCGTTCATAATGCCACAGAGGTGCTAATAAAACTCATTTTGTTTTTTTTTATTATTAAAAATATATAAAATAAGAAAATAAATAATGAACTGCAATTAATAAATATTTTTTAATTTTATATTATTATATATTATTTAAATAAAAAAAAAGGAAGGCCCGACCGGCGGCTCATTAGTTCACGAATAACTAAAAAAAAACTCAAGCCTGAAAAGCTCGAGTTCAAATTCCAGTTTTTTTCGAGTCGTCTCATCAAGCTCACGAGTCGTCTCAGCTGGTTAAGCTACCTTAGTTATAATGGTGACGATGGGAAGTCCACCCAACCATTTTTGTTTGTGTCATTTTCATTTATTTGCATCCCTACAATTTTAGGGCAGCTGTCTTTTTCATTTAATTTGGGAAATATCTTATATGTTATAGATTTTGAAGAAAGTTATATAAACCGCAGATGTTATTTTTGTTAGCGAACTCTTTGTCACATACTAATAAGAAATTAAAGTGGACAGATTCAAATATACATCAATACTGTCTTTTGAAATAAATGATGTGCAAAGTTTAAATTATGAATTAATTAAAGTCGACAAATACATGATTTATAGATGCTACATCGAGTTAAATATGAACATGGTATCGTATTACTTTAGATTTGCAAACAATTACGCACGTATATATGTTGAGTGTACGTAGATTGTGTCTTCGATGTATACAGGTGCACGTATAAGTAAATATTACTTGTAGAGTTAAATTGAGTGCAACATATAATTAATTATAAACTACACAAATGCAATATTAATTTGAAATTAGCTCAAATTCCAAACAATAGTATTAATGCAAATATATTTCAAATGTAGAAAGTATATATGTTGTAAAGCACACAAATATAGGCAGTGCCTAACCTATGTAAGCACACACCTCTAAAGCATGCCTAACGTCTAACGACTTCCAATTTTGTAATATTACTTGCCTAATACAATATTCTTATGTATAATTAATTCTAATGACGATGGTTGGTTATGTTTTAATTTAATTCTTTCTTTTAAATGAATTTGTGTTTATTAAGAGTTTCTGAAAACAAATTATAAAGTTTCTTTTTCTTTTAGACATAATTTGGCTGCCATTGTAAAAAATAAAATTCACTGCTACGGTAAAAAGTGTTTGTATTAAACAAAATTACTTTATTTTTTGGATTTTTGGCACTTTGCACCCTTGAATTACACCCTTTTGGCACTTTGGCAGATTGCACCCTTTAAACATAAATTGTTTGGCACTTTACACTCCAAATCATTTTTGGCTTAGAAAAATTACCTGCAACTTGTTGAAAATCTGAAAGATGGCAAATTCACAATTCTCTAATTATCTATCATCTTCCCCCAATTCTTAATCATCGTTCCACCATTTTTATATTTCGTCATATTAATCAAAAAATCATAAATTCTTCTTAGCCATCTCTATTTGCCATAATATGTAAATTTTGAACTAAAACTCAAGAATGGTAGGAATATATAGACAAGAGTCCGATAACACACCTTCAGAAAATTAAATTTTATTCCATGACAACGCTATTTTTTTTAATAATTTTGTAGATCCAAACTATTCAATGGGAGCACAAAAATCTCCTCATCATGAAACCAATAGGCATCACCTTTCTATCACCAAATAAACTTCTCAGTAGCCTTATTTTGTCATTTGACAATTCAAAAAAAAATTGAGGGCTCGACCTAAAATTTCCAGTTATATTATTTTTCATACGCAAAAGAAAAAAAAAAGTGATTTACTATTATTGTTTAGTATTTATACCGATCTTACCATTGAAATAAGGGCTAAAACGATTTTAGGATTTTTTGATTGAATGGATGAAATATACAAATAGTGGAACAGTGATTAAGAATTGAGGGAAGAGGATAGATAATAAGAAAATTATGAATTTGTCCATCTTCTAGGTTCCCAGCAAGTTGCAGGTAAGTTTTCTAATCCAAACGTGATTTGTGGTGCAAAGTGCTAAACAATTTATATTTAAAGGGTGCAATCTGCCAATCTTGCAATTTAAGAGTGCAAAGTGTCAAAATGGTGTAATTTAAGGGTGCAAAGTGCAAAAAACCCTTATTTTTCAGATTCTTCTGTCACAATATATTTTTCACTGGTACAACGTTTCGTGTTTAATTATAAACAAACATTCTCCAATTAATTCGCTCAAAATATATTTCACCAAAATAAAGTGAAAATAACCTCTAAAACGAATGCAAACATTGTCGTAACATGATGAATTTAAATTTATTTTTGTTAAGAGTTGTGTATTCTAAAATCTAATATTAATCAATTACTAGAGTATGTAGCACGATAGCAATTTTCATACATGATAATTTGATTTCATGGATAATAAAATAAAATTTGAATTGTGTAATCATAGAGGTTGAATCTAGACTATACACAATACATCCATTACATACATACATCTTTGATTACAAATTTTGATGATTTTAAATTATGAATTTGAAACCTAAACATTTTATCTTACGTGCTTTGAAAAATTATTTTGTTAAAATGAATATAGAGTCTTAATTACAAATTAATTAGAAGAGAAAATTGAACATAGTCTTGATTACAAATTTGGCAAGGAAAATTGAAAGGGGGTAGGTATGAGATTATATATTGACCAAAAAACCAACTTCACGCGCCCATCTTCACGCGCTCATCTTCTTCCCAATATATAAACCCTTCACTTCTCTTCCCTTGTTTTTCAGCTTGCACGTTCCCTTCTCCCGGAGAACTGTACATGCTCATTCTTTCCTTTTCTTTTTACCCCTTCTATTTAATTCTATTTCTACTTTGACCCCTCAACTATGAAATCTATTACTTCTTCTTCCCCTTTAGATCTGAAGTCCATGACCCGAATTGCGCCACCACCGGGTCTCGGGTTGACCCACCACCGGGTGGTGGTTGTTGTTCCCCGCCGTCTCTTCATACAATGCGTCAACGCCAATTCCAACTCCACCTACGGCGGCCACGTAGGCAGGGCCCGCCACGAGTGGCAGAGCGCCTGCGCCATTCTCGCCAGCAAAGTTGTCTCCCAACAGCAGGACACAGAGAAGAGCGGAGGCGGCGCCGACGGTCTCTCCGCCGTCAACGGCCACCCCACCCTCGGCCTCGTTCCCGTCAAGGAATCGTCCAGCTACCCCGCCCCGCTCCCGAAGCCGCTCAGCATCACAGATCTATCGCCGGCGCCGATGCACGGCTCTCCACTCCGCGTCGCCTACCAGGGAGTCCCCGGCGCGTACAGCGAAGCCGCCGCCGGCAAGGCTTATCCAAATTGCGAAGCCATCCCCTGCGATCAATTCGAGGTGGCGTTTCAAGCCGTGGAACTCTGGATAGCCGATAGAGCCGTGCTGCCGGTGGAGAATTCGTTGGGCGGTTCAATCCACCGGAACTACGACCTCCTCCTCCGCCACCGCCTCCACATAGTCGGAGAAGTCCAGCTCCCGGTCCACCACTGCCTCCTGGCACTCCCCGGCGTGAGGAAGGATTACCTCACGCGCGTAATCAGCCACCCGCAGGCGCTCTCCCAATGCGAGCACACACTCACAAAGATGGGCCTCAACGTCGCGCGTGAGGCGGTGGACGACACCGCCGGCGCCGCCGAGTACATCGCGATGAACAACCTCCGCGACACGGCGGCGATCGCCTCCGCACGCGCCGCCGAGCTTTACGGGATGCAGATCCTGGCCGACGGGATCCAGGACGACTCGGGCAACGTGACCCGGTTCGTGATGCTGGCACGTGAACCGATAATACCCCGGACGGACCGGCCGTTCAAGACCAGCATTGTTTTCGCCCACGACAAGGGTACGAGCGTGTTGTTCAAGGTGCTGTCGGCGTTCGCATTCCGCAACATCAGCCTCACCAAGATAGAGTCGCGGCCGCACCGGAACCGCCCCATACGGCTGGTGGACGACGCCAACGTCGGCACGGCCAAGCACTTCGAGTACATGTTCTACGTGGACTTCGAGGCGTCTTTGGCGGAGGCGCGTGCGCAGAACGCGCTGGCGGAGGTCCAGGAATTCACGTCCTTCTTGAGGGTACTCGGCAGCTACCCCATGGATATGACACCGTGGACCCCCTCCTCTCGCCACGATTAATTAATTAATTATTTATTTATTTACCCCGGTACAAAACGTAATTAAGTCACACAAGGGGGGTGTATTTGAATTTTGTATTTCTCCTTAATATTTTTAAATTTTGACTGGAAATAGTGTGAAAGAGAGGCAAGAATGGTAGGTGAGTATAAGTTTGTGGTCTAAATTTAATTAGTTAATTAATTAATCAATTAATTAATTAATGAATTGTTGTGTGTGAATCGTATAGGCCCTCAATATGTGGGGCTAAGCTTGTACATTTACAAGTGAACAGTGTTGTATATTCAAAGAAAATAAATATATCACGATCTGGAACAAATCTTCTTTTATTTTTTATTTTATTTGTTAATTATTTTTCATGTTGTTGCATTTCTCACACGTTGATGTAATGATGATATTGTACAAACACTAATTGCAACATCTAGTGATGTGGTTCCAGGTGATTTGATGCAGGCCACTAGCTAAAATTAAAGTATTGAAACCACTTTTATAATTTATTTAATGCAAGGGATTAATTATTTTGAACGGTATTTTTTTATTGAAATTTAAAAATATTAGTTTGAAAGAAAAAAAAAAATTGGCACATGGTTATATGGATGTATAAACTAGTGTGAATAAATAATAATACAACTAGTCAAGGACTCAATTATAAATCAAGAAGAGAGTGTTTGGTAAGCATATAGTGAAAGGGCAGGAGGATGTGTGTATGTGGTAGGTGAATTTGATGGCCGGTAGGTGGGGCCGGAAAGGATTCATGTTGGTGGTAGTTGACACACAATTTCATTTTATGGAAATTACTTTTCTTTTTTAATTCTATTTTATTTTATTTTATTTACATATATGTATACTACTGGAATTATTCATATACACGTATTGTACAGGGCTGGAAGACCAGCCCTCATTATGTGGTTGGGTGGGGGCGGTGGGGGTGGCTGGACTTCTTCGACCCTACACCCGGTCATAAACACTAGGTAAATCTTTCTTTTTTTTTCCCCTAAAACCCCTAAATGTAAAACTTAACGAGAAAATATATCATAAAATACAAAAAAAGACACGTGGCAGCAGAAGATCCACTAGGTGTTTATTACCGAGGTCGAAAGAGTCAGGGTGTGTTTCATGAACATTTATTTAGTTATTTATTATTTTGCAGGGTTGTCTAGGTCCAAGAGGGTTGTACTTTTCAAACCATAATCTTCCAATAAATCATCTTTGATTTCTTCGTGAAAAGTGGATGCTTGTCGAGATGGGGATTTTCGTTTAGGGAAGAAAATTTGTGATGTTTTTTTATTTAATCGCGTAGTGTTGTTAATTAATTATAATTATTATAATATATCTTAATAGATATTTTTTTTATTTGAGTTTACAAGGTTAAAAATGTAATTTATAAAAAGTACAATGTGTGTACGGTGGTGTACGATGTGTTTTTACTGGACTCGTACATTATGTTTTAAATTTCTAATGTCGTACTAGGTTGTACTACATCGTACACATAAATCAATGGATAAGATTAAAACTTAAGTGTTTTGTACGTAGAAGATTAAAAAAATTAGGGTCCGAGAAATACAGCCCTCTCGGACACTAGACAACCCCTAATTTTGCACCTAACTGTTAGTTGTTACGAAGTTCGGCCCATTTTCCGAATTAGCCCATCAAATCGAAAATTCATTTACATTTAGTTGCACAACTGAGTATGGGTTGGTCATAACTTTTTGGGCCTTATAACTTTTTTCTGGCCCAATAGATAAAATTATATATCAACTACAAAGAATCTAGAATCAAAGGAAATTCTATAGTGCACCCGGTTATTAACACCGTGTGATTAGACCGCCGATTTAAACATAATCACACACACGTGTAATTATGCATAGTGGATGATTATTTATTATCATCTACGATTAACGAATACCTAGTATAAATACTCCGATATAGCATAATCTCAGGAAACCATGTTTCTATTGAGTTCTAGAGCCACCAATTTTTTTTTGAAGGCAAATAAAAACAATTTTATTAAATAAACTTCTCCCAGTATTGAGGAAGAATATAATCTTCCATCATATCTATTACATTTTGTTGAACAAGAGAGGGAGCTAAAGAATTCCCATCTCTTTTAACAAATGAAAAGGAATAGGTAAGAAAAGTTTTGCTGATGGACAAGCACTCAGAAATAATGCCCCGAACGACTCCATGCCATCTACTCCCCGATGAAGAGCATTTATCAGCTCGAGACTGTCACCTTCAGCCATAATTTCTCTCCATCCTCGATCAATAGCTACCATCATGGCGTGTAAAGCTGCTCGGGCCTCTCCATCTGCTATCTTTGGTCGACCTTGAAGCTTACGAATACTCCACCAGACACACTGGTTATTATGATTCCACGCCACCATAGCCACTTGGAAGTATTCTTTTTCCTGAGAAAAACCTGCATCAAAATTGATTTTGATAATTTCAGCCGGCGGAGGCGACCACTTGGAAGCGGCAGCTTTAGGTGTACCAGAATGAGCCTCACATATAGAAGCCCTACGATATTCGTCAAGAAAATTCATACTCCATCCAACAATATCATTCTTCACACATTTTAAACCCCCAAATAATTCAACATCACGAAGATACCATATTCTCCAACATACTGTAGCAGCCAATTCAAAAGCCTCTCGACTTAGGTTTATATGAAGATAACACAGCCAGGCACTAAAGTTGGGAAAATTAGTGTTCACATCTTGCAAACAGAATGGGAGATCTCCCCAAATGTCTCTCAGTTTACAACATTTCATAATGTGAAGCGTGGAGCAATTTTTCTTCGAAACAATTCTATGTTCGTCGTTAGAATATCAGAGCAAGCTCGCTAGAGAAAAACTCGAACTTTTGGGGGCACTTTTGAATTCCAAATGAATTTTCATTTTTTTTTTGGTGAAAATCACTACCATTTGCTTCTGAAATTCGACCCATGTAGCCATTTGTAGCGATGCTATTGTGATAGCATGATCGCACGCTAAAATTTCCATTTTTGGAATAATGCCAAACGTATTTATCCTCTGCTTCCAAACATCCCAGCAGAATTTCCATAATTCGTTCTCTATCCACCTCCCACATTAAATTATCGGTAATTTGTGCATTTCAGGCTTTATTTGAAGTGTCTATAAGGTCGGCAACCTTATCGGGAAAAGCAGTTTGTATTGGTCGCTTTGTGATAATATGGAATGCACTATTTAATTCTATATAATTATCTCATAAAATTTATTAAATTATCCAATGAATTAATAGTTATATCAACTTTTAAGATAAATAAACCTCTTACAATCTACTATTTGTTTCTATAAAATGATTTTCGTTTCGATTCAATATTTAACAACCATGATCATTACCATTAAGTTTAATAATTAATAAAAAAACGTAAATTCTCTAAACCGGTGACTTTGAAGATATTTAATAGTACAAGGGTGTCTGGTTAAGCTTAAAGCTTACAAGTTATAAGTTGTTGAAAAGAGTTTATGATATGCTTAAGAGCTTATTCGTTCCTTTTCCAAAGTGATTATAAACTTTTTGTTTTTAGAAATCAGTTTTTTTTAACATTAAAAAGCTCATAATCATTTTGGAAAAGCGTTTGCAAACACCATCTAAAATCTTTTGTAATTTAAAAAAAAAATCTTAAAAACAAATAAATAAGTTGATGGAGACTGGAGAGCATTTAAGATCTTAAAAAAATATTTCTGTCCACTTTTTTATTTAAGATCTTATAGTGATCAAAATAGCTTATAAGCTTATTATTCAAATATTTTAAAAAATAATTATAAAAATAAGACTAACAATTAATAATAATAATAATAATAATAATAATAATAATAATAATAATAATAATAATAATAATAATAATAATAATAATAATAAAAAGACTTGATTTCAAAGTCTGCAAACACCTTACGTGTCACCCAACTAGTGGTTCACACGAGCCACAATCTGCATGCCAACAATGCCGATAAGGTATTAACGATAAACCCCAAAAAAGAAAAAGAAAAAAAAAACTGTTCTCTTCCATCGGAAGAGCTGCTCCACCACTCGCCGGCGAGATCCAACACACCAATGGCGGCCATATACAATTCCATGGACTGGTCACGCGCCGCCGGCATAACCTCCAACAACAGAAAACCCCACCAATTCACACACCACTGCACAAACAACAAAACCAAAAACACTTCCCCCTTCATCTCTCTCCTCTTCTTCAACTCAAACCCTCCCCCCACCAGAGCCGATTCCTCCGCCGCATCATGTTCCTCGCCGCTCGTGGAAGACGCCGCCGCCGCCGCAGCAGTAATCGAGCGCTCTCTCAATCCCCAGGAATTCAATTCACCCCGAGATCACAAACAACTAAATGCCCTAATCTGCACTCTGTTCAAGGATCCCCAAACCGAAAACCTCGCCCACGATTACTACCAAAAGGCCAAATCCGACCCGGATTTCCGACCCGAACGATACACACTGAAGCTCCTAATCAGGTACTTGACCCGATCCAACAACTGGACCTCCTTATTCTCATTCTGCCAAGATCTCGCCCAATTCCGGGTCTTACCCGACCGCTCCACTTGCTGTAGATTAATCACCACATGTATGAAAGCTCGAAAATTGAAACTCGTCGACAATTTTCTCGATGTTTTCTTATCTAACGATGCTGTAACCGCCGTTTTGGCATTCAATTCCGCCATGAAAGGGTACAACCAGTTGCACATGTACAGTAGCACAGTTGTTCTGTACCATAGGATGAAATTTCACGGCCTGGATTTAGATTTAGAACCTCATTGTTACTACACTGTAATGGAAGCTTATTTGAAATTGGGCCAGCACCAAAACGCAATTGACATCTTTCGAGACTTCGAGAATCGGAAACTGCCCGATAAAAAAACAGGGCAGCCTAACTCGCCGTTTAACTACTCCAAGATTTACTGGATTCTCTGCGAATCGTTGGGCAAGACAGGGAGAGCTCTCGAAGCTCTCGATTACTTTCGAGAGATGACGAAGAAGGGAATACCCGAAGACCATTCTTTGTACTCGTCGTTGATAAGCTCGTTTGCGAGCTCGGGGAATTTGGAAATGGCGGAAGAGCTCTTTATAGAAGCCGAAAGCAAGAAAATGCTGAGGGATCCGGCTCTGTTCTTGAAGTTAGTGTTGAGATATATCGAAGAAGGGCTCATGGAGAAAACACTCGATGTTGTTGCGTCAATGAAACGGGTCAACATTAGGGTTTCGGATTGTATCTTTTGTGCAATCGTAAATGGCTACTCCAAAAAAAGAGGTGCTAAATCGGCGGTCCAAGTGTACGAAGATCTAATCTCGCAGGGGTGTGAGCCGGGGCAAGTGACCTACGCTTCGGCATTGAGTATATACTGCCGCCTCGGACTCTACTCCAAGGGCGAAACGGTCTTTTCCGAGATGGAGAAGAAGGGGTACCGTAATTGCGTGGTGGCATACTCCAGCATGATCGCTGCCTACGCGAAAACGGGGCGGACGAAAGAAGCGAACATGCTCGTGGCAAAGATGAAACAGAGAGGGTGTGAGCCGAACGTGTGGATCTACAATTCTATCCTCGACATGAACGGGCGGGAGTCGAATATGAGGCTGGTTGAAAAGACATGGAAGGAGATGAAGAGGAGGAGGATTGTGCCGGATAGGGTTAGTTACACGAGTGTGATAAGCGGTTACAATAGGGTTAAGGAGTTCGATAAGTGTATAGAGTATTACGAGGAGTTTAAGATGACAGGTGGCAAGATTGACAAGGCGATGGCGGGTGTCATGGTTGCGGTTTATTCGAAAACGAACCGGGTCGCTGAGTTGGTGGAGCTTTTGCAGGATATGAAAATGGAGGGGGCTGTTTTGGATGCTAGGTTTTATAGCTCGGCTATGAGTGCTTTGAGGGATGCTGGTCTTCAAGTGCAGACTAGGTGGCTGCAAGAAATGTTCAAGTATTAATCTTGATTTCTTGTTTTGTGATTAATTTTTTTTTTTTTTTTTGTTTTTGCCAAAATTAAAAAGAAAAGAATGGTGAAATAGGTGGAAATTGGAAAGTACATTGAGTGGATGGATTAACTGCAATGTTTTTACATGATGTATCTGCATGCATTTTATTAGTTGAAATGTAAATATATTATCTTGTAGATTGAATATCAACTTACCAAAATGAGAAGACCTACAAAATATCAATTGCAATTACGTGGGGTGCAATTAGACCAACCCAACTTAAGAAAACTATTGTTAAATTGGCAATTGCCTGAAGCCTCGTTTGGTTGGGGAGATTAGTCATTATTAACTAAATAATTGAACTTTATCTAATGTTTGATATCCCTAATATAATCGCCAAATACTAAGTTATCATGATTTATTTTGACCTATCTTGCATGTTAGGGAGTTTTTTTGTTGAACGTATCGGGATCCAATAGAATAATTGGGTTTTTATTATATTATTTAATCTTATGTTAACTAATCATATTTTGTAAACCAAACAAGGCCTTAGTAAATCGGGTTCAATAGACAATAATCATCAATTATAAATATGCAGCTCATCAATCTACCTAGCCTTATCAATAGGGTAAAAGGTCTAGGGTTCGAGTCCTCCCTCCCCTACTTTCCCTTGTAATGACTTGACTTACTCAAAAAAAAAAAAAAAATGTCATCCAAGCTGCATATGTACATGATGACATAAAATAAAGTGAAATAAAATGATTAAATGACAAGTAGTAATAATAATTAAAAAAAGAATAAAAAAAGAACATTCTTTGTATGCCACACAAAAGAAAAAAGTGATTATCTCAAAGACAACTAATATTAGATTGAAGAGAAATGAAGTTAGGTATGTATCTCAACAAAATGAGACTAATAAAAAGTGATTATCTCAAAGACTCACTCCACTTAGGATTGGTGGAGTTGCCACTTAACATTATATATATATATATATATATATATATATATATATATATATATATATATATATAATGTTGCATAACAATTGCATGTGCATGGATCTAATTGATTGCTTACAAATTGTAATTGTTTTATTTATTTATTATTATTTTTCTGGCTAAAGTAAATGAAATTTGACTTGAGCAGAGATAATGTAAAAAAAAAAAAACAATCTTGCAGATTGATTTTGGAATTGTTACCTGGACCACTAACTTGACAATGACCAAAGCAAAAGCCTACATATATATATATATGATATGTGGTATAGTATATACTATATGGGATTCTTGTGGATTTAAATTGATGCAGTGATAAGCATGTCATCAGTTAATATAAAATAAATATGTATCTTTAAAAAAAAAAGTGAAATAAAATGTTTAATACTTTTTATTGAAAAATATATATATATAAAAGAGAGTTTTATATTCTAAACCCGTGACTTTCTTTTTCAAGTAATATGATATACTAATTTTCTTATTTATACTATATATGCTCTTCTTCTTCTCCACCTCTCCCAACTCCCAACAAGAATCACCTTTTCTCTCCACACAAAAACACACACACACACACACACAAAAACACACACTGAATAAAATCTAGTGGAGTTTGAGGAGCTATGAAAAACCCCAATTTCAATTCTTTAGCTATAATCCTCCTCCTTGCTTTCTTCATCACTACCTCAAATTCCACTGCCAGAAAATTGGCATCAAAACAAGGTAAATGGTATATATATATATATATATATATATATATATATATATATATATATATATATATATATATATATATATATATATATATATATATATATATATATATATTCACACATATCATATAACATATAGTTTTTTTGTTAATGCAGGAGAAGTAGATGAGAACATGACTCACATAAAAAGCAAGGACTCTGTCGTAGAGATTGGAAAAATCGACTCTTTTGACGTAATTTCCTCTTCTCTCTACCATTCTTGATCTTTTTTTTTGCAGATGCATGTGTGTGTGTGTGTGTGTTTTGCTTTTTGTCTGAACATGCAAATAATAATATGAAACAGATGGAGGAGTGTCAAAATGAAGATTGCTTGATTAAGAGAAGGGTTATTATTGCAGAAGCTCACCTTGACTACATCTACACTCAGCACCTTCAACCTTGAAACAAGTATATTTTGTCTATGGGTAAAGTAAACCAGGCCTTACTTACACTAGCCAAATTAATTACATAAAATAATTAAATAAATAAATAATCTGGTTGAATTTATGAATGTTAAAACCTTGTTGTGATGATCTCTATCGAGTTTCGGTAATTGTGTTTGATCTTTAATTTACCTCAATTATTTTTTTTCATACATGTTATATTTATCATTTTTATTCTATTTCAACAGACCATCAAATATTTTTATCAAACAAATAATATATTTTCAGAATTGATTCATTAGGTTTATAAAACAACTTTTCAACATTTTCACACCATTGTCATTTTTATTCAAGAAGAAATACAGGCAGGGGGATTCAAATTTGGACAGCTCAGCAATTTTGTTAGACAGTTGGGGAGGTATGTGCAAATTGCAATACCAATTATGAATGTGACATGAATAATGCAAGAAAAATGGCAAAAAATAAAATAAAATACAAGAAATTAAGATAAAAACAAGAAAACATGTGACTTTGAAATATTCATTTAGCAAGGAAATAGTGAAAAAAATAAAATGTTATGATCGATCACAGTGGGATTTGAACCCACGACCTTTAGATTCGGAGTCTAACGCGTTATCCACTACGCTATGTGATCATTTATAACAGAGATGCAGATAAAGATAAACAATAACAAGAACAACAAAGTTTTGGCATTTTCCAGAAATTGAAACTGGGAGGAGAGAGATAGTAACAATAACATCAAAAAAAGACAAAAGCAAATGGGAAAAAACTAAAAACACATGAAAATAATCACGAGATAGTATTTATTTTCCGTGTAAAAAAATACAAATTAACAGAGAGAATCGATATTAAACAAGGAGATTACAGATTTACCTTTTTTCTGCAGCCGTAATCCGATCAAGCAACGAAGAAATTTCCAATTTTTCATTTTTTTTATTTTCCGGTAATTGAACAAAATGAGATGAAGAAATCTTTGGGAGGATCCATGAATTCTGAATTCCCGATCCGATCCGATCTGATCTGAGAGAAAGAACAAAAGCAATTAACTGGGGAATTAGGGTTTTTGCTTTTCCTTTTGAAATGGGGGTTATTCGTTTTATTTTATTCGGCGTTATTTAATTTGGGCCTATTTAAATTATTTAAGCCCGAATTTATATATATAGCGGCCTTATCAATTTAGAAAAGTGGCCCGAGTTAGACTGCTGAGCCTATTTACTTGATGGTTGGTTTGCTTTGTAATTATTTTGTGAAAAGTTTTAAGGCAATCGAAATGATTTATACGGTACTAAAATTACGAATATCGTTTCAGTCACTATACCCATTTGTCTCTCTAAGTTTACTCAAATCCCCAACACTCACAAGAATCCTCACAAATCCTCTTAAATCATCCAAATTTCATAGAAACTTTGAAGGTAGATTCAACTCTAAGTTAGTTATATTTCAATTATTTAATGTTTATTTTGTTAATTACATATTAAAAACATCAAGAAATCGAAATCTAGGGTTTTTTTTTCCGCACTTGCGTAGTTCACACGCCCAAAACATGCGTTCAAAATCGATTTTCACACTCAATTTTGAACACCCGTTTTGGGCGTGGGTTGGGGAAGGAGCTCGCCCAGTTTGGGCGTGGTTCGAGAAGGCGTACGACCGATTCAGGCGGGAGCTAGGAGTGTTTTCCATACATGCATAATTATTTCTAATGAAATCTGAGGCCCAAAATCGACGACATAAAATTTTGCAGGCCCCCCAACACTTTGGACCAAAAATACTTGCATATAATAATTATTTGGTCATAAATAGTTAACAAATAGTATGGGTACCAAAATAGTTTGTTTTAAGGGATAATTAGTGAAAACACCCCAATTCATTTACTTATATAAGGGTGGATATAACCTCTTTTTCATTATTAGTGAGAACCCCCTACCTTATATTAAATAATTTATTTTTTAATTAATATTATATTTAACATTACTAATATACCTAATTTGTCCTTCTATGTTATATTTAAAATAACCAAACCTATTTTACGTTATATCTATTTCTCTTATTTCTCTCTCCCCTTTCTCTCTATAAACCGCCGCCTCCAACCCTCCCCATCTCTGCATTGTCGATGCTGCCATCCAACCATCTTCAGTCTCTGTGTCGTCGTCTACTCTCTCCCATCGGTGTTTGTCCCTCCACCGCCGCGAAAAGAAGGCGGTCTCCACCCCTGGAATTCTCTCGTCATGGACGGTATTAGGGTTTTCGGTAGGGAGAATGACGAGACTACGCAGCGGCGCTAGGGTTGATATTGCGTTTGAGATTTCAATAGAGACCACCGCCAATATTATTTGATTGTTGTGGTTCTTCTTCTTCTCTGATTTTTGTAACCCAATTTTTGAATCTCAATTTCCTTAGTTGGAGATTTTGGTTGAATTCTTATATTGAAGACTAATTTTGTGTTCAATCAATAGTATATTGGATGTTTGTTTTTTGTTGAAATTGTGTTGGTGTTATTTACAGATATATAGTTGTTTTCGTACAGTAATATAGTTGTTTTCGTACAACAATATAGTTGTTTTCGTACAGTAACATAGTTGTTTTCGTAATAGTCGTTTTAATAATAGTCGTTTTAATAATAGTCGTTTTAATAATAGTCGTTTTATTGGCATATAGTTGTTTTAACTGAAAACTAAAATAATATAGAAAAGGAATATTTAAAGAAAAATATTAAAAAAAACATAATTTTTTTTTTTAAATATTATTTTTTAAAGAAGAAATAAATAAAAAAACGAAAATTAAAATTAAAATATAAAAAATAAAAAAATATATCAAACTAATGGATAATGAGTAGTGAATAGTGGGAGGGTAAATTTGAGAATACAAAAAAAATGGGTTTCTCACTAATAAAGGAAAATGAGCTGGACCCATCCTTATTAAAATAATGTTAGAGGGGGTTCTCACTAATAGGCCACCGATCAATAATTCAATTAGGAAGCATCAGAAGTGACAGGAATTAATCCAATTTCCCAATTTATTATCAAGTTGTGCGACAAATGTTCTGTGGGTTCAATCTCCTATTCCTTTTTTAATACTGAATTTTCAATTTATTGTTTAATTTTATGAGTTCCGACCTGCACTAGTCTTTGATTATCCATCGTTGTCTGTCTTTAGTGGACCAATTCTATCTGTCCATTTATTTTCTTTTTACTAATTAATAATGAGAAAACATGGCCCACAAATTGATATTTCAATTTTACTAATATTATTTTAACTTCAAACGTGATTTTGACCAACTTGAGTCAGTTAGATCTGGATGTCTGTATAATAGAATTATGCGTAAATGAATTAAATTTTGAATTTTAAATAGCCTAAAACACTAAAGTTTGGAGCATTGATCATTGACTCATTCATATATTTCTCATCCAACATTTGATTTTGTTCATCCAAGTTGATATATCATTAATTTCCGTGTTTTGAATTTTGCTAAACTCAGCAATGAAAATAGTCAAACTCAGGTTTAAAGTCGAAACAATGTTATTCAAACTGAAACGACATTTATTAAATCCCACTAAAATATGTGTCGCATAATAACACAAAAAAAATAGGGATAATTAGCAAGACCCCCCTCATCTAGGTAAATGAGTTAAGAAAACCCCCCCTCCCAAAAATAATTAGAGAAAACCCCCTTACCTAATATCCTACCCAAATATTATTTAATAATTCCCAAACCACCCTTATTACCCCTAACCCATTGCCGTTCTCTCTTTTTTTTCTTGTCTTCTCATCTTCTCGTCTTCTGCTTCTCTTCTGCCGTGTTCTTTGTTTTTTTTTTTTTCTTTCTCCGACAAATCTTCTCATCACCGTCGCCCCCGTCGCCGCTGCCAACCTGGCTCACCGTTCATCAACAAACAACCCCATTTCTCTCTCTTCATTCCTCCCCAGTTCACCACCACCACTATCTCTCCTCTGCCGTCCACTGATACCGTTGCCAAAATGATGAAAGGTGCCTCCGTTGACCAACGCCGCCGCCGGAGAGGATGTGGAGGGGGAGTAAGTGGCCGTGGAAGAAGATTTCATCCGCCGGAGATAAATCGATGGCGGCGATTGGAGGAGGGGATTTTGGTTTGTTAGTGTTAATGTCGGACGGCGGTTGTGGCGGCGGAGGTTGCGGCGGCGGGTGGAGGGAGATGGTGAAGGAGAATTCATGGGAGGGTGAGGATGAAGGTGAAGGTGGATTGATGAGTTGTACCTGCTGCTTTGTTTGTTGTTCCTCTTCACCCCTCACTATAATTTGATGCTCAATTTCCATAGCTTTTTTTTTTTTTTTTTGATGAATTGCCAATTTTTTTTCTTAAAACCTGACGGGTTCGGCCATGGCAGGAGCTCTGGGTGGTGTGGTGACGAAGGGGAGGTTGTTTTTTGATTTTTTTGTGGATGAAACCTAAATCGACTATGTACATGTTCATAGTCGATTAAGCTAATCGACTATGCTCTGGTAGTCGATTAAGGTTCATCGACTCCAATTTTTTTTATTTTTTTTGGATTTTTTGTTTATTGCTTTCAATTGTATAAATCATTTATAATATTTGTATATTTTTTTTTTTTGGTAATATATAGTTGATTTTGTATTTTTTTCGCAGTTGTGATTTGTTATTTTTAGTAGCAGATTCTTAATCGACTATGCTTCACATCATAGTCGATTAATACACCTGATATAGAAAAAAAAAATTAAAAAAACAAAAAAAAAAAAATAATTAAATAATTTCCTTAATCGACTATGAAGCATAGTCGATTAAGGCTTAATCGACTATGCTTCATAGTCGATTAAGAAAAAAAACGGAAAAAAAAAAAAAAAAAAAAATTGCTGAGCGTGACCCACTGATGATGTGGCGGGTGGGGACAAAGCTGGAAAGCATAATAGCTGAAAATGGGTGTGGACTTTTCTCAAATGGACTAAAATATTTTGGGCCTCCCTCAATTAAAAAAAATAATGAGGGGGTTTTCTCAAAGAGCCCCAAAAAAATAACACAAAGAAAGATGGGGAATTATTTCATTGATTATACAAGTGTACGTGCATAAAGTTAATTAATGATTCAATTTACACTTGTATAGCGTGAAGATGAAGATGAATGATTAGTGATTGCAAAGAAATACAAGGAAACTAATATTAATTTGAAGATGAATTAATACAAGGAAACTAAATTCAATGATTATCCGCTTCTGAATTACTAGAATTGAGAATAATTAGTACTGCATCCTTTCTATTTTATTTGTTTTTCTAGAGATTTTTTTTTTCAAAATAAGTATTTATCGTGTATTCTTAATTATTTACTTATTACTATAAGAGAATTAATGGTTAAATATTTAATAAAAGTGGTTTTTCAGTCATTTTAATATGATTTTTCTAAAATCCGTACACTTTTATTAGTTTTCTTAATATAAGTGAATTAGCGCAAAACGACAATCAAAATGAAATTGAGTGAGTAGTGCTATTAAGCTCTACTAACTAAATAGTAGGGGTTAGTAAGATGTTTGGTTGATGAGATTTGTATTTAGTTAAGTCCGCTACTACACTTAAAGCCCGCGATTAAATGCTATTATTTGATTAAATTAGTATCTCATGCGATTAATTTTGTATGGGTGATTAAAAGAAGAAAATACAATTTTATACTTAAACAATATCTTAATTTTCTTAAATTAATTTTTTTTTTAGAAATTCACATTTAATACTAGAATTTAACAAATTTAATACAAGATTTAATCTAACGAGTCAAACATCTTATTGACTAAATAATTATTTAGTCAGTGGGATGTTAATCCAATCTCACATAATTCAATGTAATCCAATATAGGTAAGCAAACGAGGCTTAAAGTTATAAACTTAATATTTATTGAGTCGATTCTACAATTATGTAATAATAGCTAGTCAAATATTTATTTCTGGTAATATATCTTTGAGTTGGATATTTGCATTATCGGTTTAATTTTATTACAATATTACTTTAGAGATTTACCTGATCCACAAAGAATTTTGATTGTGCATATCACATACTGAAATTACCTCTTATTGGATTATATATATGTGATCTATATATATATATGGGTACTCTCTAACTAATAATTATCTATTTTCTTACAACTTTTAATTCATAATAGTCAATAGTCAATAGTATTATAGCTTCTTCTATTCTTCAAAAAATAAATAAATAAAATATATAGTATGGCTTCTAACAAGCTGTTTTTCTTGGTCACCTTGTTGCTTTTCGCCATTGGTTAGCCTCTCTCTCTCTCTCTCTCTCTCTCTCTCTCTCTCTCTCTCTCTCTCTCTCTCTCTCTCTCTCTCTCTCTCTCTCTCTAAATCCTAATTCTTATAATTCTAATCCTGTATTTTCTTTACTAGCTATTCAAATATTCTTATAAGAAAAATATAAAATTAAAAAAATTTATTGACGCTACTTTTGTTTGGTTGAATAACGTACAGTATCGGCAGACTACGATGTATGGATGTGCGTGCATCCAGAAGAATGTCACCGCAAATGCGGAAGCAGAGTCCCGATGTGTACGCCGTCTGGCTCATGCGAATGCATTGGTGAAGAGGTTGATGCTTTTGATGCCGATGAAATTGGAAAGGCGTTGCCAAGAAAAGTTAAATTTTGAAAGTCGTCATTTTTATGATCTATACAATAAGCTTTCGTCAATAATTGCAATTGCTAATAAATAAATATAATACGGTAAAGATGAATCTCTTTTGCTTGAAATTGTGTCTATTTAACAAGTTGAATTTTGTTGTGTGCTAGATCATTGGTTGCATCTGATGTACCTAGTAGCCAATTTATGAAATGCTGCATCTGGTGAAATCATATATAAAAAAAAAAAGCATGATTCAAGTGTGCATGCAAGTTTGAAACTAAATAAATCAATTTTCTAATAATATTTCGTCGAGTGCTAAAACTAAAATCAGTTCACAATAATATTATAAAAAGATTTGTGGGGCATTAATGAATTAATGAATTAGTGATTAGTATTACATCAAAAATTAAGTGATGAATTTGACCTTCAAATTGGCTATTGAATGCGTTTGACAGGTGAATATTCCTACCTAGCCCCAAATTAAAGCCCCACCATTGGAAAATTATCTTATATTAAATTAATTAATCAGATACATTAATTTAATTTAAATAGTAATATTTGGAAAGATGTCTAATATATATGATGTATGATATATCCACTTGTGTTTTATTCGTTAAAAATACATATCATTATTTCAATATCAAATCTATCTTTTCTTACCAGTGTTCACTTTCATATAAGGTGTCCAAAATTAATGTTTGTAGACCCATTTATTTAATTTTATTTGTTTTGTGTGTGTGATGTCTTAATCTCAACTTGGCCGACAACACACACTTGTGTTTTAAACACCGAAATGAGACACTTATTGGACAGTAATAAATAGTGTATGTGAAAGAAAAATAATTATATAATTTCTTACATGTACACCATAGTCCATATTTTGTTCACTTGAATAAATCGACATTCTCATATGATAGCTTGCAAATCATACAAGAAACGTAAACTACCCGGCAACCATAAATAAATGAATTCGAACATAAATCAATTAACACAAGTTCACTTTCTCGCTTTTCTGATAATCACATATATTATTTGTTTGGGGACCTACTAATTAATAACCAACCATGATTTTCCTAGTCAGGAATTAATTAATCCAATTATTTTCCAGAACTTTCCTTTGATATTGACTTGTGTGGTCAATTTATTTTGGCAATTAATCAACATTACAGAAAATGCAAGAAAAAAAAAATCTTACAAGTAGTGTTCTTTTATTTTTGTCCAAATGCAGTCGCTATTTCTATTTTATACGTAAACTTAAGATGATTGTATTCTACGAACTCAAAATGAATTCTTAGTCCTGTAAATGATGATTTAGCGGTTAGAGCAAGTGAATTGTATCAAGTGATTTAAGTTTGAATACACTTGTCAATGATCGTCAGGTCGAGTTTACACTGATAGTTAACCTAGTGTTATTTGTGTCTCTCGTATGATTAACAAACTATTATACGAGAATATAAATTTATCCAGTGCACCTAAATAGTTGGAGGCCAATTCCTTGATTAAAAAAAAACTCAAAATATAATTGACCTATTATTGTAATTCACTTTATATATATATATATAATTTTTACAGTAAACTGTTCTATCTAATAGTCAGAACAACCTTGATATGGAACTAATATATCATAACGTTTTCTTGTTGTAATTTTTTACTTTTTAGTACATTATCAAATTATAGACTAACTGTTTATATCAAAATTAATCACTAATTTTATCATTTTATGTTTGAATATTATCTGACGTGGCTATATATATTCTCCGCCAAATCAACCTCTCATCTACGTCCACGTGGCCACTCGTCACTCAGCAAAATGCCAAATGCTGCTAAAACACGCTTAATACTCCAAATTACCGACCAACACACGCTGCAAATTCTGGTGTAACACGCTTTTCTCCACTACCTCTTTTCCCAAAATAATAATAAAACCCTAGACTTTGTTTATTTTCTTCAACTTTCTAATCTGGAATTTGTCTAATGAAATAGATCTAGGACTAGGTTTTGAGTGTGACTCATAATCTTTATCCAATTTTTATTAATTTTATTTATTTATTAATTCATAAATTAAACAAGAACAATTTCCAGGATTTACCTGTTGAGAAAATTGTCAACCCCATAATTAAATTTAGTTGGATATAAAGTCTGAAGACCTGATTTTTTTAATTGATTCAAACTAAATAAATAATATTTATTGATTCATAAATTGTAGATTTTTTCAATGTCTTAATATAATCTCTTCTCCTAATTATCCTGGTAGAGCAGAATTTCATTCATTTTAATTCATTCAAATAATTTTTTATAATTATCTTAATATAATATTTTATAATTATCTTAATATAATTTTTTATTATTATTATATTTCTCACACGGTGATCCGAATAATGCAAATATACACGTCATCTTATCTTGCCAAATCAATTTGAAGGCGCACCCTATTTTCATATTCTTTGCGTATAAATTCCTTCAGCCTCTCCTACGATTTCTTCCTTCTTTCTTAGGGTAAACTCTCTCTCTCTAGAACAAATTAATTATATTCTGGTTATGTACGCTGACGGCCATCAAGAACTTGAGAGCCCCCTCTCCGCCGTAGCTCTCGGCTTTCCCCGCCTCCGTTTCCTTCGCTACCGCCGCCTGAGGTAACTAACTTCAGGCACACACAAACAGTTGTATATTTTTGGACTTAATGCCTTCGCCAAAGTGTCACCGGAAAGGGGGTACGGAGAAGAACAAGAAGGGGAGGTTGTCGGAGAGGGCGTCGTCCTTCCACGTAAGAGGGGGCGGAGTGGTGGCCGAGATGCTTCCGAGGCCGAGAACCGTGCCGGATTTGCTGGCGGCGGGGAGGAGTTCCGGCGGAAGTGCCACGGAGGAGAACATGGGGAGGCCGCAGAAGCTCACGAAGCTGCTGCTGCACGTGACGGTACAGAGGAGCCCTGGCGCCGTGCACGTGCTGCTGCCGCCGGAGGCCACAGTGGATGACTTGATTGCCGCGGCGATACGGCAGTATGTGAAGGAGGCGCGGCGCCCTGTTATTCCGGCGGACGGTGCGTCTGGCTTCGACCTCCATTACTCACAGTTTAGCTTAGAAAGTAAGGATCTTCAATTCTTGATCTAAGCTTCTTTGTGTAATTATAGAATTCTAATAGCTTGAATAAAATGAGATTTACTGAACACATAAAATAAAATAAAAAGCTAATTAAGAAATTTGGTTGAATATATCCACAGGTTTGGACAGAGAGGAGAAGCTAATGGAATTGGGTTCAAGAAACTTCTTTCTCTGCCCAAAAGAGGCGGCGGCGGCGGCCACTACTAATAGCGGCGGCGGCGCGTGCGTGATGACATCAGCAAAATGTTCAAAGGAAGTGGATGAGTCTATGAAGAAGGATTTACCTTGGCTCAAGTTGATGAGTTTTTTGCTGTAAAAAGCAGCCTCTATTACAGCCACATCTGTCTTTCTAAAGATTCCTACTACTAGTATTATTAGGTTAAGATTCTACAAGTTGTACAAAAAAATAATAATATGTTCTTTTTAATTTAGGTTGCTACAAATTTCAAAATTAAAACATTGTGACTCAGTCTCTATCTTCCACCTGTCCAATGAAATGTATCCACTCGTTATTCTATTATATAAATTTAGACACTATCTTTTTGGTGATGTAACTCTAGCATCTTATCTATTTTCTTTGATTGGAATGGTATACACGCAGTTCATGTTCTTTAAGTATGTTGTTATTAACTTAATTATTTATAAAACTAGTATTTAGTTTGTTCAATTTCCAAATGTATAAATCGAGACCATCAGAGTAATAATGGAAAATCCGCTCTCCAACGCAACTAAATGAAAAACACGAGCAAAATAGAGTTACAATCTCGATAGTATAACAAGAGTTGCTGCAAACTAGGAGCTACTCAACCTGCAATTCCTTAAGAGAGAGAAAAACAAAACAAGTCATCATTAATAAGCAACGAACTCGATTCATCCTCGACTTGATCTTCATCCTGCAAATAGTGTAGCTGAACCGAAACTCTGTCACTGCAAGCAAAAGACCTGTACAAATCCCATGGTAATATGTGATTAAGAATCAGTACTACTCAAGTCTCTATAAGCAGGGAACCTGGACCTGCAAAACTCGTTTACGAAGTCAGATCTTATGTAACATCAAAAAGAATCGAACATGTAAACTTTGAAATCACTAGCCTGGATTCGTAGTGGCTAACATGATTAACCTGACTGCAAACAATAACACACAACTGCATATGAAAATAAAACCATGCATGCAACAAGAGGACTCTCGGTAGGCAAACAATATTTGAAAGGGTTCGACATTGCGGTAAACTGAAGAACCTATATCCTATTTGGCACGTGTTAAACTTAACTACCATGAAGATGCTCACTTTACTTGATGCTTGTTTTCTCAGAAATTAACATAATATTTCAATGGCACATATAATCTTTCTTGTCGAAAGAAATGTTTTTGATGCATAAATCAAATTTTCGGTGAGCCACATCGAGAGTTCATCTACAGACTATATTCAACCAAGAGAAATAGAAGTTGAAATAAAAAAGGGAAGATATTTCGATAAATCAAGCAATCAAGCCAAGGGAAGGCAATACTTTCGCTGGCCTAAGCTACATTTTAACAGCAAAGATTGAAGGGACGGGGGGCAGGAGGAAACCGAGAAAGAGAAACGGACATGTGTTTGGAGAAGTAGGGTAAATAGGGTCCACGCAATCGATTCATGCACAAAACAAACATACGCACAGAATTAACAAAAACACATGTAAAGGAGCACAAAAATCTATCATGATCCATATGAAAGAACTGTAAACCTGCACACCACCTGCACATTGGAAAATGCGCAGTAAGCTAAACGTCTAGAGAGACAGGACACCTTACTCAAGAGAACTTTATCATCAAGAACAAAAACAAAATCTGACAGCAAAGTGTGTGTATGTGTCAGAGATGGAGAGAGAAGAAACAAACCACTAATGCGCATATCCATTATCTGTTCTACTATCACCGCCAGCAGCAGCTGCATTGCCCGCACGGTCGGCCTCTTCTTTTTCCCTATTCCACTGCTCAATTTTAGCACGCCTCTCTTCACTTCCTTCCCTAATAGGACTTCGATACCTCCTGCCACCTGGACTCCTGCTTCTACCCCTCCTTCGACTTGGACTCGAGGTTTTCCGCCTCCTGCTCTGACTTTCACGGTATTCATCATCATCATGCCTTCTGCTGTGGCTTCGACTTCCATGGGACCGCTCTTCATAGCTACGGTGCCTGTACGGACTTCTGCTCCTGCTCCTGCTCCTGCTTCGACTGTGCCTTCTCCTCTGCCTCCCAAATAATTGACGTCTCAACTCCCTGTATAGTGACATAAAATAATATCAATCAAATGTTTGCATGATTTAACTAAATGAGTAATAGTGATTAACATACCTGCTAATCCTCTTCAGATGCATGAAGTTACAGTACCCACCGCGGTTGCATGCATCTTCCTCGTACTGCCTACAAGTTGCTTCACGAAAATCAGTCACTGGAGAGAAATCGACGATTATGGGCCGTCCTGCAGGGAAAATCATTTACACACGAAATCATGATCAGCCGAAATAATATGAAAAAACGAACAAGCAAATGCGACAACTCTACGAAATTCTACATAAAGGAACAGAACTAAAAACGAACAGAAAAAAATTAGTACCTGCATAAAATCTTCCAGTAAGAGCTTTCAGAGCTTTAGAAGCATGCTCTTCCTCCCTAAATTGGACATAAACATTGCCAACCTGCAAAACAAGTCCTATTAATACTCAATAAATCTACTTACAAATCAAAATAAACTTCATAAAAAGAAAATAATTACCATATGATCTGCGAGGTTATCACAGATATTCAAGCTTTCAATCTCTCCATGCTTGTTCAATTCCTCAAACAGGTCTTCATAAAAATCCTACAGCACCAAAAAGAGCCCCAATGAAGCACCGAACATCTATTGTATTCCAGTATATAAAACACGTAAAAAGATACTGACACATCACAGATACCTAGCCTAACAGAAGAAAAACAAGCAGATCACAAGAGATACTTTGCTTAACTTGAAATCTTTATCAGTCAGATAATGGCGTTTTCAAATTCAAGTATAAGATAGCATAAGATACAAGCTGAAAATTCTTCTATGTTTTCTAACTTTACACAGATAACAGAGGCAGCTCTTGACTGCAAAACGATAGGTAAAACGAAACACCGTGTCCTACAGGATATACTCGAAACATGGATAACATCAACATCACGAACATCAGGTCAAACGGCACTTCATAAAGTAAAATTGAACATTTGAAGGAAAGAGCAAGCGGAATCGATAATTATAACAAACATTTTGTCGAAATCACAATACACAGGAAATTAATAAAATTTTGGGAGTCAATTACAACTCGAAATTCCTCTTTCACGCAACAATAATCGAAGTAATATAAAGTATACAAATATCTTATAAATGAACTTAAGCAATTAAAATTCCGAAAAACGAATTAATAATAAAAGTAAAAAAAAAAAACCTCGAAATGCTCCTGCATCTTCTTAGGATCGATGGGTAGGCCTTGGGCATCAACGCCCGGGGTAATCGAGTCGGGGCGCTGGTACATGTTGGAAAGTAACAGGGTCGGGCTAATGCTGGGTTTCGTGTGGAGACGCGAGCAACGGTCACCGTGCCTGCACGCGCCGATCTTGAAGTAGAACGGGCAATTTACCCGATCCTTCTCCGTTCCGAAAATTGAAGCCAAGTGCTCCGCCATTGCAGAGTTCCGATAACAAAAAGCTTCTTCTCGTTAATTTGGGTACCGGTGCGTCCTCTGGTTAGGGTTTCGTACATAGAATGAGAGAGCGAGAACGGAGTTAGAGAGAGAATTTAACCTTAGGCGACAAGTTTTATTAATGTCTGCTTCTGGATTCTTCTACTTATTATATATTTTAATATATAAGTAATTCAATACAATCTTGTTAAAAAGGTGGTTTGCCCGAGTGGTTAAGGGGGAAGACTTAAGATCTTCTGCACATAAGTGCGCGTGGGTTCGAACCCCACAGCCACCACTTATTTTATTTTAATCTTTGCCTTTTTTTTTTAATTTAATTTCTCCTCCTCTTTTTTTTTTTCTCCCTTATTCACAACATAATTTTTCCTGTATGGCATCCAGTATGATATTCAATTTGACATTGTTCGTAAAAAACTTGCTTGAGCTCAGTTTAACGATGCAATACAAAATGTTTTACTTTTTTGTATAACACACATTATTGTAAAAAATAAAATCGATATTCAATTCGATATTTGTGTTAAAGGTTTGTTTGAGCTCGGTTTATTAACCCAACTAACATGTTTGAGAACATACTTTCGTTCGATGAGCTGTGAAACTTGAGCTCAATTGGTAAAAAGTATAAAAAAACGTAAAATAAAAAAAAAACTAATTAATTCAAGCTCGATTCATACCTGGTTTAATTAAAGTTTTCTTCGAGTTCAATTCAATTGCTTATCAAATTAAACTCAAACACAACTTTAAAAGTTCGATAATAATACCAAAAAAAAAATTACTTAAACAAATATACGTTCGACTCAACTCATTTACATCCCTATCAATCATCCATTATATCATGTATCTTCCCAAACCTTAATAATATTCCTGAATCTTTATCGTAAACTATGAAGCCAATCTCTTCAGTTTATGCTTAAATTCAATTTTGATGAATTTATACGTATTCAAACTTTGTAAAGCCCTCCACTAAAAAAAAAAAGAAAAAACGAAAAAAGAAAAAAAACTTTGTAAAGCCAAAGTGCATATTTCAATGTTGGCCCAGTTAGAAACGGGCCTATGTAAAAATTCCTACAAACATTTGTTTAGTCCAACTTCCCCCGGTGGACCAGCAGCAATTGAGCCGAACTTAACCGAAGTCTGATGGCTCGGTCCGATTATAGTTGAGTCGAATCTAATTCTCAGTGTGTTCGGTCAAGTTTGAACCATTTTTGTTCATATAACTACTTAATGATTAAACGTTTACAACGTTAAAATTCATTTGTTTCTTATTTTGCTGTTCGTGAATATTCTAGATTTTTTACTCTTCGACTGGAAATTTTTTTCTTTTTTTCTCTTAACACATTCGATTGCAAAGTTGTAAATGCATAATATAACTTTTAAATGTGTATTAAAATTTATTTATGTACTAAATAAGGACCCCAAATGTGAAACATATTGATGGATGCACTTAGTACTTTCTTTTTGTGTGACATTTATTGTTGCAATAATCGAACAAAATTGAGGGACAAGTTTTGTGAGGTCAATTTTAAGACCAATGACAGTAGAATTGAGATATAGACAGTTCAACCAACTAAGATCAATTAAAAGGTGCTCCTACCAATGTTTCTGTCATCAAATTAGCTTAGAATTTCTTCCCACTTCACATGGCTCGCTTCAAGTATAACTAAACTTACTGCAACGGCATTGCTCGAGTGGTATCGGGCTAAGAAGGATAGTGTTAGTTCACGGGTTATATTCCCATTACGCCAATTTATATATATACATATATATATATATATATATATATATATATATATATATATGAATGATAGTTTCACATTGGATTAATCATCAAAATATAGTACATATGGTTGTACTTTGATTTTAATGAAACACGAAACGAATCAAATGTGGTCCTGCCTCACAAAAGCATCATAACCATTCACAAGAAAGCAGTAGAAGTTTTAATCACACACCATTGTACTTTGTACACTACTGCTCAATATCTTTTTATTTTTTATTTATTATTTTCTTGAGCAAGAAAAGAAAAAAAAGAATAATTATGGCATATGCTACGATCTAAGGAAGAGGATATTCCAAAAAAAACACTGCCTTAAAAAAAATTAAAATTACTTTAGCAAAACAAAGTACAATCACACCAAACAAAATCACTATAACTTAAAACCCAAAAAATAAAATAAAAATACATTATTAATTTAACTAACTCTAATACTTCTGATGTTTCTGCTTGTCTTCACTCTGTATAATAACAACATGTAGATTGATGCTGATGATCACAGCATTCCCCTTTTTCAGCACGGCGATTTCAAGACATCGATTTTGTGTTTCTCCAAATCAAACCAAACCAAATCTTGTGTAATATATTTAATACAGGTAATTAAATTAACTAATTTGAGCTGTAAAGCTAACTCGATCTGCCCCGATATATATATAAATGTCGATGCGTAACTAATTTCCTGGGACTATTGTGCCAATGTAGCCAAAACCCGCGATCGTAAACGTGATAGTTTGAAGGAATAGATAAACGAAGTAGTAGTTTTTCCCGTAGAGGAAATCGTAGCATCCACTCACGAAAAGGAGCACCGCGAACCCTAGCTCGTGCACGAGTACTCTGAAGAATATTGAAGTAAAAAAGTTGGTTTATATTATTGCAATTTCATACATAAATATAATTGGAGAGAATTCTTGATTTAATTCGTTACCTGTCACCGATGAACTTGGATAGTGATCTCCTTGGCGCAGATGATTTAGATTTGTTTTTGAGAGTGTCTCCGAGTTTTTCGGTGACTACCCATTCGTTGACTCTCTTCGCCTCCAAAAGACCGATGATTGTAGCCTTTGTTCGGTGGAATGACATCACATTCTCGAAAAGTACCCAATAGAACAACAAATGGAATGACCTATTTAAAAAAAAATTAAGTTATAACTATGAATATCAAAGGAAACATTTTACATATTTGTTAGAATTACGAATCTATTTTATTAGGTAATTAATTCTATCTACGTTACGTTACGAAATACGAAATGAAATAGTAAAATGAAATCGAACTGCATTTACGTACCTTGGAGTTCCGACAGAGTTGAGAAGGGTAATAATGCAAGGAAGGTAAATGGCTCCCCATTTCGGGACATAAACTTCAGGAACAAGAATCGTCAACGGAAGAACAACACAGTAAAAGACGAACGTGAACATGTGCGCGATGATTTTTCGAACGAAGAAGAAGCTGTATATCACATAGAACTTCTTGTACAGCGTAACTTTCTGCCAAAATCAACCAAACAAACGAACAATTAATACTAATCTTACATTATATTGTCTGAAAGTTAAAATGTTAACAAACCTTGTTCATTGCAATATCCATCATCATTTTCCTGAATAAATTCGCCGGACCGCAAGACCACCTGTGCTGCTGGAATCGGAACGCTTTAAACGTACTCGGCAGTTCACTTTTCACCTATAAACCAAGAAAATAAAAAATAAAAAAAATTACAGCAAAGAATAAATTTCATGTAAAATAAATGATTAACTATGTTAAAATAAAATAAATAGAAAATGTTAAAAATAAACCTGGAGATCTCCTAAATAAAGAAATTTCCAGCCTTTGAGACCAGCTCTAACAGCAAGATCCATATCCTCGACCGTGGTTCGATCTTTCCAACCACCGGCTTCGTTTATTGCAGCAATTCTCCATATTCCACCAGTTCCTGAATGTGATTAACAATTAGCAAAGTTTAATTAATGATTTAAGATATTGATTAATTGATAATATCTTTGGACTTTAATTAATTTACCATTGAAGCCAAAGAAGGCATGAGTGGCTGATCCAACTTCTTGCTCAACTGTGAAATGATAGTCCAATGACATTTCTTGCATCCTTGTCAGCAAACACTCATCTGAATTCACTGCAGTCAAAAAAGTAATTTTTTTTAATTTTTATGTAAATTGGTAATTAACCTATCATAAATGTAAAATAAAAATTACAGATACAAAATATGCAATGAGAGCAAACAAGATTGCAACATATGATTGGGACTTCGGGCCACGTGAGTGGTTTGAGTTTTTGTTTTTTTTTGTTTTTTTTTTTTTTCTGACACCACGTGACACGAACATTTAACATAGTTGCCACGTCACCTATCACAACCTGGAAATTAGAATTTCCAATTCAATCTTAATTTATATATTTTTTTCTTTTTTTTTCACCCTCAAATTGTGACTGTCGGCAACGTTGACAACTGTTTGTGGAAAAATAATAATAAATAATTAGCCAGTGCGGCTCCACCCAGTGATGCCATGTGTGTACTGAGCAGAGAATACTAGCACATGGATGGATAGAGGCGAAATGACTACTCTACCCTTCGGTTGACCTTTTGACTATTTCTTTATATATATTACCTACGTCAGTGAAAATATATATTCACCAGCTTTAATTTGCTGTTTTGTCCGGTTGTCCCCTTTCAAAGAAAAGGACAAACCTGCCCCGCATATCTAGCACTTTTACCCGCGGGAATACGCAGATACTTCCCGCAAAAGTCAGGACAATTTCGTCATTTTCAGACTTCGTGACTAAAGAAAGATATATTTTATCATACTATTATTAGTTTATTAAAAACTCATATAAAAATACATAAAAACGAAAAAAAAATTAAAAAAAAAAGAAGCAATATTTGAAATTGTGAAAAAAATATATTAATTAGTATTTGAAATTATGTGAAAAAAAAAAAATCAATTAACAACGAGAATTAGTGTATTGAGTAGCTACAACTAATCAATTTTACCAATTTTATTATTAATACAGTGGTGGTTGTTAAACAAATCCCCCCAAACACGTAATAAGTCAAAAATAGACAATTAAGGAAAGTTGGAGGGTGAAAGTAGTAATATTATATTTTATTATATTATATTATATTATAAAGACCAGCTTTTTATACTAGTTGCACCAGATTATAACCCGTAGAATGGGTCCCACATGTACCGCGATGTATGCAACAAATCTCTCCGAGAAGCAACGAAGAAAAAAGTAAGACCAGAGAAAAGAGAATATTACTATATTATAAGGGCCCCAGCGCAATATTAGTAACAGTGACGATAGTAAGACCACCGACACTTTGCATTATAAGGAAAATCTTTATTGTGACTTCAATTCTACACTAATCTAAATGTTTTATATGTTTGGGGAAATAATCAAAGTAAAGTGGTTCGACTTGGGGACTACCAATTCGAATATTTTAATTTTAAAAAAATACATCATTTAATAATTTATGTAATTTATGGTTTTCTCGAAAACCCAATTGGCATGTAAATTATTAGTAACGCAATAAATGCGTCAATTATTTTTAGTAACATGGAAATTAATATTTTTATATAATTTTCGTAAGCGAATAATTAGTAGTAAAAAAAAGAGACTCACCGAATCTCCAACGACCTTGCACAAGAGCAATATCCCGGTTATGAATAAGAAAAGGGATGGACCGTCTGAGAAAATCGGGTTCGGGTCGGAAATCAGCATCGAATATGACGACGTACTCGCATTCTTTAACGTAGTCGCGTTTCAATCCTTCTTTAAGCGCGCCGGCTTTGTAGCCACCTCGCGACTCTCGAATTTGGTACGTGATGTTAAGTCCTTTGCTCGCCCATCTCATACATTCCTTCTCTACCATATCCTAAAAAAAATAAAAACATTAATTAAGATTATTAATAACGCAAAAAATTAAAAATTAAAGGCGAGTATTACGTAATCACCACTCGCGCCCATTTTAGGAAAATTCAATGTTTCCGACAATGATAGTGTCGGTTATGGTAAATCATTAACTGATATTGAAAAATTTCCCTAAATAATTAAGATTAAAAGATGTAGTGAGAAGAACAAGTGCAATTATGAAGAAGTTGCCACTTGTAGGAATAAATCTATATATATAATGGAAAATAGGTGTGGGTAGAAAAGGGCTAAATGCTTATTAAAGCCTTGATCTACGATTAGCACTATTGGAGATTGGATTAACAAGATTTAAGATTGAGATTAGTGCATACGAAAACAGCCAAAAATAGTAAATATGCATGCATTATTTGAAAAAAGTGAGAAATTGACTAGGATATTCTTTTCATTAATTGTGCCTACAACAATCACGAGACGATAAGGGTAAAGTTGAAAAAACATGTAACTAATCTATTGAAATGACAAATAATTTTAAACAAAATAATTTCTTGAAAAAAACTATGAATATTTTGTTATGCACTAATCACGTCTCAATTTAAATGTCGTTTTGGGTTGCTGCGCGCATATTAAGAAAATCAATAAATATGCATAAATTAAAATATATAAAATCACTAAATATTATTTTCTCAATTAATTAATGCAATTAATGTTTCATAAAAATTGTAAAATGACAAATAATTCCCGAATGAAATAGAATTTATAGCAGGATCCTTATATAAAAAACAAAAAAATAAATCTCAAAAGTTTTTGGTTTTTATTTTATTTATTAACATAGTGATAATTGATATGCAGGTGTCTCCTATATCTATGTACCTACAGCTATATATATATATAGATATATAAATATATGTACCTTGATTCCAAGATCAGTTGAATCATCCAGTACTTGAATCACAAGCCTATCAGCAGGCCATGAAAGATTACACGCTGCACCAATTGAGATCTTGTAAACCTGCACACCCAACAACAAAAATACAAACAACTTTATAAAACAAAAAAAAAACCTCACACATACCCATGTGTGTTGTCTGTGTGAAAACTGAAAAGTGACCAATAGAAACGGTAAAAAAAAAAAAAAAAAAAAAAAGAGAGAGAGAGAGAGAAGCAGACCTCTCTTTCGTTGAACATGGGGATCTGAACAAGGACCATGGGGAAAGCAGCACTCCCCATCTCCAAATCATCCTTCATCGGCTCAAAATTGTACCTCTTCTCCGGCTTCTTCCAGAACATCTTCACCAGTACGATGACCACCCCCATGTACAGCCTCTCCATGAACACCATTATCGACATCGCCAAGCAAATGTACACGCACAGCTGCAGCAGCGGCACTATCAGCGGCACTTTTATCAGCTCCCACAGCATCCCTAATTGACCCGCTATGTCCGCCGAGTAACCCGGCAGCGACTCCGGTATGAAGCTGTTCGCAGATACTTCCGCCATTTTTCCCCTTCTTCTTCTTCGTCTGTTCTCGGAGAGAGAAAAAAAAACAGGGGATTGTAAAATGTAAATCAGTAGATCTGCTACTTCTCTCTCTAAACTATCTCAGAATTGCATTCGGAAACAGAGTAATTGATGTATGTAGAAGAAGAAATTGGATTCCGAAGGAGTTGATTCAGTGCTTTAATTGAGTTGCAGATCCTTGTTATTGCATCCCATTCTCAGCTTTCTCTCTCTCTCTAGTTGTTTCTCTCTCTAGATTGGGATTTGGGCCAAACAATAACTTCCAGTTTCCTGCTATTTACATCAAAGTGGAAGGATAACAGAGAAGTATTGCGGCATTGTTAGCGGAGGAGAGAGAGAGAGAGAGAAGAGAGAGGAGAGAGAGGAGAGAGAGAGGGGAGGTGAGGAGAGTGGGAGCAAGTTATGGCGGAGTCAGTGTGTGAGAAATATGAAGTTGTTTTATAGTCAATATATGCTCTTTTATTTGGACTTCCTTTAATTGCTACTAATTAATTGTCTTCTTTTTTTACAATTAATTCTTTGTAATTTACTTACCAAAAAAAATAAAAAATCAGTTTTTGTTACTAGCTACTTTTTAGGCTTTGGTTAACATAGCTCGACTATTGTTTGTTTTATGCTATATTCGATGAACTTAATTGGATCTGGTTATAACTTATATCATGTCATGTTCAGATGTATGTGTGCGATTATGTTTAAAATTGAATGTCAAAAAAAAGAAAAATACTTCCAAGCGTCCATATGAGTAAAATACGTCAAGTTTATTTGCCGCGTCATAAAATTCAAAAAATCATGCAAAATAGGACTAAAAATATTATATTTGCAAATTTGTTGCATGTACAGTTGAAATACGATAAGTTAGAGGATTAAATTCCTAAATAAGCAACATAGAGGACCAAAACTACAATTTTCCCATCTGAGAAAGGAAACGAGAAAAATGTTGACTCTTCCTAATCTACCCTTGTGAACTTTCCTTTTATTTTTCAATTTTTTTAAGAAAAAAATCCAATATTAACAAGTACAGAATTTCAAACAAAAATGGGACATTTAATTTATTGCTCAATTACGAATGAGAAAATTGGTGCACCGACTAAAAGAAAATAAAAGAAAAGGTTATTTATTCGCTGGACAACAAATTAAAGTATCGTCTTACTGTCAATAATTTTGTATAATATCCTCAATCAAATAATAAATTCGTTCAACAAACTTATGAGAGTAAATATATATATATATATATATATATATATATATATATATATATATATATATATATATATTTTTTTTTTTTTTTTTAATTCATCATATCCAAGTACACTTACTAAAAGTTGTCATCAGAAAATGAAAAAAATCTTGTGATAATAAGTTCCAACTGTTCCAACTACTTAATAAGTGAAATCAATCTGCCTTTTTTATCCAAAAACGGGATACCTAACTGAACAACCCCAAGATAGAGTCACATTTCCGGTGACCGGAACCCTTTTCCGGCGCCGGAGTTTCAATAGAAAAGAGAATAATTGATTGATTAATGATTAATTATATATATGCATGCCATGCAAAAAGAAAAAAAGAAATGATGCCATTGATCTAGCTTGGAAATGTGGGGTTTTACCTTATTAATTCTTTAGCTATTATTGGCCAATCATATGTAAGGTAAAAAAAGAACAACCATCTATCCAAGTTTTCAATGTACAGGTGAATTATACAAAAAAAAAAAATTAAAAGTCTCTTAAACCCTATTGTTTATTATTAATGTTTTTATAATTATTTTTACTAGTCTTTTAAACATTTTGTGGCTATTTTAGTCCTGAGTTCTTAATACCCTGATATATATTAAGGTGATATCTGAAAAAAAAAATTATTTAAATGCAGAAGTTAGTGATTGTGAGCTAAGTTGGGATTAAGAGTTTCTAACTAAAAGTTGGGGGTGTTTGAAAATTAGATGGAAATTTAACTAAAATAGAAAAAACAACTAAATTGGTGCTTTTAAAATTATAACTTAAGACAACTTATTTTAACATAAGCAAAAGCAAAAACTTGTTATACAAACACCTAAAAATAAATTATGTGCAGAAAATCATTCATAAACTATTTCTAAAATCTTTTGCATACACCACCTAATTCAATACCAAATTTCTATCAAATAAACATACTTAAGTCGATTCAAAAAAAAAAAATACTTAAGTCGAGTTGATGATTTTTATCTAATTGACCCGATTTTTAAAATAGTAATTATTTCAACTAGAATATTTTGATTATATTCTAAACATTGAGTACAGTTTTCGTTTCGGAGAAATATTTTTTTTTTTCCTCAACTTCAAGAGTTGTGCGCACGAATCCTCCATATTGTTGCTGTTGGAATTTGGAGAATATTCTCATTAGTCATTAGTGAATTTATTTTACTACAAATTGGACTAATGATTCACAAATTGTAGACATGTTAAACATGAACTTTATGCACAAATGCAAATCTTAAAATATTTTTTTTATAGATCTCCAAAATAATTGAGTGACTTTTAAATTATTTTACCCGAAAATATATCGGCATAAATGGTCTGCTTGATTTGTTAATTCGGGGTTGTCAATAGTTCATATGTTCTACAATAACCGTTTAAAAAAATATATATATTTTTGTTCATATTATCTGTTATTTTAAATTTTCAATATTGCATTAAATACATTTTGTCATGTTTTAATCTTATTAATTCAACTCTAAGTATTTACTATCTCTTATCACATCATTAAATGATGAAGGTTATTTTAATTTTTTAGTGTATTTTTCTTAAAGTCAAGATGTGATTCTTAATATTCGTGCAAAACTGGAAATCGACAATTAATCGTTTTCAAATAGATTGTATTGCTCATAGATAAAAAGTAAAACGTGAAGGCTGTTGATTCCTAACTACCAAATCCCATAATTTTGCATAAAATCCAAATGCATCTAATTATTGTAATTTATTTAATTAGTTGCAATTATAAGCTATCATATAATTCATAAGATCATCATCATCATCATATAAATTTTCTCAAGGTTTTATTTAAAAAGGTAATAGTCCAATAATTCTTCTGGCCATTTGGGAGATGAAAGAGCAAATAATGCCTAAAATATATTATTAAATCCACTAGTTTATTATTTTCTCAATTAGATGATAAGGTCTTGTTATATACTAGACATGATCATTACAATATAAATTATAATACACTATACTATATATCTATACATAATTACACAAATTGAAATTTATTGCATACCCATGGCATCAAATGAAATCAAGGATAAATTACGGATAACCCCTAAAGTAAGAATAAATAACTTACAAACCCATATGATATTGGTAATTACAAGAACCCCTAAAACTAACAGCCCGATATAAATCCTAGCAGAATGAATGAATCGTCTAAATTATGATTTTATTAAACAAATAAACTATGAATAAATTGCGCATACTCCACGAGTAAGACAAAATATTACAGTTACCGCCAAGTAGGCATATATTACATTTACCCTCTTGGGGGTAGATTGGAAAATTCAAAATGATATAAAATCTTCAAAATTCGGTTACTCGTAATTCCGTAAGTGTGTGTGTAATTATAAGACGGAAAAATTGCTAGGGGGTAATTTATAATTTAACCTAAGGTGAGGGTGTTGATGTTAGAGTTTTTAGGTATAGTGTCGGTGCCTTTCTTAACGTTAACAACGTGCAAAAAAACATAAATCAATTATTGCAAGAAAATTGGGACCGTGATTTTTTACATGTTATTGTCATTTAGCCGATTTCATGGGATTTATCTGACTTTGTAAGGAAAAAAAAAAGAAATTAGTATACAAGTCAACATGATTAATTTTGATTAATTAATTTCTATTTACTATACAAGTCAGCATGAATGTGCCGAAGAGGTGGGATTACACTCCATAAGTCCTAATTAATAAATAATCACAAATTTTGTATACAATATATATGGTGAAATTAAATACACAAGAAAATGTTTCTATTTGATTTGCGCATACAATCATCCACATGTATATGTTGATATGTGCAAAATATATAACACATTTATTTATTCACTTAAATACCATCTCTTTCTCTCGCTTCTCTCTCATTAGCAACCATACTGTTTTGCCGCCGCATTTTGTGTCTTCTTTCCTTTGTACTGCTTTGTTACTGTGTCAACCAGTGGGTCAAATGCCACTGTACGCGGCTGACTTTGACCCTCTGATGGTACCTTTACTGACTACTTTCGACTCGAGTCCTATATATACAAGGCATGCAGAATGGAGGCAAATTCGACACATAATATGACCTAAGCTCTAACAAAACCCTAAATTCAGTTACTATGTGAGATTTGGGACAGTTTGGTGAGTATGCATGTGAGCTTGTGTGCTTATATGTGTTTTCCTCTATGGGTTTTCGGGTGAATTAGGGGTTGAGAGAGAGTGTGAGTGGATCGGAGATTGGTTCTTCTGAGGTATTGTGATGGTGTTGGTGGATTCTTTTGTGGAATCTCGTGTGTGAATTGTGATTGGAAGATTGAATTGTATTTCTTATTGATTTAAAATGTTCTTTCTTTTCTATTTCACACTATTTATTAACTCTTAATCCCTCTAATTATAATTCATATTAGTGAGGTTATGTGTTATATTGAATTATTCTATCTTTAATTTGAACCCAACACAAACCAACCAAAATTAATGATCATATACTTAAATATCTGCAAGCTACTAGTAATATTTTATTCTTTGGACAACTCACTCTCTTAAGCTACATTTATTAACTTTAGGAAGCGATTCGAAAATCATGCAGCATATACAATAAAATAAGCATCCCTGTAAATTAATGATTGACCTGGTGCAATTTCGTTGGTCAACAAATGTGTTAGAATTAATTATTAGGGAATGTGACATAAAACATATTTTTTCCCAAATATTTTGCTATTTCAACAAAAAGAAAAATACAGTCATAGTACTATTATTCAAGAAAATGCAATTAATCAAACTTATCATATATATGCCAATTTATGTTACATTTTAATGATGAATGTCTAAGATTTAGATTGGATCAGAAGCATATATATGTATAATGTATGTATACTTTGGGACACGTGAGGACATCTAACGTGCATGTTAGCATATGGGGAGGCACATGCATTTGGTAGTGAAATGACAAAAATGACCATGATTGCTTTTTTTTTAGAGAGAGAAAAATTATGTGTAGCTTAGCTGCCAGGCTTTGAGTAGGCTAAATGAAAACTAGCCACATAAAGAAGGAAGAATCTGATCATCTTTATTGCACAAGAGCATGCACACCAACAGTTACTATAATGCCCTTGTAAAAAAAATTATTATTAATTTACCAAATTGTAAAAAAAAAAAAAAACAATAAATTGAATTTAATCTAACTTGAAATACTTTATATGATAAGATTGACACTTTTAAGTAGTTAAAATTGAAAGAAAAAAAAAAGGATCATGTTTAGTAAGAGACTAATATAGTATGAGAATATTTTGCAGTTCTTGTATATGATGTAAGACGTTTAAGAACAATAATTTAAGAGATTAAATTAAAAACGGACGTTCCATTTACCACCAAAAAACGGACTCCAATGACTAAGCGACACGTGTACATATTTAACCATAGCTTTAAATGTTTGTGCTTTCATTAATTGCAATTTGCAATCAATTACAACCTGATAATTGAGAACCGTTTACACATTCATTTTTTCCTCAAGTATCTGCTGTGCAAATATAATCATTTTATTTTAAAATTAAAAATGATAATTCATAATCATGCTACTTTAAAAAAAAGAAAAAAAGAAAATTGCGATAATTATACAAAAATATAGCGATATATATCTTTTTCTATTGAACTATTATATATAATCTATAGTAAGTTTACACTATGTTCATAATTTTTTTAATGTTATATGGTAAATAAAAAAAAAAAACTAATTGACAAATTTAATGTTTATTTATTTAATTAATTAACTTCAAATAATTTTATCACAATGAGCAACGATTCAATGAAGCAAATTCCCAAATCTCAAATGTGCCAATTTCCTAGTCAAGTTTAGGGTTTCTTTCTTCTTTTTTTTTTTTTTTTTTTTTTTTGGTAATCACTTTAATTATTTCTTCCGCATTATTATTATCTCTTTTTTTATGTTAACCAAATATTTTTACACTAAATTGATTTAGTATATAATTTAATTTATTGCATTTAATAGAAAATATTCATAAAATGACCATGTACATTTTATTAACGGAGAGAAAAAAAATGGAATATGAGTTTATAGTAGGTCCCACAATAGACAACATGATAATTCATATTTTATTAAAATTAATTCCACATGTCATTTAGTCAGTGGCATCCGTTTTGTTCAGTTTATCGGGTGATCCGTTCCTAATTAGAACCCATAATTTAATGCATGCAGGAAGACTTAATTAGGCAACTAATTAAGGCTTTAATTAATTAATTAATTAATCAAGCAAATATAATAGACTACCTGAACTATTGTTGGCCGTAACATGCGCAACTCATTAAGTTTATACACGTCATTAATTAATTAATTGGAAGCTTATAGTTTCAAATAATGACATCATTTGCTCATTCATGCTTTGGATTTTTATCTTATTTTCATTTTTATTTTGTTTTCAGTTTTATACTTCACACACGATTCACTCAAGAGAGCCACGTGTCTAGATGGGGTAGGCCTAATTACTATGCAAAATGGCCCTAAATTGTAATTAAGGAGTCTTACTCAAAAAAAAAAAATAAAAAAAAATTAAGGAGTCCATTTTATATATATAAATATTTCATCATATAGGTAATCAGCAAAACATTGTGTATAGTATGAACAACGCATTTTTTTTATTAACAAAAAAAATAAAAAAAATAAAAATCATAGCCATAGGATTCCTTTAACATATATATGAAATATAAAAACTGAAATATAACTATAGAAAGAAAAAAAGGCTGTAAATTAAATTAAAAACCAGCCAATGCTAACTTAATAATTGAAGGATGGGAAAATGAAAACAAATTGCAATGAAGCAGCCCACATGCTGCAAAATTTCGTCCAAAGTAGGGCATTCTTTGTCCACGTACCAATTATTTATATATCTAATATCATGCTTTCTTGTAATAAATCAATTGATTTATTTAATTTATTAAAAGCAAAATTAATGAATCTCAGCTGTCGGCAAAAGCAAGATTTAAGGAGAATTTTTGGGGGTGAACAAAGTCAATTTTATTAGAGTTAGGTACTAGTTAATTGACTGGTAGCTCATAGTTTCTTCAATTTTCACTAAAATATGTTTGTACAGTATATGATTATCTCTCTTAGTATTGGACTTGAAATTCTTTATTTATTTTTATTTTTTAATATTTTTTTGGAAGAAAACTTGGAATTCTTATTTTAATTTGCTCTTTGTTTGAATTAATGCCGGAGATTTGAAGTTCGTATATTCTGCAATCCGAACGCATTTGTACAAAAATTACGATACATATACTATTCGAGTGCTTCTTTTTATTGCAATAATACAAGAGAATCCAATTGTATAAATGGGAGGTGTAATATACAATCTCTTAATAAGTCAAGATAAATTAACTAATTATGCAATTAATCATTTATCTTATAACCAAACAAGGCTTTGGAGGACAAATAATGAACCACTTTAAAAGAAATGTAGTTTAAGTTGACAATAATAAGAATTGTGCAAGATCAAGAAATTGATACCAAAATCTTTTTTTCTAACAAGGTTGACAAAGAAAAATCTCTACTAAAGTCAACTATTGTAATTGCTTATATCAAAAATAAAAAATTAAATAAAAATAATTGGACTAATTCTTCTTGTGCTAATAATTTGGCAAAATTTTGCCAATGAAGCCAAATCCCACCATTGTCAAGGTGATTGCTTGAATGAAGAGGTATATGAAATAGTAATCCTTACCGTAGAGAAATCCATAGCATCCACTCCATAAAACAAAAACGGCAATTCCCAGCTCCGGTAGTAATATTCTTGCAATTTCCGGAAAAAAAATAAAAATTATCGTCACGTTTCCAGATTCAGTAATAAAATAAATTAAATTAAATTAAAATCCACCTGTTTCGGAGAATCTTAAATCTTGATTCCTTTGGTGCAGTTGCTTCGATAATATTATTGGCCTTGTTTTCTGCAGCATCTCCGTGTTTTTGAGTAACTACCCATTGATTAGCATTCTTTGAACCGAGCAGGCCCGTAAATATAGCCTTTGTTCGATGAAATGACATGGCGCTCTCGAAAAGGATCCACAAAAATATAAGGTGGAGTGACCTAAAACAATACTTGTAATTTAAAAAAATTGAAAAACGGAAAAACAAAAGTGAACTTGCTATGTAGTACTTAATTGAAGATTTAATATAATACAAGACCTTGGAGTTGCGTAAATCGAGTTTATAGCGCCGATGATGCACGGAACGAAAACCGCTCCTGCTTTTGGAACATCAACTTCGGGTAACAGAACCGTCAAAGGTAGCACCACACAGTACGAAAAGAATACACACGTGTGGCCGATGATTTTACGGACAACGAAGAAATTGTAGATCATGTAAACCTTATTCCATAGTGATACTTTCTGCAAATAATAGGCAAGGCAATTATTTAGCTTACAGAATTCCATTTTCATTCGTTTTTTAACTAAGAAAACATTGTTAAAACAAACCTTGCTCTTAAAAATATCCATCACAATTTTCCTGAATAAATTGGTCGGACCACAAAACCAACGGTGCTGCTGAGAACGGAAGGCTTTAAAAGTACTCGGAAGTTCGCTATTCACCTATATTACAAACATCAATATTTAATGGTTTTTTCATAAATAAAATCAATTTAAATGCAAAGTATATTACAATTATTTGCATGTACCTGGAGGGTTCCTACGTAAACGAGTTTCCATCCAAGGAGCCCGGCCCGAATAGCAAGATCCATGTCCTCTGAAGTGGTCCTATCATCCCACCCTCCAGCCTCATTTATTGCAGCAATTCTCCATATTCCAGCACTTCCTAAATTATTGTTATTTTATTTTTCGGAAATTATGATATTACTTGATAGACAATATAGAACAAATTAAATCAATGCTTATCAATCATCTTAGAACGACTTAAATTTAATTAATCACTTTGCTAACACATACTAAACTTACCGTTGAAGCCAAAGAAGGCGTGAGCGGACGATCCGACTTCTTGCTCAGCCATGAAATGATAGTCCAGTGAAATTTCCTGCAATCTTGTCAACAAACATTCATCTGCATTCACTACCAAAAAAAAAAAAAAAAACTTCATGTTTCGATAAAATATAAAATTCAAGAAAATGAACATTATTAGAGCTATATCTTTTTTTTCCCCCTTCTTACCAAACCTCCAACGGGCTTGTACGAGGCCGATTTCAGGGTTGTGAACGAGAAAAGGGACGGCCCGTCTGAGAAAATCGGGGCCCGGTTGGAAGTCGGAGTCGAAAATGACGACATGCTCGCATTCTTTAACGTAGTCGTATCCGGAACCTTCTTTCAGGGCACCAGCTTTGTAGCCTCCTTTTGTCTGTCTCATTTGGTACTTAATGTTTACACCTTTGCTCAACCACTTCATGCATTCTTTCTCAATCATATCCTACCAACAAATAAAATTCTCAATTAATCACGGGTTATTAATTTCTTGCATTACGAAACACTAATAATCATAATTATAAAATATAATTAATAATAATTAATACCCTAATGGAACTGTCACTTGAACCATCAATAACTTGAATGAGTAGCCTATCAGCAGGCCAAGATAAATTACACGCTGCCCCAATTGAAAGCTTGTAAACCTAAACACCCCCACAAAAAAAACAATTAAAAAAAACACCCAATTTTGTTGTTTCACACACACACACCCATGTGTGTGTGTGTGTGTGTGTGTGTGTGTGTGTGAGAATTGAAGAAGAGAATAAACACAAAAAATACCTCTTTTTCGTTGCACAAGGGAATCTGGACAAGAACCATGGGAAAAGCGGCGGTGCCGATTTCTGGATCCTTCTCCGAAATGGGGTCGCATTTGTAAATATTTTCAGGGTTTCTGCCGGAGAGTTTCACATATATAAGAACAGCTCCGATGTAGACCCACTCGAGAAACAACATTGTCGACGAGACCAAACAAATGTACAGAGAAAATCTGAGCAGGGGAACCAGAAACGAAGCCCTGATTATCACCCAAACATGCCCGATTTGGGCGGGCATGTCCGCCGCCGTGCCCATTAGCCACTCCGCCGCCGTGCCCGTTAGCCACTCCGCCGCGAGATTCTTCACAGAAAATTCAGCCATTGTTTTGCTCTGTTCTGTACTTGTGTTCACTACAGTAATAATATATGAGGAAAGGAGCTGAATTTTTCGGCTAAATTTACATGTTGATTTGAAATTGGGTTTGTAGAGAGAGAAACAATTTGGAGGAGTGAGAGAGTGTGTGCAGGCGGAGAGGTGGAAGAGTAGATCGTTGTTTCTGCACACAATCCACTCCAGTCCATTCTCTGCTCTCCCCACACCAACTTTTGGAGTGTAGTATTTCACTGTAGAGAGAGAGAGAAAATAATTGGGGGAAAATTAAATTAAATTAGGGATTTAGTATTTTGAATTTGGGCAAATTACCGGCAAATCCCTGAGGTAATGTCAAATTACTAATAAAATCCTCATGTTTGGGTAATTACAGTCACCCCTCAATTATGTATTGTCTTACGAAAAACCCCTCTAGTAGGTAAATTTAGGGGTGTTCATTCGATACAATCATACTGACGTTTTAGTACGCTAAAATTTCATGCCGAACCAAAATATACAGTAAATAACCGAATTACATAAATTTTATTGAAAATATTTAAAATGAGGGGGCGGTTGTAATTACCCAAACATGAAGCGGGGTTTTCGTAATTTAACCTTACCTCAGAGGTTGGCCCCGTAATTTAACCTTTTTTGAATTTTCTCATTTTTAATTTTATTATGCAATAATTTCGTGTTTTTTTTTAATTATGAATCAAAATAGTGGTTGAGTCATTTGATGCATGCTCTATTGGGTTTCTGTTGGAGATTAGTTCCGTTAATTAGATAGCCAACTTAAATAATTGTGCGTTGCATGCTGACGTGGATGGTAGAAGCATATGAGTACGGTATATTCTAAATAGGTACTGCGGGCCACCTCTATAATCTTATATATAAAAGAAAAAAATTCGGAAACCTAATAATTTTAATTGTATTTTTGTAATTATTTATTTTTAATATTTTTTATGTACTAATTTTCAACAATTATCAATGTCCTATTTTTCATCAATATATCTCAAATCTTAATAGTTAAATCTAAACTTATATATTTGCCATTTGGATTATAAATCTTAATATGTAAGATTTAAAAAAACTAATGTTATATAAAATATGAATAATACTACATTATTAAATTTTACTATGTTAATATACTATATTTTCTTATTATGTATTAAATTGAGTACTATTTAATCATGTGCCTCTAGTATGGTATTATTTGTTCTTATTGTGCTGAAATTAGATTTGAAAATAATATCTTAAAATATTTAAGAAAATGAAATAATAACAAGTTGATATTTGGTGCCAGTGACGGAGCCAATTATTTCATCAATTGCAATAAAAGATTCATCGATTGAATAATTTAGCGAGAATTGTTCAAAAGAAAATTTGTAAAAATTTGTAGTTTTTTCAGTAATTCGTCGTGATTTTTATTTTTGGCATTTTGTACGCTCGAATTTATGTTGAAGTTTGAAAAAAATAACAATTTCATTTGTTATTTTGTACCCTGAAAATAAGAAAACCAATGAAATTTGAAATTACAGTCATTAAGTTTTTAAATATTGAATTTAGAGTGCATTGTGAATAGTTTATTATATTTTGAGGGCGAAAATTGCTATTAATTTTATTTTAAGGGTGCAAATTGGAATTAAGCCATAAAATAATGGTGTAAGTTTCCAGCTCAAAAGGCCGTGATTGAGAGTTGTCCACCTGTCGTAATCCAAGTGGCTCTACTAATAATGTACAAACAAGTATTATTCCTTGTGTTTTGTTTTTCGACAGCTAATTTAGTTTGTGTTTATAACTTTATTTATCTATGCCTAACTTGAAAAGTTTATCTAATAATTGATGGCACGTGAAAATACCATTATCACGTGACGATTGTTAAATTCTATAAAATCCGATTGCAATCATTAATCATTCATTATTTCCTCATCAAGAAGAAATCATATACATGCCCAGCCCCAGTGAAAAAGCTGTGCAGCAAAATATAAATCCAACTCAATTAATTTATACCAATTTAATCCAAATTAATTCAGCTATACTATTTTTTGTTTTTGTTTAAGTAATCCAATTTTTAGTTATAGAAAAATATTTTAATATAGATATATTTACTTTGTCGAAAATATGAATTTTGTATAAAGGCCAAAATCAGAAATCCAAATAAATATAGCTATACTGTTTTTATTTTTTGCTTAAGTAAATCAAATTATAATTTTTTGAAAAATATTTGAATATAGATATATTTAATTTGTTGTATAAAGGCCCAAATCAGAAAGGTTGGGCTCCTATAGGGTTATCATAAGGCCTGCTATTAATGGATTAAAAAGATGCAGATCCTCTTAATCGGGTCGGGTCGGCCCACTCCAAACTGAAACAAATTATTTCATAGAACTACTCGATTTGAAATATCAGAATTAGAATAATAAAATATTTATTAATAAATAAGCTAATTAGTTGAGTTTGACTTGATTGTTAACTAAATTAGGTTGAAATTTAATATCATATATATTAAGAAATACTTTTGCTATTTTAAATTCAATAAATTTGGTTGAGCGTGATATCTCAATTGTATGTGTGTGATAATATAATCATTCATACACATGACATAAATGTGTTAATTGTGATGCATCTACAAAATAATTAGTAAAAGTGAAAAGCATTAACATAAAGTTGGGATATAGAGATAAAACTTAATTTATCTCTGGAGATATCTCAAATACCCTTTTTATGTACTTAAATTATCCTTTTAAATTAACCAAATAAAAAAATGATCTACGAGATTTTACTGCAACTGATGAAAACCATCGAGTGATTTTGTATCATAGATTTATACAAATAAATATTTACTAAACACACATTCACATTAATATATGTTTTATTATGTGTAGATCAACAGTGCAGAATAATTATCCGATATATTGCATCGAGTGCGGGCATATAATTGTGTATTGTGACATAATATTGAAGACATGATATCCCACAACTATAGGATAGGTTTGGATTTTGTTATCTCTCTTTCTCACGGGGTATTTATACAGATTATAATTTTTTTTTTTACATTGGTATAAAAAAAATATATATATTTTCATCTTGATATATATTATATATCAAAGTATATATATATATAGTATTAATATATGTTTTTCACTTTAAGAAAAGTAAACCCAGCTCCTTTTTTTCTAGTTTCTTCTAATAACCCACCTACCCACCCACCTACACGCAGACACACATAGTGGAAGGTGTCCAGCCATGGGAAGCGTTGGACCGGAGTTGCACGATGGCAAATCTCCTCCACCAGCGGCGGCGGAGCTCTGCCATGAACTAGATGCCGGAGCACAATTTGTTCTCAAATCCAGAGGTGATCATGATAAGTCACAATATTACACTCGCACACATACTATATACGTGTTTGTATGTATTTAATTTGGATACTGTTGCAATTATTGGCTGTTATTTTTACCAGATATTATCCGTATCGATTTGTATCAATTATTGGCTTATATATGTAAATGGAAATTACCTTTTTTTTATTATTATAATTATTTTATTAAATAAGTAGATACTTAAGAAGAAGAATATAATAATTAATTGCCAAAATGAATAATTATAGGATCATGGATACACAGTGGATACCATTTGACGACGTCGATAGTAGCGCCGCCGTTGCTGAGCCTTCCGTTTGCGTTTGCGTCGTTAGGATGGACGGCTGGGATTGTAAGCCTAGTCATCGGTGCTGTCGTCACTTTCTACTCTTATAATTTGCTCTCTCTTGTGCTTGAACGCAACGCCCTATTAGGTCATCGCCACCTCAGATTTCGTGATATGGCCAACGATATACTAGGTATGTATACTGAAACAAAATATTACACTTTTTTTGTCTTTTAATTTTACCTCGATTCGAATTTCGTCATCATTGTTCCCAAAAGAAAACAAATTTAGTCCCTCAAGTTTCAAAAGTTTAATACTTTTGGTTATATTCGTCAATTTTTCGTTAGTACTGATCGACGAACTCTAGCATGTGTCCGTCACTGTCTTAGCTGACGGACTAACGATAAATAACATAAATGACTAATTATTTTAAATTGTTAAAATACGAGGGACTGAATCTATTTTCTTCTGGGAGATCATGAGCATAAGTGAGACATATTGGAGTGAGATTCCTTTATTTCACAAAATATATTGGTCAAATATTAGCTTTTAATGTTTCCTAATTGCCTATGAATATTTGCCAAATTCTAGCTACCATTTCAACTTTGGATCCAAACGAATCACGTAGGACAGAATATTGTGTAAATGCGATTTAAAAAATAATAATAAGAAGAATATTGTGTGGACACAATTAATCTTGGTGGTGGTCTGACAAGTTTGACAATTATTTATTTATATAAATACCCCACAAATATGGGAAAATCAAACTAAACCCCCCCACAACTTTGTGACACGAAACCAGATAATAAGTAGTTATGTCTTTTTCTTTTTATATATAAGTCCAACAATATAGGTTATGTCGTATTAGGCTATTCGAGTCCCAAACGTTCATTCAAACTTTTTGTCAAATCATGCCTTACACTTTTTTGTTTAATTTTTATTTATTTATTTTCAGGCCCAAAATGGGGAATGTATTATGTTGGGCCAATTCAATTCCTAGTGTGCTACGGTGCAGTGGTGGGCTCCACTCTATTGGGTGGACAGTGCATGAAGGTTCATCCTCATACTTTTTATTTATTTTTCTAATTTTGTACTTAATTTCATATTGTAGTATAAGTTCATGTCAAATTTATAGAATTATTTTCCAAAAAAAAAAAAATTATCACAAATACTCATTCTTGCATACAATTAAGGACCAATTACGGCCACCCCTGACGTAAACTTGAATTACAAAAAAAAATCCATCTTATTTGGATAATTACAACCATCCCTCAACTATGTATTATCTTACAAAAAAAAATCACTCATTCAATAGGTAAATTTGACACAGTAAAAGTGGTTGTTGTAATTACCCAAATATGATAAGATTTTTTTGTAATTTGAGTATACCTCAGGGGATTGGCCGTAATTTACCCTACAATTAATTATCTCGAATTGTTGACTTGATCCAGGCAATTTACTTGGTGTCGGATCCAAATGGAAAAATGAAACTGTACGAATTTGTAATAATATTTGGTGGGCTAATGTTAATTTTAGCCCAAATCCCATCTTTTCATTCCTTGAGGCACATCAACTTGGTTTCTTTGGTCCTGTGCCTTTCCTACAGTGCCTGTGCTACTGCTGCTTCCATCTACATTGGTAAAAAAAAAAAAAAAAAAAAAAAAAAAATTGATTTTTTTTTTATTATTTTCTGGACAATTATATTAAATATTAAATATTTCAGGAAGCTCATCAAAGGGACCGAAAAAAGATTATTCTCTCAACAAAAATAACGAAACTCGAATATTCGGTATTTTTAATTCATTAGCTATTATTGCCACCACTTTTGGCAATGGAATTATTCCAGAAATACAGGTAATTTATTATATAATAAATATTGTGAATTAAATTTACTTATGTAATTTTTGAATATTGGAAATTAATTTTAATTTTTACACTTTACTATAGTGTAGGCAACATTAGCAGCACCAGTTAAGGGGAAGATGTTTAAGGGGCTGTTTGTTTGCTATGCAATTGTAACGGCTACTTTTTTCAGTGTGTCGATTTCCGGGTACTGGGCGTTTGGTAATAAAGCCAATGGCTTAATTCTGACCAATTTCTTGGATGATGGCACACCATTGGTTCCAAAATGGTTCGTTTTGATGACCAATGTGTTCACCATTCTCCAGCTGTCGGCTGTCGCCGTGGTGTACCTGCAACCGACGAACGAGGTTCTCGAGCGAGCATTTGCAGACCCCACAAAGGGGGAGTTCTCCGCAAGAAATGTGGTCCCGAGAGTGATCTCGCGGTCGCTGTCGGTCGTTTTGGCAACCACGGTAGCTGCGATGCTTCCGTTTTTCGGAGACATAAATGCTCTGATTGGAGCGTTTGGTTTCATGCCACTCGATTTCGTACTACCCTTCGTTTTCTTCAACTTGACGTTCAAACCATCGAAGAGGGGTCCACTCTTTTGGCTCAACGCGACTATAGCTACAGTTTTCTCGGTGTTGGCAGTTACGGCAGCAGTTGCAGCAGTTAGACAGATTAGTCTCGATGCCAGAACTTACCGATTGTTCGCCAATATTTAAATCATCGAAATTTGTAACATGAAATAAGGCACTTTGCTAAATAGCTTCAATCAATGTGCTGTAATTCAAAATTCAAATATGAAGAATCGAAAAAAGAAAAAAAAAATTGTAACATGTAGTATTTTTATTTTTTTTCTTCTCACGGGGTCGGTATTATTCGTCTGTATTATTAAGACGGGAGATTAAATGTTGTGACATGGTTGAACAGGATTGCAAGGAGGAGTTGTTGTTCCAATCGAACTGCTGAGGAGAAGCGCGGTTCACATCACGGTGGTTGGTGAGTCTATCCACACCGTTATACGATGGAGCATTGACCGGAGGAACTTGTTCACCGTCTTGTACTTGGCCGTTTGATGTCTGTACTAATGGCACATAAACATTATTAGGATCCGAAGGTTCGACGAAACGCCTTGCTGGCAGGTGCTGCTGCTCCCCCACCAAATTCTCTCTAAATGTAGCAATCACAACCTGGAAAGTATATATATATATACACATTATGTATGTAACACAATGTCAATCTATCATAAGAAAAAAACAAAGAATCGACTACTTTGTTAACTTCTCTATCGATATACGAATCTTGATTTTTCAAGAAGTATATATTATATACGTTTCGCCAAGAAAGCGAATCCCGGAAATTCTTGAGGTTTACCTGAACCGGGCCTCCGGCGATTAGTGAATTTGCGACAGCGCCACCGAAAAGGGTGCCGTTAGGGTAAGCAAGTTGAACACTTAAACGGCATATTTTGCCGTTACCACCGTTATTTAAATGTGATCCACTCAGAGACACAATCTCAAATTGGCCCTATGCAAGAACAACGAAAAATACATTCAGCAGATAATCGATATACTACGTGATCCTATCCACAGCTGCAAGATTTGATCGAACGAAATAGAATCTAAGGATCTTGAGTTCGACTATACCTCGTATCTGAGAATGCTGCTAGCGGAACCAGGTCGGAGAAGTTCTGCGGTTAAGACGATTCCGGAAGCTGAAAGAATGCATATTGATTCGAAAGCCCTTTGAGAAAAGGAGCATATTCTTTCAACTATATTCTGCAAAATCGAAACAAAATACATATATATAGATAGATACAATTTGTTGTAATGTATATATTTTGAATTTAAATGTTACCTCTCCTGTTTGAACTGCAACTATGTGAGGAGTGAAGTTGCTTCCAGTTGAGTCCACTGTAGTTTTACCTTCACAAAGACATTGTTTAGAAGAAGAATATTCCCCTTTTTTTTTTATTTACTTAATTATCTGAAAACAAATTGAATTTGATTTATTGATTTTGATTTGAGAATGGAAAATATTTCTTTCTTTTTTTTATCTGAAAAAAAAATAGTGAATTTGATGATGAAGGGAGATTAATTAAATACCTAAAGAAGCCACCAAGGATTGCCATTTGCCGGAGCCTTTCGGGCGGCCTCTCCCTCGCTTTATAAGCGGGGTGGCGAAAAACTCCGGCGCCGCCGCGAATTCTCGCCCTAACTCCGCCGGCGGATCTTTTCTTGGCCTTCCTCGTTTTCTTTTGGCGGCCTCGACGCCGCTCCCACTGAGGGGCGCCGCCACCCCTACATGACCGCCATCGCCGCCACTATATATCAGCTTCTCCTCTAACTCCGAGCCGACCGCCACCTCCACCGCCTCAGAAACAGGCAAAACCCGCGATTCCGCCGCCGCTTCAGCGGCGACCCCCGTAAAAGGAACGGCGCCGTTTTTGTCGCCGCCGCCGCCCGCCATCCGCTCAGAAACAGGCAAAACCTGCGATTCCGCCGCCGCTTCAGCGGCGGCCACAGTAGAAGAAACAGCGCCGCCGTTGTTTCCGGCGCCCTCCATTTGCTATCTCCTTAGCCCTGAAACCCTCCTATTAATCAATGGAAAAATAGAGAAAAAAAGAAAAAAAATTGTGCATGCAAAGACACCGACAAACACACATAAGTGTGTGTAAAAAATGTACCTATATATATATATATATTTGTATAAGCGGCGATTCTGAACTTAACCTTGAAGAAGAAGAAGAAGAAGAAGAAGAAGAAACGAGAAGAAGAAGAAGAAGAAGAAGAAGAAGAGTTTTTGGAGGTTTTAGAGTTTCGCAGAATTCTTGATGATGAGAAACGGCTGTTGCCTAGATGTACGTCTTTTTTTCACAGATAGGAAAGAATCTTCCCTAATATTCCTAAACTACCCTTTCAGTATTATTTTTCGGATATTGCAATATTTAATTAATTTATTATTATTCAGAATTAGGACTTCAATTCTGCTAATTCAATACTCGTAATTATATCTGACAGCTATATATTTTATTATATTCCCTGTATTTCATTTTATTAATTATTATTCCCTATAATTGTGTTCAAATATTTGACTACTTGATTTTGAAATTAAATTTAATATGTACTATAAGTTGGAAGAATATATTATAAAATCCTTACTAAAGTCTGATGAATCACTTACATTTAACAAAAATATCAATGTATTGAATTTTGTCAGATTACTAAATTTACCATCAGAAAAAACGAATTAATATTTTCAGATAGCTAATATCGAATCAGGAAAACTAAAAGTAATCGGTACAATCTTCGAGTTCGATTTAGTATGTCAAGTACATTGAAAGATTGTGTATGTTCATAATGAGATTAGAGATATAACAGCGAGTAATGGAAATTTCTCCAATGTGACTATAATATAATTAATAATTACAAAAAAATGTTACATGTAATCAAATAAATAAATACAAACTTCAAAAAAAAAAAAATTTTAAAAAAAAGTTATTGCAACTTTTAACTTTTAAGCTGCACGGTTGATCATTGGAGTTGGATATTCAGTTTAATTGGTAGAACCAGAGATTGGGGTGATGGTTTCTACATGCTTTAACTTTTTAGAAGCTTCCAGAAAATCCCAAAGGTCTTCTGATAACGGAACACAAATTCATAGACGAATTTCCAATAGTAAAAATACGTCTCAGCCAAAGAAAAATCGAGGTGATGAGAAGGGCTCACCGTGTGTAGAAAACGAGTCTAAGTAAAGAGCATTTTAAGTTCTTCAAGTCGTGCACTTCGAACTTCTTGATCTGTTAGAGCACCGGATATCATTCGCTGCTTTCTAGCTTGAACTGCTTCCATTCTTTCCTCAACTGTACCCTGTTCCGTATCATAATAATCATCTTCGCGTAACCATAACAATTTCAAATATAATAATTAATATGTTGGAAAAAAGAAAAAATGACCAAGAAATTACCTTGACAATAAACCGTTTGATCGTCACCTTTTTAGTTTGTCCTATACGATGAATGCGCATGACTGCTTGTTCCTCGACTGCTGGATTCCACCACGGGTCCTAGAAAAGTAATTTTGGGATCACGAATAAATTGCAGTAATCGCTAATACATCTAACGAGTTATACCATCATACATAGAGAACACACCAATAATAGAATATGTTAGATGAAGGAATCTTAAGATATCTGAAGCCGTATTACCATGACAAAAGCATTACATGCTGCCGTGAGATTTATTCCAACTCCACCAGCCTTCAGTGACATGAGCAACACCTGTGACGACAGATATATAAATAGTTACGCTAAGTGTGAAAAAAATTAAATAAATGAATGAACAAGTTGAGAAAAAAGACATGCCTTGATGTTATCTTCTTCTGAAAATTGCTTTATTACTCTCTCACGCTGTTGCAGGTTCAAAGTCCCGTCCAGACGAAGAAACTGGATTTGACTCCTGGATATAAAACTTAGACCATCAACAAATCATTTCCATGGAAATATAACTTCGACCAGCAACATCAAAATATAGAAGAAAGGCCTCATTCATACAGTCGAGTGCATTATATAGACTCACATAGCATATCATATTATTCGAGGTTAGAATGTGAGAAAAAGGGAAAAAAAGATGTTACCGAGAAAGAGGAATCTGCAATAGATCCAAAAAGGCAGTCCATTGACTAAATACAATACTTTTTGAGCCCCCTGACTGTAGATATCCTAGTTCACGCATAAGAGCCGAAACCTTCGAGGATTCCACCCAGTTCTTCTCAACATCAACCTGGAAACGACTATCAGTCGGGGCTGTAATAAGCTCCTGCTTGCTAATGGTCTTCCTGTGAAAAACATTTGGTACTAGCATTCACTACATCTTATAAAAAAAAATCCTTGGATAAGATTGCTTTATGCAAGACAGTATATTGCTACCTACAAACAGGACAGAGGCCACTTGCAGAGCTTCTCCAGCTTGCCAAAAGACACTCTCTGCATAGTCGATGGGCGCAAGGTGTCAATACTGCATCTTCAAAAGCTTCGAGGCATATCGGGCACTCTCCTTGTTCACCTTTGCGTAACTCATCCACAACTTCTTGAATATAAGCGCGTGATGGCGCTTCTGTAATTTGCCCGTCCACATTGTCCAGACCACCTTTGAGGAAACGTCTTGCAAGTTTGTTCAAATCGGAGTATTCTTGGGTATCGCCTCGACTGGACATAGAAAAGCATATCACTAGCAGAAACTAACAAGTTAACTGACCAAGTAATACATGTGTGCCTTTGGTGAATATATCTACACGTATATAGTTTCACCTCATAACAAGAAATGGGTGATCACAACATTGACGAAGACGTAACAGCAGTTCCAAAATTGAAGCATAGTTATGAAGAACCCGGCCTTGCTCTACAAATTGGTCGAACTTCACCTAAAGATGTATCAATGAAGTTTAGTCAAGCAGCAATACACCAAAGGTAAGAAATCCACATGCAAAAAATCCATACAAATCGGTACCTTCGATTTTTTGAATAATGCTTCGTAAAAGTCGTTCTCAGCTTCTGTAAGATTGCAATATATCACTTGCATATCTGCAGGTGGCAGAACTAAAATTGGCCTGGACACCAGTAAGTATAAAAGACAAGCCCATTACAACCACAGTAAGTAACAAGCATGCAGAGAAAGTAACCAAGAAAGTAGCTTCAAATACCCACCTGCCTTCTCGATCTGTGCTAGACTTGGTTCTTCTTAACATGATTGGCTTTAAGATTGATTGAACTAACTTTAACCCCCTCTCATCACCCTCTTCAAAGGGCTTCTGGACTAGCTTATTCCACCTGGAAGTTGATTATAAATGCAAAATATCAAATCAGATAATAAATTTTGCAGTCTCTCCCGATTATTTATGATAATATCTTAAAAACGGAATACAGAAGAGGGGAGAAAAGTTATTAGCATCTTGATACAGCTAGACAGGTACTGTGTTTACTAGTCAGAATCCTTAGGAATGGTTATTAGAAAAACAGAAAGAAACAAACATACATTCCAAAGAGAAACATCCCTGAAAAAGGATGAGAGAGAAATTTGGGGGCAGTGGGAGTACTTCCCATAAATGTAATTTTTATTTCTGGAAATCAGTAATCCAAAATTAAAAAGTCAGTCCTTGAGTAAGAATGTATAAACTGAAGACTATATATTAGGTTATGGCACCAGGGGAAAAGGAAAAAATACATATATTTAGAAATTGCAAAAAGAAACTAATGCAGATATACTTGTCGTGACTCTGCAAAATTATTCAAAGAAACACAGAACACGACATAATTGTGTTTATGAAAGACAATCAATCTTGATAAAAATAAAAACACTCTAAGGTCAACTGCATTTTCCGAAAGATGGTTTAGCACCTTACCAAGCCCAGCTTCCCCACGGTTCAATCTTCAAAAATCGAAGAAGACTGTAAACATCCTCCAGGTTGTTCTGTTACATAAGCTTACAATTAGAAACATAACTAGATTTTTTTTGATAATTAAACATAACTAGATTTTGCTAATGAAGCAACTCAAATAAAGCAAATGACATAAATAATAAGCGAGGATCTTTAAAAATTATTAAAAAACCACAAACTGATATCGGAAAGGCTGAAACTCGCAACTTCGAAAAATAACTGGTTGAAGAAAGTGACATACACAATCAACCGCAAATGAAATTCCATCAAAGATGTCAAGACGCTTTAAGTTTGAAATTTAACAAGAAATGTAAGCGCTAGTAGTATGCTTTTAGAATTCCAAGGGGCAATGTAAAAATGATATCAGTCAATATAAGGACTGGTATTTCATCGAAATCATTCAGCGCACATGTAAATAATCATTTACCTGGATAGGTGTTCCAGTAAGGCACCATCGACGGTCAGCAGCAAGAGCTGCTGCAGCCATAGAAACTTGGCTTTTGGATGATTTTATGGTATGTGCCTCATCAAGAACCACTCTAAACCATCTAACTGAATATAATCCCCCATTGTCCTCTGCATTCTACAAAGGATAATGACAAAGAAACAGCGATCTGTTAGGCCTTCTCCCCGGGTAAAATGAAGCAAGAGTTGTATAACAATGTTACTCTATTTCCTAACAAGTAGATACAACCACAGCAGTGGAAGAGGATGAAGAAATATATACAAGAAATACCAAGTACCTCAGTTGAAAATTCTGAAGCTAGCACTCCATACGTAGTTAGTACAACATTACTTTGCGCAAGAAACTTGGCATCCTTTGATCTACTTTGTCCATAATGAACATAAACTGACAAATTTCCAGGTTGAGCATGAGTTTCAATCTCTGTCTACGAAAAAAAAAGGTCAATATTCAACCTGGGAAGTTTCTCCACAACAATACGAGGCAACACCTGTTTCAGTTTGCCTACACTAAACAATATTGTAAGGGTGGGTAGATTATACCTTCCACTGGCCTATAAGTGTCATTGGGCATATAATGAGATTGCCACCACCAACAAGTGCAGCTTTTTGTTTCATAAGCTTCTCAAAACCAGTGAACTTAGATGCTTTCTTTGGAGGTTTCGGAGAGTTATCTGAAGTCAAGCTCGCTCCGCCGTTATCAGTGGAAGACTGGCTGGTAGATGCATTACTCAATGATCCACCTCTTCCGGAATGCGTAAGAAGGAGGGATATAGTCATGATAGTCTTCCCCAGTCCCATAGAATCTGCCAAAATCTACAATAATATTCTCTATTCACGTACCTATTCCCAATAAATAAATAAAAACAGAATGCAGTCATTTAAAAATAATGATCAAGTAAAACTAGCAACATACTCCTCCTCTAGCCATTTGAAGCGTGCTCGGGAATTCAGTCGTTGCATCACCTGAAAAGGTATTTACGTACAAAACCAATTCCCTCCTGCAATAAGATATTTATCAACTAAAATCCATTTCGAAATTATAAAATAATGATCTTACTGTTACCATTGAAGCTTCACATACCTGTCAGCGAGGCGGTAAGCATCCCAACATGGGTGCAGAGTTGCTCCAGCGTCATCCGCACAGTGTCCTCTCTCCAGCTTAATCATCCAATTAAGAGCCTGCTTTTGGTAAGGACGAAGTTCACACAGCATAGTACCAGGAGGTTCCATTTCCTGAATCATCATAAATCATATATCAGATTATGTAACACATAAAGATATTACCACAAGCAGGCAGCAGAGGTGTTTGAGGTTACTTTACCTCTAACTCTGAGCTGTCAGAAACACCCACAATATTGTTAAGGTCACTTTCAGAGACTGTCTCCTCATGTTCAGCATTGTTTCCATCCACAGAAGATGTGGCCTTGAACTTATTTAAATGTAGAACTGATGGAGGTGGAAGACAGCTATCCTGTTCATGTAAAATTAAACACTAATATTCATACTCCTTAATTTTAAGCATCCAGTAGATTCACAGATTGTACCTCAGCATTCAAAGGCCTCTTCCTTGTGTACAGATCTCCTGGAGTAAATTGTGCCTAAAAGGAGGACAAACTCAGATTCCAGTTAGATTACCTAAAACATCTTAAAACTGTCTGTAATAATTAGAACTGGTAGAGCTTATTCACCTTCGTAAATGGAACAAATCCCAGCAATTTGAACAGGGATGGAAGGGGTTGAACAATCGACTCATCTGCTGAATTACTTGTTGCTTTAAGTGAAGTTTGTTGGCTTTTTTGGAACATGGAACTATTTATATATATCCTAAACAACACAAAATCAAAACAAAATGATTTTTTCAGCACATCAGTACTAAATTGAATCATAATACACATATTGGCCATCTTTCACTCACATTTTGACCACACAAATTCCGTCCACTGCCAACGTACCTGATATCTAAGACAATAGTATCCATTATCCCCAGCACAGGAGGAGCAGATTTACAATATCCCTGAAGACAAACCTTCTTATCCCTCACAAGAGGTAAGAGGCACCGAGCCCATTCATTTGGAATACGGCCAATCTGCAAAACAGTATAGCAGTGTTATATCTGCAACCAGTAAAATACATAGATCTACATATGATCAAGGCACTTCAACCTTGATATACTTGCTGAAGCAGAACATCACACCTTTAAACATTTTCATACTCTAACATTACTTAAAATTTAATTTGATATCATGTAACTATTATGCACCACCACAAACAAGAATCACGAAATAGCTTTCTGAAACAGGGGCAATTCGACCAATCACAATTCACAGGAAAGCAACTGATGGATTCATTTCCGCCCCAAAATTCATATGTATCTCTCACAATATCCACTTAATATTTTCTCTACTCTAGTTACCCAAAGAAAGAAAAAATACTTTAATTAAATGATAAAACCAAATTCGAGCAATTTACAGAAAGTATACCTCTCCGGATGAGCTGGTAGAAAACCTCACGATCTCAGAGCATGCAGCCACATGCCGGCCTCGCCCACCCCCTAACTTCCCAGGTGAGGGTGCTGTCATTTTCTTCTCAACAGGGAAAGTGAAATTCACTTCGTCACCGGGATTTAAAATCCTCCCTTTACAAGTGGATAAACCTGCCACCTCACCATTCCCCACAAACCACCACTCGCTCCCCATTTCTTTCTCCACTTCACTATCAGCGTTGCCATTCTCTTCACCCTGGTTTCTTCCACTACTAGTGTTTGAGCTCCCGTTTGATCTCAAAACAGAATCAGAACTCGCAATTCGATTACTGTAATTGTTCTCCGCCGAAGAATCAACGGTCGGAGGCTCTGTGTTCAGATTCCTGCCGGCGGGTTCGGACTTCTTGGGGAAATCATGCTTCTGGAAGCTTCTCGGAGTGTCGAATATGATATTGATTGCGGCAGTTGGGTCATTCTTCGCCATGTGGAGAGCTCGAATTATGTCCATGTCGGAGTACTCGCCGCCGACAATCGACCGGACCGTTGAAACGATATCCTCCGTGGCCTTGTTTCCCATTGCGGCCGCTGATAGGAAGCCGTAATTGGCGGGGAAATTGAATCTATCAATACCTTTAATTGGATTTTGGAGGGTTTAGGGTTACCTCAAGAACATAAACCCCAGTGGGTAGGGGTTCATATTGGGGGTTAAGAATTCAGAAAATTGGAAACCCTAACGAGAAAAGATGTGCCCAATTTGGTTTTGAAATTAGACGAATAGAATGGCGGGTATGTGTTGACATTGGGGAAGAAAGTGTGCAGAGTACGTCAGATTTCCCGCCATCTTTAATAATTGTTCTGCGCTTGGCAAAAGCCAAAACCTAGCCTTTATTTTTACATTTTTAAATTATTGAATTCAACTAACCAAACATTCAATAAGATTCAATTATTTAATTAGCTGGCTAAATTTATCAAACAAAAAGAACTTAAATTGGATAATTTTGTATTAATATTTTGATTTATAATTTTTTTAGGTAGAATAATATGTTCTGAATTTTTTGGATTTAAACTTTTTTAATTAGGAAATAAAAGAAAATCCCCAACTCTTAAAATCACAATATCAATAAGCACTAATTAATACTCGAGATTTGTTACTTTTTTATTCATTCTGTAGAATGGTAACAATATTTAATAATTTTGGCTTTATTCCCTTTTACACCTTTAAAATATAGTTTTTTGGCATTCTACACCCTGGTGTTTTTTTACTATCAATTTAGACCTTCAAAACACGATAAATTATGCATAATGCACTTCGTATGAATTTGTAAGGCTAACAAAGGTAATTTTAATATTTCCAGTGGTATTTTTTAGGATGCCGAATGTCAAATCAAAAATTATATATTCATCAAGGGGGCAACTATTTTGAATACTAATTTTTGCTTAATTGAATACTACCTAGTTGAAAACCACAATTGAGTACATATTTTTAAGTTTTTTCTTACTTTAATACCAAAATAAAAATAAAAGTACAAAAATACCCTTTCATACAAAATACTAATTACATTAATTTTTCTTTGAAATTACCTATTTGAAAACCAAATAAAAAAAAAAGAAAAAAAAAATCAAACACAAAAACTCCCTCCGTCAACCTCACGCCGCCCGACGCCGCCGCCGCCGCCCAACCATCGCCGCCGCCGGACGCCGACGCCAAACACCGCCTAACGCCGCCCACGCCGCCCAACGTCGCCCAAAGCCGCCGCCGTCGTCTTCTTCGAATAGTAAGTTATAGTTGTTTCGATTTTTTTTTTCTTTAATATTTATTTAAGATTTGAATGTTTGATATGGGTAATTAGGATTTGGTTGTTTTAGGTTAGAATGATCGTTAATTAGTAATGGGTGCATCTGATTTCAGTCGATTTGAGCATTGATTTGAGATTCGTGGGTCGGTTCTTCGTTCTCCATTTTCGACCTGTACATGTCGAAATTTGGATGAATTTTCGACATGTTGTTGTCGAAAATTCATCCAAATTTCGACATGTAGATGTCGAAAATGGTGAAAGGGTTGCTTTTGATTTTGTTATTTTCGACAGTTTACTGTCGAAAATGGGTTTCATTTTCGACAGCAACCTGTCGAAAATGCAATCCATTTTCGACAGTAAACTGTCGAAAATTACCCCATATTTCGACAGGTTTCTGTCGAATTTAAACTGTGAAATTTTTTTTTTTTTTTTTTTTTTTTTTTTTTTTTTTTTTCCTATTTTTATTTGCTTGTGTTTATATTATGTATATTAATTTTTATTTGTGTGTTATTTTGCAGTGGAAGAACCACGTCAACCTCGTATACCTCCGACTGTCTCGAACCGTAAAAAGAGGAAGGAATTGTCCGATAAAGGCAAGGGCATAGTAGTCACGACCAAGAAAAAGACCACGACCAAGAAGAAGTCTGGAGAGGGTTCTTCGTCAACGAATCCGGTGCCGGCTGTACATTCGACTGTACAAGTTGGTGATTCGAGCAATGAACCGGTCCTAGGTCCCGAGATACCGGAATTGTACACAAAATTTGATAAGCACATTGCTTATCATATTGTGAACGGAGGGCCAGATCGTTCGGAGCGCGGCTCAGAATTTCGAATACGAAATCACACAACAACTTTGAAAGGTTGGGAGCCGGCGCCGTTTATTAAAGATGTAGTACAAAGATGTGGTTTAATGTCAGTTGTACAGGCATCGTACAACACTGTGGACGGCCATCTACTTAGAGCCTTCGTAGAGAGATGGCAGCCAGCTACCAACACATTTCACTTACCTGTTGGAGAGATGACCATCACACTTGACGATGTGAGTTCGTTGGTCGGTTTGCCAGTTGTTGGGCGTACCGTATCTTGCGAGCGTTTGGTCCGTGATTCCAAAACCATTCCCAGTACTTTGATGTTCCAGTTGCTAGGTGAGTACCCGGACGATGTAAACAAGAAGAAAGCGGTCAAGTTGGAATGGTTGAAGGCTAAATTTAGCAAAGTGACCCTGAGAGATAGTGCAGAGAAGAGGACGTACGCCATTCGGGCGTATTTGTTATTTTTGCTCGGGTGTACTATACTGTGCGACAAGACAGGCAACATGGTAAGCGTTGAGTACCTAAATCTTGTAGCTGATTTGGATCGGATCGGCGAGTATGCTTGGGGCACTGCATGTCTTTGCCGGTTGTACGATGAGCTTTCCTCAGCCTCACAAAAATCAACGAACTCGATGGCTGGCTGGCTGACGCTCTTTCAGTCATGGATTTACGAGCACTTTCCTTATTTGGGGGGTGGCACATTGAAGACGGAATTCGAGGGGCCATTAGCGAGCCGATGGGAGCCTCAGTCAAAGACTACTTCAACGCCTGAACGAGCGTCGTACCTGCGATCTCGATTAGATGATTTGATCCCCGATCAGGTAACATACCACTTTAATAATCTGTTATTACTACTTAGGTTATATGTTTTACATCTAATTTTTTATTTAATATGTTTTACTTAGGTTATATGGTCACCGTATACGGCTATTCGTGATCGTTTCCCGATGCCAGATTCTGCTTGGTTTAGTGGGATGATATGTTGCATGGACCACTTCGAGGCATATCATCCGGACAGAGTCTTGAGGCAGTTCAACCGGGTGCAAATCATTCCAGGTCGTGCATACATGTCAAAAGATATGTACAAAGCTCTAGTTAGCAAAGGTCGACCGGTCCAGAACTCAATTTTCGTTGCGTACGGCGAACGATTCTCTGATCGGTGGGAGGAGTATTGTCTGGACGAGGAGTCGAGGTCCGTTGAAATTGAACTCGGGGAGGCGGACACTTCGCCGGACTACATGAATTGGTTCCGACCCAGATGCATGTTACAACTGAGTAGGCATGGAGCCCATCCTCCTCGACCCCAGGCGGATCGACCTCGACCCCATGAAGCTCGTCCAGAGGGTGGTACCGATAAGGAGGTCCAACTTTCACAAATTTTGGAGTTGGTGAAGGGTACACTTAGCGAGGTACGGGGACTTGCGCCATCCGACGCTCATACGGTCATGTGGGGGACCCTAAATGATATTGTCAGATTGATCGAGCCGGATGCCCCACTTCCACCTCCTTCGAGGTCGTCGGATGCCCCACCACCACCACCTCCAGGTAGCTCGATAGGGCCACTTCCACCGCCATCGAGCTCGTCCGATGCCCCACAGGCGGTTGTGAAACGCGTGTTTAGTAGGAAGAAAAAAACACAGGATTAGTCTTGTATTTTTTTAGATGGATGTTGTTTTATGGATTTTATTTGTTTTACTTGCTTTTTAATTTATTTGGGATTAGTCTTGTATCAAATTATTTTTATCTTACATTGCAATATACTTGGGGTTAAATTCACAAAAAAAAAAAAAAAAAAAAATTACAAATTTTTCAAAAAAATAAAAATTTGATACAGCTAAATTTCGACAGCTAGCTGTCGAATTACAGAGAGTAATTCGACAGCTAGCTGTCGAATTTGAGCTGTATCAAATTTTATTTTTTTTGAAAATTTGTAATTTTTTTTTTTTTTTTTCCAAAAACACTTACAATATGTTTTTTATCTTACATTGCAATATATTTGGGGTTAATTGCACAAAAAAAAAAAAAAATTGCAATTTTTTCAAAAAAAAAAAAAAAATGTAAACAGCTCAAATTCGACAGCTAGCTGTCGAATTATACACAATAATTCGACAGCTAGCTGTCGAATTGGAGCTGTTTGCAATTTTTTTTTTTGTTTTTTGAAAAAATTGCAATTTTATTTTTTTTTGTCCAAAAACACTTAGATGTGTTTTTTATGTTACATTGCAATATATTCGGGGTTAATTTCACAAAAAAAATATAAATTTGCAATTTTTTCCAAAAAAAAAAAATTTGTATACAGTCCCAATTCGACAGCTAGCTGTCGAATTACTGTGTGTAATTCGACAGCTAGCTGTCGAATTTGGTCTGTATACAAATTTTTTTTTTTGGGAAAAAATTGCAAATTTATTTTTTTTTTGTCCAAAAACTACGTACATGTGTTTTTTATCTTACATTGCAATATATTTGGGGTTTAAAAAAAAAAACATAGTTTTTTCAAATAAAAACCCAACACTTAATAACATTGAAATGTAGCACCAGTAACTTTACATATTTATGTTGGGAGAACTATCACCATTGTCTGATATAGTAATAATCTCGAAACTCTCTCGCGTGGCAACATTTTGACCTATTAATTCTCGAAATGCTGTAATCCGACCATCCATTTCTGCAGGCTTCCAACCATCAGCTTTAGGATCATGACATCGGTACCAATAATCGGCGATAGGAGGTATTGGACAATTCTTGTTCAATACAACATGCACGAAGTGACAGTTGTCGACGAATGCCATACCGTGCTCTTGCCTCTCGCTGAAAAGCTTTGGATCGCTCGATAGGGGAAGGAACGTGAGACACTGATACTTGGATAAGTAGACAAGCACAATATTGTATGTTGAAGCAATTACATGACCCATATTTGGCAAAGACATCCAATGATCACGAGTTGCAGGAACATCCCAGTTACTCACAATAGCTTGCATGCTTCTAACGGTTTCTTCGCCACGGTGCATGGTCGTGTAAGTGGAAAAATTAGAAGTCAACTCCCGTAGCATGTCATCTCGCACTCGACCCCATTCATCTTCTCCAAATCCCATCATAGAGGCAACTGCCCGAAATCCACAGTGTCCATCTGAACCGACATTGATGATTTCTCGAACGTGCATACGAAATCGTGGATGGATCGTGTCAATGTACTTATTCTTGCCGATCAAACCTGGTGGCAATCCCACATCTGCATCTTCAAATAATGGTTTGACCGACTCTTGTGTCGGTATAGTGCTTTTTCCTGACTCTTGAGTTGGTATAGTGTTGAAAGAATCATTCGAATGCCCTCGTAATCTCATCAGTACAGGTATAAGCTGCAGTATATTACATTTCATTACTCAGCACAATTATAAAATACAATTTCAATGAAATGAGACGATAGTAGCGACATTTACCTTTGGAGAACAACTAGCTTGCTTCGATTTTTTTTTCTTTGGCTCCACATACTCAAAATGTGATTTGTCCCGAGTGCTTGATTTGTCTTTCCTACTTTTTGCCGGTCGACCTTTGCTAACAACTTTTTCACTTGGCTCCGTAAGGTTAGTCTTCTCTGGGTGGGTAAAATGTCTCAAATGGTTGCGCAATCGAGTTTTGGCATCGAGATCGGCACATTCAAAGAGCTTCTGGTATTCCGATAATTCTTCGTCGATGGTTGGTAGGATGACTTGGCCTGTGGTCGCGGCGGGCTCCATACTCATGTGTTTCCAATACGAGCCTATTAACTCAAGTGGGATAGGACATTTGTTCACAACAACATACTCATGAAGTTCATGGTATTTCTTTCAATAAGAGCCGAAAAACTCGACTGAAATTGCTTCCATTTGGTGATGTCCTTTGGGAACAATTTCTTACAATTGGCCACTATATTCTTGTTCACATGCCACCGACACAGCAAGTGATGACTCGATGGATACACATTGGCCACTGCTTTCATTAAACCCAAATCTCGATCTGTTACAATGCAATTAGGCCGAGGACAACTGGTCATGGCCTCCTTCAAACAACGCAACGCCCATTCAAAATTTTCCGTCTTTTCGTGGTCCAAGTAAGCAAAGGCAATTGAGAACGTCTTGTTGGTACAAGTAAAACCCACAATCTCAAGAAATGGGAGTCCGTAACGATTGGTCTTGTACGTGCAATCGATGACGAATACGTACGGATACGACTGTGCCAACTTAATGCATTTCGGGTGGATCCAAAACAAGTCGGTAATCGCATTCAACTCGTTCGATCTATGGTACGAGAGGTATTCATCTTCTTTCAACTTGACAAACAATGATTGCAATTGAGATCTCCCATCCAATTCACTGAAATTTAACTTAGAGATAGTATTGTAAACTGTCTTCATACCAGTTACATTAGACGGGTCCTTTTGCTTCAATGCTCTTAGAATTTCCCTTGGTTTCACCATTGCTTTCTTCATAGTGTGAACAAAGGAAACATCCTCCTTTGATAATCTTCCGGCATAAGAGTGTCCGTGCAAGTTTTCGAATAAGTTGTGGTTGTGAATACCACAACTAACATCCAATTTCCACTCAGCCTTTTCATCATCCTTGTGTTCCCTTGTCCCCTTCAATTTAAACGGACAATTGCATTTCTTTGAACCGGTGCTCCTTTTTCCCGGTCTTTGATCATCTTCACCTGGTACCTTCTTGCCAACATAATGGCCCCCACGCTCACAACGAACAATCACATACGGTGTCCTACGTCCTCTATCCCCGTCACTCGAACCCCCAATCATTAACACCATTCCAATTCTTTTACATACTTCACGAACCCATGCCATTAAAGCTTCTTTTGTTGGGAATTTTTCGGACGTGGTAAATGAATGGGTGCAATCGATCTACACAAAAGAGTCGAAAATATAAGACAAGTAAATTTGCAACAGGAACAAATTCGACACTTAAGTGTCGAATTATGATGCAATTTTCGACACTTAAGTGTCGAAAATTACCCACAATTTCGACACTTAAGTGTCGAATTATGATGCAATTTTCGACACTTAAGTGTCGAAACTTTGGGTAATTTTCGACACTTAAGTGTCGAAAATTGCATCATAATTCGACACTTAAGTGTCGAAATCTAAGGGTATTTTCGACACATACATGTCGAAAAATAGGTGTATTTTCGACCTGTATGTGTCGAAAATACATGGCGAGCTTAAAAAAAAAAAATTTTCAAAATCGATGTTTTAGCTCAAAAAATACATGAATACATACCTGAATGGGTTCTCCTTGCTCGTAAACTACCATTCTATTGTCATTTGAGGCCATTTTGCAAGTTGTGTAAGGTTTTGATTTCTTTTGTTTTGGGGTTTTTTAGGAGGGTTTTTGGGGAGGGAGAAGAAGGAGGTGGAGGAGGTGAGGGGTTTGGGAGTGAGGAGGGAAATGTTTTTTTAGGTTTTTGATTATTTGGTTTTTAAGAAAGAAAAATAGTATTTGTAATATTATTTGGTTTTAATTTTCATTAAGGGTATTAAAGTAATTTCCAATTAATTATTTAATTTCTATTTTTTTGGTATTCAACTAAGCAAAAGTTAGTATTCAAAATAGTTGCCCCCATTCATCAATCCTTTCGAATCCCCAAGGTGAAAAGAATAAAATATATCTTTCATGAAATTGTATATTTTATCAAAAAAATAAAATCCAGTTAAAAAAAATTCCCTTTAGCTATTTTGTTATCATATTATTTGAATTATGTTTTCTTCCAAAAATTTATACCAAATATTTTCATCAGGTACAATAAAAAGATTCATCAAACGAATAGTTTAGTGAGAAAATTTTATTTTATTTTTTGTTTATAAGAAAATATAGTTTTTTCAGTAATTCAGTGTGATTTTTTATTTTTTTCGCGCTTGGTACACTTCAAATTAGGTTGGAGATAGAAGAAAATAACAGTTTAAATTTTCATTTTGGACCTCGGAAAAACTATGAAATTATTATCCTTATGAGGTTTTAAATATTCAATTCGGGGTGCATTGTTTATGATTATTGCGCTTCAAGGGTTCAAACTGTTATTAATATTTTTCAAGGGTATAAGGTGCTAAAATACTATAGTTGAAGGGTGTAAGGTGCCAATAAATTTGTGACTCCCGCCGGGTCGTGACTCGGAATCCGAGTCCCATTCAAATAGTAACTACTTCCCTAGACAGAGTGGGAGAGTGGCGAAGCGAAAAACCTTTTGATTAGGGCTATTCTCACCATTCCATAATCACACGCCGCTCTCAAATCTCTTCTTCTTCTTCAATGGCGGTTTTTCATTAGCATGATGGGGGAAACAGTACTCTGAGTTCATCCAACTCGTTCATTGTATATTTGTATTCACTATTTTATTGATTATCGTCTTTACACACAAAAGTACGTACATTGAGGCAGAAACCATAACGTTGCCGGAATAACAATCGATTAAAATTTATTTTCTGGCAGTTTATATTTCTTATTGGCTGCGTGTAATGAGATACGAAGGTTCTGAGATTCGTTTTGATGGGAATGTGATAGGATTGTTGATGGTAGCGACTGTGTTTTATTGTTGATTTTTTTGCAGAAAGGATTGTTGATTGAATACTAGTTTTGGGAGATTGGGGTGATTTTGCGGATCGAATGGCGCCGGAGAGCCGTCGGGGGAGAAAACGGAAGAGAAATAACGTGCAAAATGCGACGGATTGCAATGGCAGAAATAAGGTAGTGGTGACTAGGGCATTGAAATTAGTAGGCCGTTATGTGCAGAGAGAGTTTAAGGGCAGTGGGATTTTATTGGGAAAGATTGTGCTTTATGGTTCAGGTTCTTATGGGATAAACTATGAGAATGGGCATCACGAGAGTTTGAACTGTGGCAAAGTGAAGGAGATCCTTGTTGATGATGGTGATTTAACTGGTGAATGGTCTGAGAAGAAAGAGAAATTGGATGAACTGTTATTAAGTAATGATGTGGATGTCGAGGTTTTGAAGATTGAAAACAGATTCGATGCGAAAGATGCCAATCGTGTTGATTCGTCACCTTTGAGTGAAATGATCGACGGTGATGCTGATTCTTCGGGTGATTCATGTGAGGATATTCGAGGCGGTGATGTGGTGGAATTGGAATTGCCACCTGTTCCACCACTGGAATTGCCTCCTTCTTCTGGGCATATTGGTGTTCCGGAGGAGTATGTTTCCCACCTTCTGTCTGTATATGGCTTCTTGCGTTCGTTTAGTGTAACGCTGTTTCTACACCCATTTGGATTAGATGATTTTGTGGGGGCGCTCAATTGCCCTGTTGCGAATACATTGTTGGACTCTGTTCATGTTGCTCTAATGCGTGTGCTAAAGCGACATCTCGAGAGGCTCTCGTCAGATGGTTCTGAACTTGCATCAAAATGCCTGAGGTACTTCTCAATGGCTTTCGGTATTTTATCCTTGTTGAATAGAATCGTGAAATTTCAGTTAGGTTTCTTTTTCATTGTGTGAGTAACTGAATCTTGGAACAGCATTCTAGGTAATCATAGTAGCGTGTACTTTGATTGTCCTGCCATTGTTGCTCCAGTTGATGATGGTTTATCTTAAATATAGTAATGTTTGCTTATCTTTTATGCAAGTTATATATTGACTCAACTTTTATTTGCATTGTTATCAAATTAAATTACTGCAGTAAAATTGAACTTTCTTGCTCTTACTGCTTGTAGGTGTCTGGATTGGACCTTGCTTGATACATTAACTTGGCCGGTTTTCTTGGTTCACTACCTAATGTTGATGGGTTATAAAAAGGAACATGACTGGAAAGGATTTTATATCCATTCTTTGGAGAGAGATTATTACACGTTATCAGCTGGTCAGAAGTTAATAGTTTTGCAGATCATATGCGAAGATGTTCTGGATTCTGAAGAGCTAAGAACAGTAATGGATATGCATGAACAATCAGAAGTAGGAACAGACATAGATGCAAGTACAATGGTTGCAGCGGGGGCAAGTGAACCGAGAATTGCAGAACATAGTGAGATAAAGTGTTCTCTTGGTAGTCATTCTACGATGGAGTCTCAAGTTGGGAGTTTCACTGATGACGATGGTAATGGTGATGAATGCCGCCTTTGTGGGATGGATGGATTGCTGGTTTGTTGTGATGGATGTCCTTCAGCTTACCACTCAAGATGCTTAGGATTGAACAAGATGCTTATGCCCGATGGTTCATGGTATTGTCCCGAATGTAAAATAAATGCAACTGAACCCAGAGTTTTGAGAGGAACGTCTCTAAGGGGAGGACAGGTTTTAGGCGTGGATCTGTACGAACAAGTTTTTGTTGCCTCTTGTGACCATTTACTTGTGTATGTTTCTAATTTCATTTAGGCTTTGTTCCTTTCTTACTTTCAGTCCCTTCCTTTAGATATTTCTCACCTTTACTAATATTGCTTCGATACTTTCTGGAGATAATTTTGCAGACTGAAGGCCTCTATTAACTCTGGAGATTGTGTTAGATACTACAGCAGGCACGACATTCGTGGAGTGGTCCGTACTCTCCACTCGAAAGTTGAGCATGTTACTACGTATTCAGAAATATGCAGAGGAATAAATAAGTATTGGGAAATACCCCTAGACATCTTACCCTGCAATGAGATGCCTGAAGTTGGTTTGCAGTTAGCAAACAAAGAGGAATTTGGTGAATGTACTACCCCAGTTAAATACAATGGTATTGTGAATGGAAGTTATTGCTCGTACATGGGATCTTCCTTCAAAACATCTGGTTACATAAATTACTACTTGCATGGAGATTTCTCTGTATCTGCTGCTACTAATTTAGCACTTCTTTCATCCGAAGAAAATCAAGTTAGCGAGTCTCGCTCTTCAGATAACAAAGGGAAAGTTAAATGTGCCAGTGTTGCACTTCAGGTAAAAGCTTTCTCATCAGCCGCTGTGCGATTTTTCTGGCCCAATACAGAGAAGAAGCTCGTTGAAGTCCCGAGGGAAAGATGTAGCTGGTGTTTCTCTTGTAAGGCTCATGCAACAAACAAGAAAGGATGCTTGTTAAATGCAGCTGCTTCAAATGCGATCAGAGGTGCTATGAAAGTATTTGCCGGTGTTCGTACTGCAAAGAATGGGGATGGGAGAATTTCAGGAATTGCATCATACATTATATTTGTGCAGGAGAGTTTAAGTGGATTGCTCGTTGGTCCATTCGTCAATGATAATTTTAGGAAACAATGGCGCAAAGAAGTTGAACAGGCCACCACTTGCCATGCATTGAAGATCCTTTTGCTTGAAGTAAGCATTTGTTTTATCGTGGTTGATTGTCTTCATATTTGCTTATTTACAGTTGGTCATGCTATTTAATCATTCAATTCTAATTGCATAACTTTATTTGATTACAGCTTGAGGAGAATATACGTAGCATTGCCCTTTCTGGAGATTGGACAAAGCTTCTAGAAGGGTGCTCTACTAAATCTTGCTCTTCTCAGATTGCAGCAAGTGCTTCTAAATCAAATCAGAAACGCAGACCAGGCAGACGTGGCAGAAAACCTTCTACTGTGCATGAAGTTGAGGTTGTTGGTCGCAAAGATATGTTAACTGACTTCACCTGGTGGCGAGGAGGTACAGTGTCGAGGCTTATGTTCCAAAGAGGGAATCTTCCATCTTCACTTGTTAAAAAATCAGCCCGCCAAGGTAAAAAAAAAAAATTTCCTTGTTTGAGAAGGCTGTGATGTTCCTTTTTATATACGATGATCTAAAATTCTAGAACTAGTTCACTGACAAGTATAAGCATATCAGGTGGTTTGAAAAAGATACCCGGTATACATTACACTGAAGGAAACGAGATTCCCAAAATCAGCAGGCAGCTTTGCTGGCGTTCCACAGTTGAAATGAGTAGGAATACGGCACAACTTGCACTTCAGGTGCCATTTTGTTGATTCGTATATTTTTTTGAAATTGTATATACACTTCGATTTTTTCTAGCAAACATTTACTTTGGGGAGCTATCGCGTTCTTTTTGGTATTTGCCTCAGGTCAGATACCTTGATTTTCATGTGAGGTGGAGCGATCTTGTTCGTCCTGAGCAGAACAACTGTGATGGAAAAACCTCCGAGACAGAAGCTTCTGCTTTTAGAAATGCTTGTATTTGTGATAAGAAAGTAGTGGGACATGAAATTAGATACTGTGTTGCCTTTGGTAATCAGAAGCACCTGCCCTCTCGTGTGATGAAAAATATAGCAGAAATCGAGCAAATGATGGAAGGGAAGGAAAGATACTGGTTTTCAGAGACATGCATCCCTTTGTATCTAATTAAAGAATATGAACCAAAAATGCATACAAACAATCCTGTGAATGTGTTGACCAAACTTCAGAGGAGAAAGTTCAAGGGTAATAACCGTAAAAATATATTATCTTATCTCTTCTGCGGGCAACATAGCATGGTTTGTTGTTCATGTCATCAAGATGTATTCTATAGGTATTTTACTCCACACAGTTTTATTTTCCAGTACATTCACCTTTTTATTCCCCCTTTTATTAACTACTATTATTTTGGATGCTGTTGTTATTCAGGAATGCTGTCAAGTGCAGAGTATGCCAAGGTACTGCGACGATAAATCATATACTTGCATCCACATGAAACGCGTCCGACTTACCACTTTGCCTGTTATACTTTCAAAATTGAAATTTTATAATACTAGAAGAAATTAACTATCAATATTAGAATAAAGTATCCCGGTGCAAATTAAATTCGTAGTTATCTTAAAGCACAAAAGCTAATTCATTATAAATATATTTTTTCTATTTGCCAGAATTCTGTCATGAGCAATGTGCTACTAGTATAGCTGTCAATACAAGCGAGGAAGTTGAAATCACCTGCAAGAAATGCTGTGAGACTCAGAACGCCACTCGAGTTGAATCCCCGAAAATTCCTCTGCTAATTCCAGGACAAGACATTCTAAAACTGGATATACCCACCAAAGGTGTGCAATTAGTCGGTCATAAGGAACCATCAGCATCTGTTGGAAGTTTGGAGCATTCCTCTAAAGTGAAATCAATCAATCGCTCTGCAGCTGCGAAGGGAAAAGGTAATAAATCGAACTGGGGTCTGATATGGAGGAAGAAGAATTATGAAGACACTGGCATTGATTTCAGATTGAGAAACATTCTTATGAGGGGCAATCCTAATATTAACTTGAAGAACCCTCTTTGCCGCCTTTGTAATCAGCCGTACAATGCTGATCTCATGTACGTTCACTGCGAAACATGCCAATGTAAGAGTAAATCTCTCTTGCGAATTCTTCATTTCAGATTATTTTATGCCGACGCGAAGTGATTAATATGCCAATGTGTTCTGTTTTGTGCCCATTGCAGATTGGTTTCATGCTGATGCATTAGAATTAGACGAGTCCAAGATTTTTACCTTGGTTGGATTCAAATGCTGCAGGTGCCGCAAGGTCAAATCTCCTGTATGTCCTTACTTGGATCCAGAGAAAAAGAAGGTATTGGAGGGCAAAATGGAGATTCAACAATCTGCGAAGCAAGAGATTTCAGCCACGGAATTTGATTCTGGTATATTCTCTGAAGTGAATAATGGAGGGAATAATGCCACTGTATCTAGTCCTGCTCCTCAGAAGTTGCCACTCAGAAGGCATATCAATCAAGAAAATAAGAATGCTCCTTTTGAAGCAAAAAATGTCTTTAACTCGTCTGAGAAATTCTCCGAGATTGAAGTGCGCAGCCCTTCAAAAGCAAACGGTGTTAGCTGTATGCCGGATTTATTTTCCTCTCAAGCTCAACCGATTGCATCTAAGGAGAATTCTGATGATAATATGGAACTCGGAACTCAGACCTATTTCTCTCTTGATGAGTTGCTTGAATTTGATTATGATGGTAGCCATGCAAATGACAGAGAATCACCTGAAAATGTTGTAATAGAAAATTGCAAGAGTTCGTCTATACCAGCAGAAAACGAAGCACTTGAGAAGACGCGCAACCAGGAAGAACCAATCACGTCTGTTGAAAAAGCTACCAAGATAGTGAAGTGTAAGATTTGTTCCAGTACAGAACCTTGCCCAGATCTCTCGTGTCGTATTTGTTATATATCGATACATAGCCGTTGTTCACCCTGGTTTGAATCGTCGTCTTGGGAAGATGGGTGGAAGTGTGGCAGTTGCCGTGAGTGGCGATAGTAGGCATTTGAGGTGCCGCTATCGCAATTGTGAAACTCTTACTTCATTTGTGGTTTATGCACACTCTTTTAATATCCATACGAAATGGCTTCATTTTGAGTGAGAGAGGCCATTCAACCATTTTTAACTTCTATTCTTTTATTTTATTTTTTGTAGTTATTACTATTTTCTTTAATATTAAATGTAGAATATTTATTAAGTCAAGACTTATTATATCCTCAGAACATTGAAAAAAGAAACTTTGGACGTAGACACATTCGTATTTCCCGAGATCCCTATCAACTGGTACATTATATGAACAAGAGGAACCAACAATCGACAATCGTACTATTTATATGCGCTGCATACCGATACAATATAACACTATAACGTTGAAAGAAACGGGCATAGCTGTAATAACATGTATATATGAGAGACACACTTACAATGTGTTCACCTTCTTTGGATCCAAAAGCGTATAATTTACTTGTACAACATACTATGGCAACGGTATTAAACTACCAACACTCTGCTTGTGCATCATAAACTCGATTTATTCTGTGCTACACCTGGTGCATTGCACCAGGTGATATTCAAACACACACCCACATGTACATGTGCGTAATTATATGTAAATTTACGGTGAGATGCTACTACTACCTGGTGTAGCACAGAATAAACCCAATAAGCTCGTGTGTTCCGATAAATATCCAACTTCTCCATAGCAAGAAAAAAAACCTGACCTGAGATTTCTCCGACGAAAAAATATGCTCAAACCAGAGAGAAACTCTTTCCATGCCGATGATGACAGGTGGACGGCCGAGATCGCTCGACAGATGCTCTTGGAGTGGGCGATGAGCTCTCGAGGATGTCGACGTTTGAAGACCGAGTAAGCAATTTACATCCAAGGCCTTTAGCAATAAATCGAGGAGAAGAACTGATGTAACTATGTGATTTGCTCACCCTTTTCATCTCTTCCTTAATTTGAACAAACTCTTGTTCGAGCTCTCCAACTCTAGACCTCATATTTTCCATGTCAATTTTTAGACCTTGGTTCTCGCGGACAACATTTACCCATCGATCTCGCTGGACTATTTCACCGCCTGTTTCGTGGGGATTAGCAGAGAGGGGAGGCGCAGGGGCATTTTCGGCATCAAAAACATTGAGGCAGCTAGCTAGAGCTGTTTTCAACTGGATCTGCTCGAAGAACAAGACTTGTAGTAGGACTCTGAGTGGCAGCCTCTCGTTTTGAGATGCATGTGCACAAGCATCGATCGAGAGCTTCCGGAAATCGATGATGCTGCACAGCTGCTCTCGGTCTTTATCCGAGAGCCACGAATGTTCCTGCACATTTCAATCTAAATTTGTCAAAAAAACTAATAAAGAAATAGAAAAAGTAAAAAATCAGAGGTACATCATTGTAAAATAAAAAAAGAACCTTGAAGTATATATCGAGTGAGCGGTATAGCCCATCATGCAACAATCTAGAAGATTCCGGTAACGCTTCTGCTAAAGAACGTATTTTTCCAGGCTTCAAATTTACATCAGAAGCAACCTCGGCCAGATAATTATCCACCAATTTAGCAACTCTCTTCAACCGCTCAAATGACGGTGATGCCCCTAAGTCAAACGAAGACGGAGACAATACAGAATCCACATTGGGCTCAGAAGATACAAAATGACCAATCATCCTCTCAACACAGTCACTGTTATACAAAGTATCCGAATCCGAATAACTAGGTATCAATAAACTATCAAGACTAGCCAATTCCAGCTGTGCACCTATTCTCCTTTCCAAATAATCCTGACACGTGTCATTAACTCCCAAAATCAATGCAACCCGTAAAAGCCCCAACAAAAAACGGCAAAAAGATTTACTCTTTTTCTCGGGAAGTAATTTTACGACCCGTTTCAATAGAGCGCTCTGATCGACATTGGCAGGTGTCATGCTGAAACTGGCAACCGCCCTCGACGCACCCCCTTGCACTACCACCCCCTGCCTCCTGTCCAATCCCGGAAGGTATTTCTTACAGTAGTACATTATCGCACGAGCGATATTTTCTTTCCTTACCCCTTTTGCTTCCATTGTAAGAACTAGCCTCTCGAATAAGTCAACGCATAGATACGAGATGTCTTCAAACCACCAATCGGATTCGTTGCTTTGGATTTTGGCACCGGTGTTTATTCCGTTCCAAAGGATGGTGCCACCTGGACTCTGTAAACTACCGTACATCATCATTGGCCATCCGAATAGAGACGGATCTGTACAGATCATCACAGACAGAGCATTTGTACATTTGTTTATGATTTGGAGTTTGTCTGCTCTTGTAATAATAACTGGTTTGCAGCTTTGGAGGGTCAAAATGCAGTCTTTCCAGTGGCGTAAAATGTGCTTGTGGAAGTAATTCTCGGACTTGGATAGTAAATTGTCTTCGCCGTAATTGTCGGTCATCTCCAGGTAATCTGCTGCGCAGTATAAAATTACGATGTTTTTCGGTGTTAACTCTATGCGGGCCCCGTAGCAGAATTTGACTGCAGTGAGAAATGTGTCGGCCCCACCCGGGAATTCTTGGAGAGTTACTGTGAGTATCTTGTCGCTGGTGGTTTGAGATTCTTCGACGATAGTTGCTATTTTCCCACATCTTGAAATAAGTGGAAACTGGAGGATACATGTATGTATATATATACTTCTATCAGATTTCAAATGCAATACGACATAGATGAAAAATGAAGTCTTTAACTTCGAAAAGATACTTTTAACTAAAATGGTAACAGATATCAAATGCAAAAGACAGCCACCGACAGAAGAACTTGAAACTCTTTGTTCTCCAAATAATAGAAATCAACAAGAAAACAGTCCAAGAAACAAGCATAAAACCATAAAAGGAAAAGAAAATATATATATATATATATTTCACCTTGTGAAGATGGAAGTTTACTTCATCCACCACCACTAGAATATCGCTCGGCAAATTTGCATTGCAGAACCTGACATGAAACAAATAATTCATACTGTGAAATTGCCCATAACATCTCATTTTGTGATTATTTACTTATGCTTTTTCTTCCAATGAGTGTAAATCTAGACTTAAAGATTAACACAAACTTAATACTTGTAAATCTAGAGAGAGAGAGAGAGAGAGAGATACCAGTCATTTTCTTGACGATGGAATCCAGAAACTTTCCCAGCAGGAGGCATCACTAGCAAATCTTTTCTTTTCTGTAATTGAATTTACTACCAAATCTTCTTCTTCTTCACTAATAAACGCCCAATTGAATTGAATTCAATTCAAATTCCCTCTCTTTTTCTCTCTCTCTCTCTCTCTCTCTCTCTCTCTCTCTCTCTCTCTCACTCTTCAAACCAAAAAAGGGGTCCCTTCATTTGAATTCACTTCAATTCAATTCATAAGAAAACCCTGATATCATCATAATTATTCTCACAGCTCAGCACTTCATTAATTAAGCACAAACATTAAAGAGCATACTCCAGAACAGAAAAAGACCACCCCACCAACCATTTCAACAACAAATCACCAATTTTTCACCCAAAAAAATAAAATAAAAAATAAAAAATAAAAAATAAAAAGAAAAGAAAAAAGAACAGGGGTTTACCGAGTCAACTTCCGTCATACTCATCAGCAAAGCCAAAAAAAACAAACAGCAATTATGACTCATAAAGACGCTACCTTTACAGCCTGCTGTCCATTTTTTTTGCCTATGAAAAATAAAGCCCCACCCATTGTTCCTAAACACACATCTACAGCATGGGCGGGCCATACCTTACCGGCCTTACTCAAGTCTACTTTATTAAAGAATAAATAAATTAATTAGATGAATATATAAACACCTAGTTATAGACAAAAAAAGTACAGGCTATGAAAAAGAAATGAATCTGGAGAGAAGGTGACAAAGAACCGGCGTAAATAAAATAAAAAATTGTAATAAAAGAAAAGGTATTAGTTTCTAAAAAGATTCGAACTTGTCCACAATACGCTTTCAGTCATTTGTGTTTGGATGGATGGATGGATACCTTCTATTTGGGTATTTGCATGTGCTGACACTGACACGCTGTTCGGGCCGGCCAAAGGAACAATTCATCTAAAGACAGACAGACAAGTAAACATCAGTAATCATGAGAGAGAGAGAGAGAGAGAGAGAGAGAGAGAGTAAAAATATAATATTTGTGTGTGAGGCTTTTTGTCGAACAGTTGGTGGGTATAGGTTTTATGGAATGGAACTCAGAGGTCCTGGATCCAAGAAGGCCGAGGCTTTGGTTTTAGTGCTGCTGCGCATGCGAACATAATTAAGACACTTCTTCTTCAGTTAATTCCAACCAAGTGATATATATATATATGATATGATATATCAGCTCAAATATTATTGTATTAAACACTTCAATCTAGTAAAGTATATTATATGACTTAACTAAAATTAAATGTCAAGATATTCTTCAGCAAGTATGATGATTAGTCAATAGACAATAGTCCACCATTAAGATATTAGTGCTTTTGAATATTGATTTCCTTCCATTTCCATGTGTATGTGTTACAAAGAAAAAAAAAAAAAAAAAAAAGATTTCCTTGCATGTGAGGAGAAGATCTTGGTTCGATTTTCTTTAACCAATGAGTATTAAATCTTATTAGTTATTTACCAAAGTCAATTTAAAAGGAAATTTAAATAAAACGGTGAGTATTATCCTTGTAATTACAGAACTCCCAATTATTCCGTAATTACATAACTGTCACTTATTAAATAATTACAAAACCTTTTTTTAAAGAGTAATTAAAGGATTGCCATTTAGTAGTAATTACGGAACCGCTACTCCCACCAGTAATTACAAAACTACTTGTAAGAGGAAATGTCACTTTGCTTTATAGTTTGGGAAAGAAACAAAGAAGAACGTAACAATCTCATTTATGAAATTATTCTTTTAAACTTGAGTGAGAAATAAGAAATAGCTTCGATTCAAATTTTGAAATTATATTCTAAAATATTGGTAGTAAATATTCATGAGTTGGAATGTTGGATCCCGTTAGACTTTATTGAAGCTTTTGTTGGTATCGCAAATTTCCAGAGGCCCAAATGCTTCGGCCTCAGCAACTTAGCCCACTCCATTTTTTTTTGATAAACCATGCAAATTATTTTACTGACCAGAACCTGTTATTTTTTATTTTTTATTTAATTATTTATTTATTTATTTATTTATTTATTTATTTTTATTTTATTTTTTTGAGGAAGAGAAGAACCTGTTAAAGGCTGCCTGCCTATATACACAAGAAAGACAACCTTGCTAACTCTCTTCAACACTCTGCTGAAAAATAAGAATCAATTCACTTATCTAACCAAATACAGTTCAGGTAGGCATATCCGACCGAAACACAACAAAAAAAAATTCCACAACGAAAAAAATATATCAATCAATAACCAAATATTTATAAAATACCTTCAACTTAAAACTGTGGAAACAGTAATACAAGATGCTCCATTTTTAGGCAAACTAGGTACGGATACGTAAAATTAACTAACACCACCACCACCCCCAAAAAGGATACTGCTTTAGCCATAAGTAGCGGGGTGATCTCTCAAAAGATACAAGACTACTTAATTAAAGAGAAATTATTTTCTTACTTTTCTTTTCTTGTTTTGTTTTTTTAACTTGAAACCGGTACTGAAGTAGATTTCTTTACAGCTTCGGCGTATGTTTTGTGTTGGTAAGTAAGAGTTGATTCAAGCAAATCCCAAAGTGATGTCTTTGGGTTCCATCCTGGGAAATATGCAATTAAAGAAAGTAGGTCAGAACAAGTAGAAAATAGGTAACATTTTGCATTGCTTTAACGATGATTCTTTACCAAGTTGTCGGTTGATTATAGTCATGTCTGGAATTCTCTTGTCACTATCATCATATCCTTCACCATAGAACTCTTTGGAGCTTATATCAATGGTAGGTGATGCTAGTGCTGGCTCTCCACTAACCTTCGTGTAAACCTGCATGCGTGCAATAAAAAAAAGTGGAACTTGAGAAATTAGTTGTTCGATGGAGGAAGTTTTCTCTCTTTTAACGGAAAAAAAAAAAGGACGGAAGGTACATGAAAAGTTAACACTAACAAAGAAAGTTGCAAAAACTCAAATTACCTGAGTCATCATTTCTGCAAGCTGTCTGACCGTAACTTCATTGTTAGGATTGCCCACGTTAAATATATGACCATTAGCCCTGGCTGGATTTTCCTGAGAAAAACCACCCCACTTAACCAAAATTTTACAGATTAATATCATACACAAAATATAAGGGAGACAATGTAGAGCATACAATCATCAAAAGAACAGCTTCGATGGCATCCTTAATATAAACAAAGGTTCTCTGAGATTCGCCACCATCCACAAGCTTCAGTGGTTCACCCCTCAATAGATTCTGGACAAAAAAGAGAGAGCAAAATGGAAATGAGACAAGCTCAAATAATATCGAATAATCGATTCATGAGCTAAAATGATCTTACATTGCTAAAGCAGGCCAGAACTCTCGGAACACCCTCGCTTGGACCATCAATTCCAGGTATGAAATCCATTCTGGGACCAATCCAGTTGAAGGGCCTCACAATTGTAAACTCGAGACCATTCTCAGCACCTTCAGCTGTAGCACAAGGAATATAAGAACAATATAATGTGTAGCTTCAATTCTAAAACTGTTATAATAGAATACGAGACCATTAACTAACCATAGATAAGCCTCTCAATCAACTGCTTTGCGCATGCATATGACCACCTCTGTTTCTCAATAGGGCCAAAAATGCAAGGGGAGGTATCTTCGCTCAGAACATAATTAGCAGGGTCCTGGTGAAGATGAATAATGATTCAGAAAATTTTCAACAAACTATTTAACCGAGTCAAATTGAATCATAATCTACAAGGTCTCCTTGGTTATTACTTGATAAATAGAAGCACAATACTACGACGTACCGTCAGGGAATGAATTGCATAACAGTAGTATTAAAATGAAACATTGCAAGAGTATTAGTATTATCAGCACATACAAAAAGAAACAAATAAAAAAAAACTACAACTAGAATCAGTCTCAAACTACGGATTAAAATCTATATAATGCTTTTGATGTATTTATCTTCCTGAAAAGAGGAATAAGTCTTTCAAGTTTATATAGAAGTTTTATTTACATAATGGTACACTATAATATCCCACAACTTTCAGTGAACTTCTCTGCACAATTTCCATGTCTCTTCAATGTTCGTCTACAATTAAGAAGTCTAATCAACTCTCACTAAAAAGCTCCACTATCAGATCTCAGAAGTTTCAACTTTCGATGAATTTTCTTCCACTTAGTTTAGTCAAAGAGATTGCTTATTCTTTTTGTTAATTATACATCTCGCTCTGTCCATCAAATAAATAAATCCACCAGATCATATATATGGAGGCACCAGCTATGAACAAGAAACTAAAAGTCAATGCATTATTCAACATATTGGATGATCTAACAGAAACAATTTATTCACATATTATATATTTAATCAACATCTTCAATGATTTGACTAGTGAATGGAAGTTAAAAGTCAACCAAAAAGGTTCCATTACTAGCGACATTTATCTTGAATACATGATACAATTGATTAGAACTTGTAAAGCCCCTCTACCGAATTTGGGCCAGTATTCATGTTATTTCACCAATGTTCATGTTTTTAACTTTCAAATTGATTCATGCCCAAACCACACATCTTCAACTTACAAGACTAATTTAGCAACTGAGAGGAAATGAGAGCAAAGTTTACCTGTCGTAAAGGGCTATCTTTGGGTAAAAAGCAACCAACCGTTTTCCCATAAACTTCACAAGTCGAGAAATGTATGAGGCGTTTGCTGTTTTCAGAACAGTATTTAACCTAAATCCACAAGAATAAATCAATTTCAAAATGATTGACACACACTCAGTCAGATGTTTCTATCAGTCAAATTAGACATCGCGGGTGCAAATTGGTAATAACACAGAAAAAACACTTACCACAGGGAGAGCATCAATAAAATTGCTGTAAATTGTGTCAAGAGGACGTGTGTTGTAATCTGCTGGAGTGCATATAGCAGCAAGGTTAATGGTCTACACCACAAGGAAAGTTCAAGATTCAGAGTCAGACCATGTCAAAATCTTATCGTCTAATAAATGTATTATATTATTCAAACAATCACACCACTTCCACTGCCATAGCTAGAAATAAATACGAAAACCATTGAGCTATTGCCAGTGAACCTGGTATATAGAAATAACAAAAGAAGAACAAATCCTCTAGACTGTAAAACATTTATACTAGTCTCGCATAAAAAATAAATTTAGATCCGCCAAGATTAAGAATACAAATCAAGATCTAAATGAACTCCAAATGTTGGGGGTGCACTTACTTGGCATGCACAAAATTCAGCTCAATTACAGAATTAAAATTAAAGGAGAGCAAAACAAAACGGAAAGATGAAAACGGAAATCACCAGCAAAAAAAAACTCTGACAATCACAATCAAGATCTGATTTAGAGGCGCAACCAGAAAACCAAACACATTTGCAGAAATGCAGAAAATAAGAGCCAAAAAAGCGAAGGTAAATTACGAGATCCGCCATGCGAATGAGGCCTTCGAGGCGAGAGTCGTTCTTAATGTTGATGCGGTGAAACTGGATGCGTTCGGCCCAAGGCTCGAGGAGGTGCTTGATCTTGTCATTGTACACATCCACCGCCAGCACCTTGTGCGGCGTCTCCTCCATCAGCTTCTCGCACAAATGTGAGCCGATGAAACCTCCGGCGCCGATCATGCATATAGTCATCGGCTTAATCGGATTTCCGTCCAGATCTGCTCTCGAACTCCCCATTTTCTATGCGACGGTGGGAAATTTCTTATTCTCTTCGGATTTCGATAGGTTTTGATTTTGAAATAATGCGCGTCGATTATCAATTACGCAATTGGGGATTTGGAATCGGGGAAGTTGAAAGGGAAGAGCGAATGAGGTATTTAAAGCTGGAAAAAAGGAGGGAGGGGGCGTTTCCCAGAGTATGACTGCTGTTCTCGGGTGACACGTGGGCGATTTGAAACTTGGGAGTAGTGATAGTGATATTTATTTTATTTTTTATTTATTTATTTAATCTCAATTTGTAATTTCACATTTTACATTAAATAGTGTTAATGTGTCTTACAACTAGCGGCCATGGTCATATTGAGACAATTTATCAAGTGCAGGGGCAAATCGATACAATCAAGAATAAAGGGAATAAATTATAATGTGATACCGAGTCAAAGTGAAATTTATTATATTCAAAGTTTTAATGATTGTAAGTAACTCTGTTTTATTTTTTTATTTTTTTTTAGAATAGAGTGAAAAATAATAATGATATAAACGGGAACCTCAACCTCAAATTTTATATATGATTCTCATGTTCGTAAAAAATACATTTGGTCCCTCATGTTTTAAAAATTCAACAATTTTAGTCTTTTTGTCAAATTTCCGTTAAAACTAACGGAATTAAACGTGTTTCCATTGTTACCGTAACTGACAGACTAACTATAAATTGATGAAAATGACAAAAAGTAGTCAAATTAATATGAGGGATTAAATGCATGTTTTTATGAATATGGGGACCAAATAAGAAATAGTTGCAAACTTGAAGGATGAAAACTGTAAATTTCCCTGATATAAACCATGTGAATTGTGGGCCCAATCCATTCAATGCGAAAACATATGGGTCCAGAGTAAGAGGCCCAGAGGCCCAATTAGAACCATCTTTTTAAAATTTGCTTAAAGCTTTGGAATCTCACTAATATTTCCAAGTTAATAATTTATTTTGATTTTAGTGGAAAAAAAAATATTTGACGAATTTATCCTTTTGTACTTTTCATTTTTTCTTTAGCATTTTACTAATATTAGGGCAAAATTGAAAGAAAAAAAAAAGCCCTCTCGTACCTAAACATCTAAAACAACGTTTAATTTAGGAAAAAAGAAAATATGGCCGACACATGATAAGTAGAATAAAATATAATAATGAATAATCAATTATATAAAATAGTAAGAATGAAATATTTAATTTCTAAGGTGTTTAGTTGGTGAAGTAAGGAGAGCAAGACATCTAATGACTCGAGTTCAATACTTTTAGGTTGAGTTTATCGCACATACTTTGTCGTCTACCTAAAATTTAATTATAAAGTGGCAACCCTAATTAAACGACTAAGTACCAAACGAGAGAAGATTTCTCACAAGCCAGACCAGCTCATAAAACACAAGCAACACACGCCACATACTTTGGTCCATTTCTTTGAACAAAAAATCTTGAAATGGCAATCTTCAAGAAGAAGGGATCTCCCAATTTCTTTTTTTATTCGCTTTTGTTGATATCTTGCATGGATTTGAAATTGCTGGCACAAAATCTAACAAGATGTTGCCATTTCAACCAATTATGCCAATTATTTGTATCAATGCAAAACTCATTTAAATTGATCTTTCAAACACCATATTTTACATACAAGGAATACAAATTAAAAGAAATCATGATCAAGAAAATTTCAATTTTTCCTATGATAAACTACTACGTTTTTCTTGTAGTTTTATTCGTGATCGGCACAGTAAAGGCGCAACCTTTAGTTCCTGCGCTTTTCATATTCGGGGACTCGGTTGTTGATGCAGGCAATAACAACAATCTCGAAACAATCGTCAAAGCCAATTTCCCGCCTTACGGAAGAGATTTTATCGAACACAAATCAACCGGCAGATTCTGTAATGGCAAACTTGCCTTGGACTACACCGGTATTTTTTATGAATTAACAATTTTTTTAGAAATTCAAAGAGTAAGAAAGCGATTGTTTTAATTCGTTATTTTTTTTCCTCCAGCTGAAAACCTCGGATTTACGTCATATCCACTGGCCTACCTCAACAAACAAGCTAAAGGCAAAAACCTCTTGATCGGAGCTAATTTCGCCTCGGGTTCTTCGGGTTATTACGACAGCACAGCAGAAATTTACGTAAGAACTTAAGTAAATTATGCGACTAATAATTCGAACCCTTTAAAACAATAAGATTAATTTTATTTTTTTTGTTTTTTGTTAGAACACTATTTCATTAAGCAAACAGGTGGAGTTGTACAAAGATTACCAGAAAAAACTCGCGACACTTGTCGGAAAAACCAACGCTTCGTCAATAATAAACAGTTCGATCCATTTCGTTAGTGCCGGCAGCAGCGACTTTATCCAGAACTACTACATCAATCCTCTGTTGTACAACACGTACGCAATTGATCAATTCTCCGACATTCTCTTGCAATCGTACACCAAATTTGTGCAGGTAGTTAATTAAATAATTAACCAAGATCAAATTTAGTCGCACATTTACAACTACGTTTATTATATACAGGAGCTGTACAATTTAGGAGCGAGAAAAATTGGAGTGACGACATTGCCACCACTAGGATGCGTACCGGCAGTTATTACCATATTCGGCGAAGACAACAATAACTGCGTCGAAAAAATTAACCGAGCAGCAATTTTATTTAATAATAAATTGAATTCAACATCTCAGAAATTACAGAGCAATCTCTCGAATCTCAACCTTGTTGTATTGGATATTTACCAGCCTCTTCATAACCTTGTCATTAATCCAACTGATTATGGTAATAAATAAGACATTTTCTTAGTGCAGGATTCAATTAAATTTTCTAATATTAAAATTAATTGCAGGGTTTTTGGAAGCGAGAAAGGCGTGCTGCGGGACAGGATTGATTGAGACATCTATACTGTGTAATAAGAAGTCACCGGGAACATGTAAAAACGCGACGGAGTATGTTTTCTGGGATGGCTTTCATCCGTCGGAGGCGGCAAACAAGGTTTTGTCCGATGATTTATTGGCTGCCGGAATTTCCCTCGTCTCGTAATTGATAATTCCACATAATAATAATATTGTTCTACTTCAACTTTGATTTGATCTTGGTTATATACAGTGTCTTTCTTTTGAATTCAATTGATCTGTTGCATGTAATTGTAATTTTCTTGTTCTGGTGTGAATTCAAGTTGTATCAAATAAATGATGGCAAATTACGACCACCTTTGAGGTAAGGCCAAATTACGAAAAAACTCTTCTGTTTGCATAATTACATGCACCCAGTACTCCTCAACTATGTATTATCTTACAAAAAAATCCATCAAGTTGATACATTTAGGGACATTCATTAGGTAAAAAAATTAGAAATTGCGGTATGCCAAAATTTCATACCGTTTAGCATTTGGTTCATTAAATAACGAAATAACAAACTTTTATTAAAAGTATTTTAAAATTTGATTTTTTTAAATTTATTTTTAATTAATTTTAGTTTAAATACTAATATTACATATATGAATAAATGCATAAAAAAAAAAAAAAAAAAAAAAACTGAATACCCCCCCGAATTAGTGATTCGGAAATCGACATTTACGAATCTTCGTTCGGTTCGGTTCGATCGGTTACTGACCGGATGAACACTCGTGCGTAAATTTGACATCGTAAGAGCAACTCCAATGGGAGTATCAAATGGATTATCAAATCCATAAACCACCTTTTTGATATTCCAAAATTAAAATTTTCCACTCCAATGGGAGTATCAAAGTGGGTAAGTATTTTGATATTCTACCTCTTTGAATGTAAAAATACATCCCGGAAATTGAGTTATCAAAAAAATAACTACCTAAACACCCAATCACAAAATGACACGTGGCAATTACAAATAAAACCACTAAAAAACTTCCAATTGATTATTGATTTAGATAACCATGGTTGGAGTAGATAAATTGTAAATAAATATTAAAATATTATCTTAATTATCAAATGAGTATTTGATAATCCAATTTTGATGTTTAGCATTGGAGTTGCTCTAAGGGTGGATGTGTAAGACAATACATAGTTGATGGGTGGTTGTAATTATTCAAACAAGAGGGAATTTGTTACGTAATTATATGTTACCTAAGGGGGTGGGCCGTAATTTGACCAATAAATAAAAAAAGATAGAAAGCGTGGGAAAATATATGAAAGCGTGGAATTGGATTAATATAATTGAGGGGGTTATGTCAAATACATAATGTTAAATATGGGTGTTCTCCTAATTTTGAAATGTAGTGAGGGGGTTTTACTACATTTTGCCAGAAAAGAAAGGGTAAAAAGGAGAAAGAAAGAGAGGGAAAAATGGATTACAGTCTAGCAGCATTGAAGCTGCTCTGCGTACAACTGGGAAGCGCCCATCAAACGACGTCGCAGAACGCCTTCACTCTCGGCGGCATTCTCTTCCAACGCGCGTGGCTACAGGTGCGTGTACTTTGTGCGCGTAGATTCCGTTTATTTTCACCCCGTTAAACCCTAAACGGACGAAATTTTCAGGGAGTTCTCGTCTCCACACCTTCCTTCTCCGACGGTGGTCGGACCGCCCGATTACAACTCGACGATGGAACCGGCGTCGCCGATTTATTCCTCTCCGGCGACTTTCTTAACCGCAGTTGGGAAACAGGTCCGATCAATATTCCTCATCTTTTTTAAAATTAATAAAAAAATGCGCAATTGATTGCTTATATTATGGTTATGCATTTCTTCTAGGGATGTATGTAATGGTGGTTGGTGGATATTTTGTCGGTGCTGGTGATGCCCCAATGATTAAGGTAAAATTATTATTTTCTTCAGGCACATGCTTCACTGCTAACTGATTAGGGTTCTTTGCTGAGTAATTGTGGTGATTTAAGCTTTTTTTTTTTTTTATATTAGTTTTCTCTGATAGTTGATGTTTTCTATCCATTGATAAATTTACGAATATGAATGTTGAAGCTGTGTACTCGTCGATGATCGAATTGGTATTACTTTTGCTTATATAACTTTGGGATTTTTAGTTACTGATATTAACTTTCACAGCTGCATATTTTATTTAGCCATGAATTGTGATAAAGTATATCGATGCAAACGTTATACAATAAGGCCCCCATCAGGCCATCATATTGTTGTAACCTTTCGTTTCTAGCACTTCGCGATTCAAACTAAAGGGAGTGTGTGTGTGTGGGTGTGTGTGTTTTGGCATTATTGCAATTTCAAGAATCAATATGTATGCTGAACGAATATAATGTGGTCGAATTCTCAGGTTCACAAGATTGTCGATCTATCACCGTTTCCAGATAGGGAGTCAATGTGGTATCTTGAAGTAATGGAGGTCTTCAAACTTTTTTACCAGCCCCTATTTGAAGAAAGGGATTGACCGCCTCTCGTTTCTGCAGTTGTACGTGATTCAATGTCGATATTGTTCCCCTCAATATGAGTAAGAGATTGTAAAGGAGAGTGGTGAAGAAATTCATTAAGCATCATATCTACTCTGTTTTCGGCCCTGAAAGCTCTTATAGTCTGATTAGAGTTCGGTTTATAGATTGAACGAATTTTAATCGAAAGGTTTTTTTTTGTTCTTTTTCGGCTAGTTCACATTACCATTTTGTTCTCAATTACACTCGGTTGCCATTTGGCTAAAAAAGAAAAAAAGTCGATTTTATGCTAGTTTGAATTAAATCTTCTTGTACCAACAAAGAGTTGACAAGGAGTTATATCAGTTTCAAGATTATTTTCTTACAATCTAGAGCTTGACTATCTTGCAAGGAATGACCGGACAATTGGATCAAGTGAGCTTGCGTTAATTGACGCAAGTTCGAATTATTTGACCAATCTATTATATGTGAATGTATGTTTACTAGTGTGACTCATATTTTGATAGACATTTTTATTTTAAATTTATGGCTATTTTTTTCTATTAGATATTTCAGAAAATAAATTCCAGTTTCAGATTTTTTTTTATTATTAAAAAAATAGATTCATAATTTTTTTTAATAAAACTAGATATGAAAACGATAAAACCATTTAACGGCATTTAATTAGACTCAACAAAATAAATTAAAATAGGTGGACGCAGCTTCTTCACAATAATTAACGAACCATTCTCAACCACCAGCCTCATCGTCCCTTTCTCTCTCTAAAACACCACCCCACCTATACACACACATACATACATACACACTAACACATACACCTCTACGAAAATCTCGCGAATCTACATTCCAGTCGGATTTTTTCTTCACAGCGTCAGCGATATATACACGGATGTACTCGTAATGGCGACTTCCACTCCGTTCTCTTCACAGCATTCCCCGAATCTCCTTCAATTGCCGCTCCACTCTCCCCAATTTCGCCTAATTTTGGCCGGAATTTCGCTTTCGCGATCGAAATGTGACTTATCGCGCAAACTGTTATTGTTTCAGCAGCAGAGGAGCTGGGATCCCCTGCGGCCCGTCGCAGTCAAGGAAGTTGGGATCAGGTGTTTTCCGGAACCAGCGGAGGAGAGTGACAGAGCTGGGGAAGTTATCTTAGATAAAATTGTGGATGACGTGGCAGGGAATAGCGTCACGGTTGAGGAGGCGATTGGTCAGGATTTCTCCAATGGTTCTCAGAGAATTCCAGTCTCCGGTGATTCTCTCTCGCTTGGGATTCGGGAACCTGTCTATGAGGTCGTCTTATTGGACTAACTGATTTCCATTTTTTAATTTCTTTTAAGTTTGGTTTTCGGAATTTGATTGATTTTGATACGGTAACAGCAATTTCTAGTTATTTATCTCCGAACTGTAATTTGCCATTGATGCGTACAGTTACTGAACAAAATATTTTGTAGTTTGTTAGTATCGGGGAAAAGTGGAGCAGTTAGCAGAAGTAAAAGAGATTGAATTATGGAGGGACTTATTCCTAATTAAATAGATAAGAAATAAAGCAGATGAGAAGAGAGAGAAATAAAATAAATCGAGAAGTGATGTTTTGCGTTTCCCCCCGTTTTGTTTGTTCACTGTAGACTGTACATGCAGACCAGTAGAGAAGTGTGATCGTGTGTGTCTCATATTATCCATTTCCCATCAACAGGTTGTGGAAGTAAGATCTAATGCGATGGTATCAACAAGGAAAATTAATCGAAGACACTTGCTAAAATCGAGCGGTAAGTAGAAGATGGTGACATGGTTCACTTACTTTTTTGATATCAGAAAAGATCAGCATGTAATCATTTCATATTCTCTCACTTAGATTACGTCTTCTTTTTTCTGTCACTCTTATTCACAAATAGTCTGTTGATTCTTTATTTTGGATTACAGTGTGTGTGCTTTTATCCTTTTTCTTGAACTATTCTTATAATATTGTGGTTATTTTTCTCCGAACATAATGTTTACAGGTCTCCGACCTCGAGATATTAGAAGCGTTGATCCATCATTGTGGTTAACCAACTCAATGCCTTCGTTGCTGGTAGGAATTGCGATTACTGTCTCTGAACATCATTGTGTCACTCTTATATACGTTTAACCTATATAGTATGTTAAAGTCTTAAATTCGGTATTGCCTAAATTGTGTTGCATAAAAGAAAATCTTACATTTAGCCTCTAAATTTAAAAGATGAAATTCGGACAATAAACCACTTTAAAGACGCTTCAGTATTGCTCTATGACTCAATTCTTTGATAGTGAACCGTACCAATTATCAAACAAAGCAGCAGTTATGCCATCTGGTTCTAGTTGTTTCTCCACCGTATCATGATGAGTTGTTAACTTGACATTTTTAGGACCAATATTAGCTAGAAAATGTTAAAATCATAAGAAGACTTTTCTGAAATTTCTCTCTGTAGTTCCTCTTACTAAAGCAACTGGCTGTTCCTGATCATACATCTTATGTTTGAACTTTATTAAGGTACGTGAGTATGCAATTTTGCTGAATTTGGGTTCTTTACGGGCAATTGCAATGCAAGAGCGTGTTCTTATATTCAACTATAACCGGTATTTGCTCCTGATATATTATATGTATTTTGTTGTCAATTCAGAACATATTTCTCACATATTCTCCGTGAACTAATATTTGATTATGGCTATCAACAGTAAAGGGGGAAAAGCTTTTATAGATACATTGTTACCCCGATTAAATCCAAAGAACATGAATGGAGGGCCCTCGATGCCATTTGTTCTTGAGGTTTGTTATCCCTTGCATCAAAATCTTTGCACCAGTCATTTGTGGTGGTGTTGCTTTTCGGATATCATAGGCCTTCACTTTAAAGAGCCTGACAAATCTACATTGTGAATTTTTTTCAGGTGGTCGAGGCGGCACTACATTCCCGAATACAACGTCTGGAGAAGCTGTTAATGGGTTTGGAACCACGGGTGAGCAAGGAACATTGTGATTGTATATTTTCTGAAATCTTCTGCCTGTCTTTTATTGGGTGGGTATATGTAGGGATTTCTTTATTGCACTTCTGCATAGTAATTGATGGGAAAGGGTGGAGCTATGCAAATCGTTAAAGTAAAAGGTGGTCATCTCTGCGTTACTGTTACTATTCTCAAATGTCCGCTAATTCTTTTGTTCTGCACTGAATTAATAGGATGTAATCATGTAACTGGAAAACTTGAATAGTTACCCCCAAAGCATAGGAATTAGGATAACATGAGAAACAACACATAAATTTTATGTCTGAAGGTAATCCAGCAAACGTAATTACATACATAATGTATGTCCTCCAACTTCCTAGATAAAGGTATTCTCAAGTCCTTACCTTTACAAACAGCTTGGATTGGGATCACATTTTGCTTTGGTCGTAATAGTTATTAGTGTTCAGATACTTACCTGGCATTGTGCTCAACAAAAGATTATTTTGCTCCCCTAACGAAAACTGGCTAAACCAGCATACAAAAGGTATATGTTTCGGTCTTATATAGCTAAAAAAAATCCATGTTTACATATGTGCTAGCTACTATTTTGCAGGTGCAAGGTTTACTTGAGGTTCTTCCTAATCGATTGACCGCCGATGTATTGGAAGAACTTCGAATTAGCAAGCAGCAATTGGTATATATAGAACATCCCTCCCCTTTATTCTAGTGATCGTGATGTAGACCACTTGTTTAATATATCACTATTCATCTAGTTCTATTTCTTTGATTAAAGGTTGAATTGGGCTCAAAGGCTGGGGCTCTTAAACAAATGCTGCTTGATATTCTTGAGGACACTCATGAAATACGACAGATTTGTATTATGGGAAGAAATTGCACTCTTGCAAAAAACGATGAGATGGAATGCCCTGTTCCCTTGGAGAAGGAGACAGCTGATGGTAAGTGGCACATAGGTTATCTCATACCAAGAAATCAAGAACATCTCTTGTGATCATATATATATATATATATATATATATTTAATTCTGAATATTGGAACTCGTGTTTCTCAGAGGAAGAGGAAGAAATTGAAATGCTTTTGGAAAACTATCTCCAAAGGTAAGCCAGTCCGAGACATCTTTCAGTCAGTGCAAACAAATTTTGGTGCCTGTTATTGTGTTATGTGGCATCATAGGACACTTATCTAAAAGCATGGGATAAACAAACACTGGATAAAGTTTTTCCTTTCTGACAAAACAGCTATCATTCACTTCACTTCACTTAAAAAAAAATGGCCTTATAAATGACCTACAACCGGACCCAAAGGTCATTGAATCCTTGACCTAATTTGTCAGTATAATAATTGTTTCATGCAACGGCAGATGTGAATCTTGTCATGGTCAATCAGAGAGGCTACTCGATTCAGCAAGAGAAATGGAAGATTCAATTGCTGTTAACCTCAGGTTTGATGTTTGATCATTAGGTTCATTTCTTTGCAATGCTGACTTTAACGAATTTGATAACCTTATTATTATCATCAGTACTTGGTGTGATTAATAGAATCCCATAACATTCTCTTCTCAGCTCCAGGAGGCTTGAAGTAAGTAGAGTGGAACTTCTACTTCAGGTCGGAGCACTTTGTGTTGGAGTGGGTGCCTTAATTGCAGGTACTTAGTTGATGATGATGATAATTGATAGACCTATTCAGTTCTTTTGCATTGGCATCTCTTTTATCCAGGCATGTTATGCGTGTGCGTGTGTGTGTGAGAGAGAACATGCGTCTATAATTTATACTAAGGTTTTAACTCCCAAATTTCAATCCCCTCATTGAAATATAAAATCTCTATTGGGAGGTGATTTAGAGGTAGGGCTGCAGAAGTCTTTTCTTGCTCTCCAAGATTTAATATGGTCTGCTGATAATAATAAATCTGCAGTACAATTGTCTGCATTTCAATTTGACTTTTAGGGAACATATTATACAATTTTCAAGCTCATAATAAGAACTTAATTGGCAGGTATATTTGGCATGAACTTGAGGTCATATCTTGAGGAACAAGTGGTACGTATGCATTCCCCACCCCGATCTCCATTATTTAACATTTATTTTCCTGAAATGTGTGCATTTTAACTGAAAGAATTTTATTTTGTTAATTTGCTCTTGCAGTTTGCCTTTTGGATCACAACGGGAGGGATTTTTTTTGGCGCTGTGGTCGGGTTTTTTCTCATGTACTTATACCTCAGGAAAAAGAAAATTCTATGAGCATCGACCAGACACTTCAATACGTAAGCAAATACCCTCTTCAACTCTTGCTACTTTTCGTTCGATATTTCACAGAAGGCTATGGATGTATATATCTATATCTTTATTGGAGGAGTCCATGGATCTGTCACATGAGAAACATACATACATCCGCAGATGAACGGATAAAATCGTAACTGTGAAAAGCTATTTAGCGGTTAAGAAATATGAGAAGCACACCCGTATGTCCTCCACCTATATGAAGGTTAAGGGCATAATCCAGTGTGCTTGCAAGATTCCTTTTCAATTATTAACAAGGTAGGCGTAGCATTTAGGTGGCTTCCTTTGTATGAGGGAGGTTTTCTTCATAAAGTTAAAAATGAGTTGCATTACATGATGAATCTGCTGTTGTTACCCATCTCATAAAATCTCAACAAGGGGCTTTTAATTGTTATTAATCATTACTTAAGTCTTCAGAATGCCAATTTCTCTTTGCAATTTAGGTTGACTAATTTATGAGGAATCTCCATTTCTTCCTGTGAAATAACAAAGCCTAATTTTCAAGGAATCTTGATTTCAGAGTGCGATGAAAACAAAGTTCTGAAGGACAACCCCATCAGGCAAGTGTGCAAAGGGATGGATTGTATTACATGCTACAACCCCATAACCACACACAGTGAGAACAGAGGCACTTTGAAAATATTTAAACATCATAAAACAGGCATATTATTTATGTACACAAATACCAAACAAAATAATAAAAAATAGCTAAGAAAGTACCTGACAGTATGGCAAAGAATTTCTTCTGGTGCTGGGGAAAAAATCGAGGTCCCCGTTATAGCGTTATAGCGGCAGACCAACAAACGAATTGCACCATCAAATGTACAACAAATCATGTGGCAACAACAGTTAAGAGGGAAATTCAGATACATTTTCCCAGAAAAAAATGAGATACATGAAAGCAACCTTTTGCACTTCAAGGACAATATTTGGTCTTGATGCAGGCCGGTATGTCAAATATTTGTCGTGTGTTAGACCTATACAAATATTTAAACCCCCATCCACCTTTCTCGTCATTGATTGATCCAGTGGGGTTGATAAAGAATGTGAATCTTCGTCAGTTATGTTGATTCATCAATAGTCATGTTTGCCACTCTGACCTCCACTGCCTCTCTCTCATCCTTCTCTCTCTTCTTTTCACAACTACCATTCTCCACTTCCTTGAGTTGAGAAATAGAGGAATGGGAAGGTTGGCGTGGGCCGCCACTGATCCATGCATGATTAAGGCATTGCGCTGCTGTCAGTCTTTTCTCCGGCACAAAATCTAGTAGCTGAACAAGGAAATCTGCCATCTCACGCGCATCTTGTTCACGGAACTCGTATTTTTCAACAAGCACCTTATGGAGAGGCCACAATTTTAATCTTTTGATATGTCTCAGATCTCCAAATCTGTTAAAGAACTCTCGTGAATAACGCCCGCCCAAGGCAACCTGGAGTTGTTCATGTCAATCAAGAGAATTTATTTCCGAGTAAAATACGAAAGCCAAGAGAGTGAACTCCTCACCTCGCGTGGCATCCTTCCAAAAAGCTCCATCATCAGGGCTAAATGATCCTACAAATGAAAAGAGAGATAATGAATAACCAAGTTATATTACAGATAAATAAATTATTACGATTGTTAAATTTGAGTTGAAAACTTAGGGCTACGACATGACTTCTGCACTCAAATTATGAAGGTAATAGAAAAACTAATGTAAACTTAGAGAGGGTAAAAGTGAAAACAAACCAAAAAAGCAGAAATTGCATTATCTACTTCAGCCCAAACTGAAAAGAATCAGTTGAGGGAAGACATCTGATTCCCACATCAGCATCTGCACATAAAATTCGTGTCGTATTTTAGCCTATAAAGAATTTAATAACCGACAAGTGATCTACAGAGATTGTCATGAACTTAATCCATTGCATATTGTTTTACATCTAAAGCCAACAACTTATTGTTCATGTCAACAAGTAACTTATAACTAAATAGAATTTGGCCAACTTCTACGGTACCCATTACTAAGATTCACAAGTAGGGTAGAAAATTTTATTGTGCCATATCAAAGCTTACCTCACGCACACAAGGTAAATGAGATGATGTTGAAAAATGTTGGCACCAAATTTATTTTATGAGAATAAAATTCAACCTACTTACCGATGGATATTTTCAATTGGAGCACCATTTTATACAACACATCACTATCAATGCGATCTATATTTTTCAATTCGGCCCAGATATATTAAGTCAGAAACAAGAATCAAGAATGAATGTATATAACCAGTAAAACAAGAGATCAACCAGACTCACAAAGTTCATTTTCTCACTAGGAACGACAGAAAAGACCAAGGAGTTACAGAATTACATTCTCTCCAAACAATATACCAAATTACTTGATTACATAAAGAAAAGAGTCACATGTAATTAATAAGAAAATAACCAAGTCAATGCTTAGAGACAGGCAAAATAAAACAATTTTTATATCAACATGGTATCTGAAGTTAAGAGCAAATATCGAATAAAAAGTAAATAAAACATTGGACAATAAGCAAATATATATGAAAGGAAAGAAAAAGTTAAAGCCAAAACCAACAAGATTACATAATAATAGTTAGGCGAAAACAAGATTACCTCGTCACGCTCATAATTTTCACCACTATGCGGATCAAAAAGAACATCGCCAGTGGCCAGCTCAAAGCAAATACAAGCAAGCGACCACATGTCAGCTGACGTTGAGTACTTCGATCCCAAAATAACCTCCGGACATCTATACTGCCTTGTCTGAATATCGCTCGTGAACTGCTTATAAGTCCAACAGGCATTTCCAAAATCCACTAATTTGCACTTCAGGTCGACCTCAGCCAATAGTTTTCGCCTCGCAGAGCGGCTATCTCTCCTATTGGTTTTAGTCACAACACACACATCATTTGCTCCATAGTTGTTAGCTGCTTCAGTAACCGAAGTTTTCTCTTCAATGGACTCTCCAATGGATTTGCGCTCATTATCTAGCTTAACTTCCTCATAAGATTCATTTCCAACATACTTACGATCTGCTTGCCTAGCTTTTATTCGGAATTTATTTTTCTGGTTCTTAGTTAGGTCACTACATAATCCCTTAACATCTATAGAAGCCTCAGTCTCTGAGGCAATCTTGCCTTTATTGGATGGTAGAATGATAGGCTCCCCTGACTTTCTTGGATCTTTAGATGGATCAATCATCGACATAAGCAAAATATTCTCTGGCTTCAGATCTGTGTGTATTATTGATAGTTGACGATGCAGATAATCCAATCCCATTAAAACGTGGAAGCAAATTTCTTTAACCATGTGAAGAGGAATACCTTTGTAGCCTGAATACTTAATTAAGGTTAAAAGATTGTCCCCCAAGTATTCGAAAACCATACAGACATGTTGCCCGTTTGGTCCAGAATGCTTAAAGTGATCCAAAAGCTTCACAACGTAGTTTTTGTCCTCTGGATCACCTTCAGCAATCTGCTTTAGAATAGTGATTTCATCCATTGCTGTTTCAGTGTAGTGTTGTGCACTCTTTTGAACTTTCAGAGCTACATATATCTGTTAACATATTCATAAAGGAAAATACATTATTACTTCATCAATTACGCTAACTTGACTATATTGCATACTTTCCTCTGAAAAGATACGAAGCCTGTCTCACTGCGTGCACATATTATTAATTCCCGCCAACTATGATGCATAATAATACGCAGCTTTTGGAAAATATTGCCAAAACAAAAAAATCTCCAAAAAACTCGAAAAAATGATTTAGTTATACTTATGCCAACAGGCGACAGAATCAACAATCTCATACAATATCCACCTCAAATCATATTCACAAAGTACATTTATTTGCATATTAAACGAAGAAGAATTCTAATATAAACTGTAAATTGTTAATATACACAATCTACACAGAACTAAGCTACACAAGTTAGCATGAACAGAAAGATCACAAAATTTTCCGGAAAATGCTCGCGGATTGAAAAGTTAAACAAATAATACATAACTGTACATATATTCAATCGAAAATGTGAAAACCTGAGAAGAATAAATGGAGAAAACTCACAGAATTCCGAGTGTCCCAAGCTAGCCAGACAGTGGAGAAATGGCCCCAGCCGAGCTTCCTCTGAACAACATATCTACCGTGCTTAAATGTATCGCCGATGCGCACGGCGTGATATCCTCCGCGCCTATACTCATCCGTGCCCTCATCCTCCGAGCTATAGTCTTCCGAATCGCTCCAATCGCCGCCATTTCTGTCGTTCTCCGCCGCCGCCTCCTCCTCCATTGACGAATTAAAAGCTGTAGAAATCAAATAGTTGTAACAGAATCAGCTCGCAGCCTTTCAGACTTGTGTCTGTAACCGTCGGAGACTCTGGTAGAGAGAGAAGTTAGGGTTTACTTTCTTAATTTGAGTTGGAGAAGAGAGGAATTCCATTTCCCTTTTAAAATGTACTATTTGATTATTGACATTCATTTTCTTTATTTTTTTATTTGCTTAGTGGATTTTTTTTAATTCAAACGAAAGTGGTATTATTGACGGGTAATTACTAATCAGTAATCAACATGTAAAATGAAAAAAAAAATGGTGACATAGGGCAAAAAGAAAAAAGAAAAAAAAACACTAAATTTACAAAATTATTGCATGTAATATTAGAACCATTGAGGATATACGTTAAAAAGAAAAAAAAAAAAGATATAGAGGATTAAATCCTTTTCTTTTGTTGGGAAAATATGATTATAATAAATCCTAAATATACCATTTTTGTCATGAGGAAACGATGATTATGTGGGCCTAATCGAAATCGAGATTAAATCATAAATAGATCGATTCCGAAGCGAAGAGTATGAGCCATCCGAAACCCAATCCAATTGGCTTCGTTTATAAACCCTCAAATGATGCTATAATCTTATAAATTCCTTTATAATAATTAAATGTTCCAAAGTTTTGATTTTTTTATCACTTTTATATCTTATCTATATATATACAAAGACAACACATGACATAATATGTTGACACGTGGCATTTTTTAGGGTTTCAAACTCAATGACAGTTTTTTGTTGTCATTGTAGAGTTATTTATGAAGAATAAAACAATTCGTGCAAGGATTTCAAACTGCATTCTTCTGATAAATACACATGTTGGTTATTTTATCTAAATTAGAATAAGTTATAACAACTTATAAGTTCTAAAATTCTATCATTATGTAACAACTTGTAAAGTCTTTTATATAGCTAAATCAATATATATGCCTAAATGCGACACTCTTATTGGGCCAATGCACGGACTACGCTTCTAGTATTTAAACCGGTTAATGGGCCAAGAGAGAGGCCCAAATATTTAGTAAAATTAAAGCTATATGCTATGGAGGATGAACACGGAAACAACGATACGGGAAAACGGCATATCAACAAAAAAATGGAGTTTGGGGGTACGTAATTAAATGTATAGGAGTATATTTATAAATTTTATATATTTTCTTATAAACATATTCGAAATAATTTTTATTATCAATTTGCAATTGATCGTTAAATCATGAAAATAATTAGTGACATAATAAAAATATTTGGAACTTTGTTATTCAAACATGTTTATAACTTTTTAGAAATTGCAAAACGACTCATAAGGTGTTTGGTAGGTGTCCTCGAGTATCCGACATGAAACGTGTCCGAAACGCAAAAACGTTAAAAATTTGAAGTTTCCGTGCTACATATATGATATATGTAATGATGGATGTGAGCTTATAACTTATATAATTAAAGGCAAGTCATTTGTTGTTTGATTGATCAAAATTATTAGATGCTATTTGAGAATTTTTTTATTTAGTTTCACTTATTGTATCAATTATTATTCTTAATCGGGTTCGAGCTCGAACCTAACGTTTGATTTTCATTATGTTAACTACTAAATAAACCAATTTGATTTTCAATTTCTACCAATCGAAACTATATTGGTTTTTCTACATTCCAAAGACGATTGCTCAAAATCATTTACCAATTTTTTTCTAGCCATGCATACTACCAAATTTCTCTGACATTCTAACTACAAAAGCAACAAAAAATTGACTTATAAAAAGGGAAAAGAAATGGAAATAAATGATGGACAAAGAATTGGTTGGAACACATTTTCAAAGTAATAATTGATTGATTTAGCACTTATCCACTCCCGTGAGTGTTGATTTTTTTAACAACTACGTTTTTTTTTTATTGATACAAAAACAACTACACTAACACTAGTACACATGTTTACTTTTCCCTCTCTTAGAAGAGATTTTGTTTGAAAGAACGATAATTGATAATTGCAGCTCTCAAATATACATTTAATTTGACTTCTCTGAACCTATGTAGTAGTTGTCACATTTAACAAATCCATGATTATTGATTTACTATTAAATAATCGGTGGGACTAACTTTTTGCATGTATCCTTTATCTTTTTTTTTTTTTTTGGATTTTTAAATTATATTCATAATTTATTACTTAATATTGTATGGTTGACTAGGTAGATTGTAGAAATACTTCGAGTACTTACAAATTACAAATATTTTAATGGATTACATTAATTTACATGTACATGCAAAATGAATTATATTATTGAATTTAAATGTTTCGCTACCTAGATTTAATTCCCATGGATTTAATTCACAAATTTATTCATTCCCGTTTTTTAAATATTTAATTCTTCTGCTGTGACAGGCCAACTAAAATGTTACCAAACAATGTATGTCATATTTTCAAAGGCGAAGTTCAAAGTTTTCACGGCATTGGTTAGGCTGGAGGAAAAAAAATATATAAATAATTAATTAATGTTGGATCAGAATATTCCATTTTATAAATAAAAAAAATATTTAAAAAAATAAGAAAATGCTAAACTAATTAATTAGCTGTCCCAACCGATTGAAATTTTGTGGGATTGTGAGATGGAAATGGAAAGCGATAAAAACAGATCGAGATTTAGTTCACATGGGACCTTGTACTACAAGAGTTGTACTTTTCTTCGAAAGACGTAAGACGTGACGTCATTCATACCATGCAAGATATTTTCTATAGGTCAAAATAAATCGATCACCACAATTATATTTCTTAAGAACATGCCAATATCGTTGTGACTCGATCCGTCAATTTTGAATGTTTTGATGTTTCTTTTGGTGATCGATGAGCACGTGTGTTGCGATGTGTGATCGATATATACAAGGTCGAGAATATATTGTAGTTATTGGTGTAAACGAGTGGTGTCGAGCCAACTTATGAGCTTTGATTAAAAATTACAATTTGATGATTAATCTAACCTATTAACCGGATTTAATCGAGTTCGAGCAGTTTAATTTTTCTAATGTTATTTTATTATTTTTTTACTAATTGAATTGATCTCTAGCGCAATTTTATTTATACTCTGTTGAAAACAATGAACTAAATTAAAATCTTGAATTTTAATGTAAATAAATAATGTGCAAATAATTTTTAACGGTTGGTACCAAATAATTGTTGGACTAAACTTCTTTTAATAATTGATAAGTTCTTATGTTTGATAAGCCGTTTTAAAAGCTCAATAAGGTGTCACGTCTTATTTTTTATAAAAATGTTTGAATAATGAACTTATACCCTGTTTTTACTCTTTATCCTGTTTTTACTCTTTATTAATTAGGTAAATCACTGCAAGAATGAGTCCTTGCGTTTTTGCAGAAAAAAAATCATGTCACCTTTTGATTGATAATTAAAAATATAATGGTAATAAATTTGGGAGAGAAAATAATATAAAAAGGAGATATTTCAATTCAATGTGATCATGGAAGATTGAGGTGGCAATGATTATATTTATATATAGCTAGGCCACCAAACTTGTATTTATTTTATTTTATTTTATTTTATCATGCACGAGATCTTGCTTAATTCCCCAGATACAGGATATGCCACATAACACCAACTAATATACAGGAACAAACTACCAAATAAATTGAACTTATTATTCAACAAGAATCCTTTTTCTTTTTTATATATCATTAATTGTAATTTAAAAAAAAAAACAGAGGAAAAAAAAAAGACGAATCCCTATATTATTGCTTGTAGTATAGTAAAACAAGAATACTGTAATATAATTGACAAGGTTATTACAACTTAATAATATTATGAAATTAGAGCTTAGTATATCTTTTCAAGCCCCCAAAATATGGAAATTAAAAACATGCACGTATATATAATTACTCATTTTAATGTTCATCAATATAATCAGTCTAGAGAATAGCAAATCTGTTTGAAAGTAGGGAGATTTTGTTGAAATAGAGGAACGAAAACGTCGATACTACCATCTCCAGTGAAGGACGGTAGAAGGAATATCATTCCCTCCGTTGGAGAGAACGACGGCATGAAAATGTAGGGCCCACCACTTCCGAAATCAAGGTCGTAGAATGGAAACCTAAGCCAGCTATCGACCTCCAAATTCGGCCACAATATCGACTCTTTCGAGTCCGCCACTGCATTCGGCACGAGGTCTTCCTCCTTCGCCTTGTGGTTGGCAAAATCGATAAACGACTTGAAATAATCGTCCTGCACGTTAACGACCGCGTCGTGCAAAAGCTTAGCGACGTAGGGCAGAGGCTCCCGTAAGAGGTCGTTCGCCCTAGCTTTCGCGAACGCCCACAATACCAAATTACCAAAATACCCATTCGGCACTTTAGGATTTTTCAGTCGGGCACGCCCGTCAACCGAGATTCTCACTTGCGTGTTCTCTTGCCCGTTTAAGCCACGTGCCCTAGTTATGGCCCTCCAAAGATGGGCCACAAGACTCTCGAAAGTGCTGAAGGGCCTGTCGTGGGGCCCGTTCATTGACGAAGCCCTAGCCTTGAGCTTCGAGAGAAACTCCGCCGTGTAATGCACTTTGTGCGCCACAATATCGTCCACGCTATTATCGATCAAAGGGTATACTTTTTTGATATTCTTGCTCACGTACTCCACCCCTCTATGCTCGAAATCGAGAATAGGTGGGTCCCGCGGGGAGAATATTGTACGGTCGTGGAAAGGCAGTGGGCTAATTTCAAGCCCTCTGCTAGCCTGGCCCCACGCAACCAGAAAGCTACTGGTTGCGTGGCCGTCGGCCACAAGGTGGTGGGCAGTGAACCCCACCACCATCGCGCCGCACGAGAATCTAGTAACCTGAACCTGAACGAGCTCCTCCACACCCTCCAAGCTAGGATGGAGGCTCAAGAGAGAGGCCGAGGGGCCGATGGACACAGTTTGATCGAGTGCGCGGTCGACCGACGCTTCAACAAACCTAACTCCCTCGTCATTGAGGACAATTACAGGCTCGCCTTTGCTATCTTTGCCTAGCCTACCGGCCCATTCGCGGTACATGGCTAATGACTTTTTTAGCCCTAGCTCGATTGTAGCGTTCGGAGTGGTCGGAGGGCGGTAGGCGTAAATAATGGCCACATGTTGGTCATAAGTGACCTTATCAAAGACGGATAGAGGAATGTAGGTTGTTGTTGGGGGTGGATTGCCTTCATACAAAGGCTGAACAAGTTTTGAGCTCCCAATTTTCACTTTCATTATTTTTTTTTTAATTTTTTTTTTAATTGGCAATAGGGAAATGAAAATAAGATTTGGTTTGAACTTCGTGGAGGGCATATCAGGGGTTTATATACTTGCAAATAATAAACAATTATACATAATTTATATAAAAAAATTATTATTAATTATGCTGATTCAAACTGTACTTGCCTATAATGCATTGTTTACTACAGAAGATTTGGGATATGCCCTTTAAATAATTTGTCCTAATGCATAATAATGAATGGATGTTAATAAAACTTCAAAAGTCGCCCCATGTCTTGGCTCTTTTGACACAGCTGTTACTAATTGGGGTTTGGTTGATTTTGATTTTTTTTTTAATTTTTTTAATTAATGATTTGACTAATTAATTGTGGTTAGTGAAGGAATTATCAATTGTGTGGGAATTAATAAGGCCAGATTTCAGGGTCTATTGTGACGCGACAATTTGGTTAGGTGAAGAAGATGAGAAATTGAACCTTGTCCAAGGGCCTACACTTTTGGATTAGTTAATTAATATTTGTCACGCATTTAACAGAAACTTAATTGTGTCGCTATTTTTAAATATTGCAATAAATTAAAATTATAACTAAATATATAAGAGTTAATAATATTGTAGTTCTTACTTCTTATCACTTAATTTACGTTAATAGTGGCAATGTTGTTATGATTTCCAGTTGTACGTAACATATATTAAACTCATAGGAAGTCGAAGGTCTTTATTTATTTATTTTAGTAATTAATTAATATATTTATTTATTAATTTTCACGAGTGGAAACTAAAATGGAGGATCATTATCATAAGCATGGGGAGATTAATATTTGATTAACATTTTATGGCGATGTTCTAAACTATGGTCAATTAACTAACATGAAATCGACGTGGGAAGCGGCATCCAGAGAGTTTATATTAACCTTGGACTAATCCTCTACTAATTAATCCCACTTCTTGCCCTTCTTAATTCGTAATTAATATGCGCTTATCTATTATTATATGGTAAAAATAAGTTGACCTAGCTTCTTCATTATAATGAACTTTCCTAAGAATACAATTTTTTAAAACTGATTACCGTAGTTTGGGATGATTAATTAATTATTATGGACTATTTAAAGTGATGTTAGCCATAATATGACTATGTAACGGTAATTTAAATAACAGGTTTAGCATCTAATTACTCTTATAACTAACTTCCTTTTCATCTACGTGTTTGTAAAAGTTATTAAAAAACAAATTATTTTTCGACGTTTAAAAGTACTTTTTACATTTATTTCTTCTTAGTATAAGTTGTTCTGTATAAGTTGTTTTAAAGTGTGAACTCAAAAATGAATATTTATAAATTAATATTTGGAGCTTAATAATTTAATTTAAGAAAGCCCCTTTTGTAAAATTGACAAATTAATTAAGGCACGTCGCAATTTGGACATATGGGACAGAGAATATTGAAGTTTTATAATTGGAGAAATTAATAATAAATAACAAAAGGTAAACAAAATTAATGAAGAATGCATGAATGCTTGGATCAATTTATTATATATCACCGACAAACCAACAAGAAATATATATAATGATAATTGTAATAATAAATAAAGAATGTTTAATAATGAGGATCATAATTGGTAAACAAATTAAAATACCATTTGACTTTGCAAACTGAGGAATTAATGGGATCCCATGAACAATATGTTGGTAGATTTCGTGGAAACAATATAATTGATAGTAATAAAATAAATAAATAAACATAAAATGAAATTAATATGTCATTTTATTTATCTGTTCACATTCTCAAGTGTCGGTCGTGCAATATTGGATGACCAAATTGTCATATTCATATTCATCAGAAATTCCAAATTGTTTAGCAGAAAAGTGAGTCAGATATACGATATTGGAACAATATTTTTCATCTCGGAGTTTAAGAGTTGCTATTTCTTATTTTTTTTTCTGAATTTTTAATCGAATTGGAATAAATATTATATTCCAATTTGCAATTCATTTTTTTGTTAATTTCCGAAAATATCTTCGATAAGCCAAAAAAGAAAAAAACATTATGAAGATTATTACACTAGTAATATAATATTGTATTTTATATTATAGGTGACTGAAAATATGAAAATTCTGAATTTCGCCAATTCGGATTAAAAAAAAAATCTGATTTTGGAAAAAAAAAATTCGTTCTAATTTTCGAAATTCCGATTTCCGAATTTTTTCCCAATTTTATTGTGAACAAAATTGAAATTAGTTTATCACTTCTGAAAAAAATTGAATTTTTTCAAAAGTGATAATTTCGATCCGATTTGTCTGATATCCACCCATAAAATCGGCCATTTTCCTAGCAGGCTCTTCCCACTTTATGGAAACCACCTCTTTCAGGCTCAATAAAAATCAATTTTGATGCGACAATTCCGAATGGGGAGAGCTACTATATGGTGTCCATGGTTGCAAGAAACGAGCATCGAAAAGGTTGCTAGTGGGCAGTTCGAAATTTTACGGGGCAATCGAAAGCAGTTGAGTGTGAGACTCATGCAACTCTTGAAGCAATTTCCAAGGCCCAAACGAAGCGGTGGGAGAACGATTGCGTTGGAAGGCAACTAGTCGCATACAAGTTATAAATGCACTACAAGATGAACTCTCAGCATCTTCACATAGTGCATACTTGGAAGAGATAAAAGAGATATTGACGATTGCTACAACTTTCGTTTCTTGTGATTTTCTAATTATTAAACGTAGCGGTAATCAGCTAGCTCAAAGGTCCAAATTTCATAAATAATAACACCTCTTTTCGTGTATAAAAATGAATATACTATTCCTGTAAGATGTTTAATTTTGTACAACATGGAGAAAAACTGAATCTGTGGCTGAGGATGAATCGATCTTCTTAAGAACACAAACAAAGATGCAATCACTAGAACAAAAATCCGCAGCTATGTATAACTATAACCTACTAAATTTCTATAATAACATCAGATAGCTAAATAAAAAAAGAGAGGAAAAATATAAGAAATCTCAACCGTCCAATATCGATAGTTATCATAAAAATGGAAAAACGCCAAAGAATGCTATATGCAACAAGAAAGTTAAAACGGTACTTGGTGTAATAATCTTGTACGGCTCGTGTTTCGGTGAACTATTGTTGTCGAGTTGTCCCGCGTTGACGAATTCAGTTCTACCGGTATTACTTGTAGAAACTTTTACAGACATTGTACCTATAAGAAATGAATTTGAATGAATCAGTCGGACAAAATATTTCATTTTCGAATCCAAGAAGTTAAACCACACTAGGCTAACGATGTGTGACAAGTTCGACCTAGCGATCGTTGGCAAGGGGATTCGAACCCGAGTTAAATTGACACAAGCTCACTTGATCCAACCGCTAGGCTATCCCTTACGGGACAGTTGGTCTAATTATTGTTTGTAGTAATAGTTGTATAGTTAGATGGTAAAGAAAACTTACAGTCATAGTTGGCCCATCCAATCCTTTGGCCACCCAAATCATATACAACAATTTTATCTTTCAAAACAAGGTCTGCATAAAGGATCCAAGAGAAAAAAGAAACGTAAGATGACGTATTATATGCTCCATATTTGAGCAGTCACGATGATAGAATATATGCTTCGTACCTCCTAAAATTGTAATTCCTTGACCCCTTATTTTCTGAATGCCGATACACCACACTGCAGCACCACCCTACAAGAAAAAAATGGCACGTTACCAATAATAAAATAATCTATCAAGAAACTCGCGAGCTTGATGGAAAGCTTTGACAATGCAAGAGAATTATCTTAACTAAGAATTACGGAGTGTGCAGTAAAACTATTTCAACTCGAACAAAAGCCAAATGAATTAAACTTCAATTTGGATTCTCCTAAATTCAACTGAAAGTAAATTAGTAATACTCATGTTTACTTTTTGATATTTTTTCATCTTCCTCACGAAAACTGAAGTAAAAACATCGCGTAAAACAATCTTTCAAGGAGAAAAGAGTCCTTCATATTAAATATTAGACTCGTTTTCAGTTCAAAAAGTAATAAACTTAAAAAATAAATAGCAGTAATAAATATTCTTATGCATGGCATTTTCGAATTTTCCTAATTTTACTACAATCATTTATTGACTGCTGAAAATGAGATGTGGACTTACGACAGAGTTCTGCTGCAAAAGGTAATCCTCGGGCCTCAGTATCATTGATGCACCACCAGCAAAGTTTAAACTAACTTGAGGGAAAATCTCGGACACACTAGAAAGAAGAAAGAATGAACATAAACAATGAGAAGATGCATATTCGTAGAAGCATATGTAAACAAGAATACCGAAACACGGAATAAAAACCTGGATGTAGTTAGATAGCATTGGTTTCCCTTGGAAAAAAGAGGGCGTGCAGATTGCGAAACAGTTTGCATAATCTGTAGAAAGGAACAAATGCCATATTGTTTGGGCTCTAATTAACATATATTCTTACAAAACGGTATGGTTAAAGAAATGTCGAATACTATTTTTCCACTAACTTACTGCATTGATGAATGGGTCGTAGGCCTCTTCTGCGAAATACGCCAATGTTGTTCCGGAATCAATTATTGTTCCTCGGTTGTTGGATGTTGCAAATACCGATGAATCAATGGGAAGTATCTGTCCATTTACAGCAATGCTTTGTAGATTTACATTGTAATGTGGCCTAAAGTTTGGAATCAGAGAGAATAAATCAAATTACGGAGTCTGTTGCTCACTGAAGCAGTGGAATTTGCCACTTCTTCGACAAACGTAAAACTAACATATAACACACGCAAAAAAAAAAAAAAAAAAAAAAACTCTGTTTTTTTGGAGATATGTTGAACTTAGAATGACAGGTGCAGAGCAGAAAAAATACATACTCGGATGGAACAAGTGGAGTGTAGACTATATTCGGTTCCACAATCTGTCCAAGCACCAATATACCGCCGCCCCCGTTTCCTCCTCTCAGGCAATGAGAAAATGAATTTGGGGCAACTCCCTGTGAAGAAAGCTGTGAAATTACAGATAAGCCCTGCTGCCCGAAACCAAATATACCATCAACCGCCCTATCTGGCTTCGTAAGGTCTCCAGTCTGTGACGTGCTACATCTGTGTCCAAAAACCAAAAAAGAGGTCAATTAAATAAAGGACTAAAAAACTAACAATTGTGCAATACAAATATATAGGGCCTCACCCAAAAACAACAGTTGCGGAAGAATTTGTTGTCAACGAATCCCCAACTACCGAGTCGAAATACATCGAATCGGATAGATAATACCCGGAAGTGCCACTACCGTCACCGTACTGAAATCTATATCCACACTGATTCTGATTGGAGCAAAGAGAATCGGATGATTGTGCTCCCAAAGCACACCTTTTATCCGAACATGAAACCGGTGCTATGGATGATGAGCTGGAAGGGTCGAAAAACTCTAGCTGAATCTGTTCAAATATAAAAGCAAGAAAGTATAAATTTGAGACAATTACGAGAAACGGAGAAATTAGAAACACAAAGGGTATGTTTTACCTGGAGGCCGCTCGATGTTGGGCAACCGGAACACGGATTGCAACTCACCCACAGCACATCACTTCCGGTATCTATCTGTACATAAAATTCTTTTGGAGGAGTCCCCAATTTTACTTTTGTATAGTATAGCCTATAAAACAACGATTCACCGCCTCCATAAGAACATATAATAACTCAACTAATGAACTACTACCAGAGGGAAGGGTACTGCAGAAAATCATCAACAATTTGATATATGTACTATGTACTGCAGTTCAAAGAAATCATTTAATTCGACATGTAAATCAGTTCCTTCGAGAGGGCTTTTACACAACAATCGAATTTTCGGAGACTGAAATCGAAGTCTACAATCAAAATCAAAAGAAATAATAAGAAATTCAGCACCAAGTGATTAAAAACTCCCAAAATTAACTTGCAAATTCATACACTACACATCATATATATAATATACATACATTTTTAATTTTGATTTTTTTTAAATAGAGAAATGAAGAAATTAATATACCCAACAAGATAAGGATCGTAGGTGCCTTCAACAGGGAAATCAACGACACCAATAGGCTGTTGCTGCTGCAGGAATCTGCCGTGTCGAACCCGGTCACTCTCTCTGAGTCGACTCAGCTCCACTCCTTCGTGATTCGCCCTCTCCAGAGTCAACGTCACGCCGCCAACCACCGCCGCCACCGTCGCCACCATAAACACCGCCGACACAAGCGGAATATTAACCGGCGGCATTTCCTTTAAACAAGTACTGCTGCGAATCGATCCTTCTCCTCTAAGCAACAACACTACTACAGCTATGGGGGCAACAATAATATTATTTTATGCAATTAGGTGTCTACACCCATGTATCTATAGGTCATGTATATATGTATCCATATCTTATACGTACAAGTCTCTCTCTTCTAGAGAGAGAGAGAGAGAGAGATGAGAGAGAGGGACAGCAGCAGCTGATAACAGAGTTTGATTTTGGAAAAGAAATCAGATTACGTTTGTCGTTTTATATGTGGGGAAGTTGGATATACAACCAATGTAAAACGATAAACTAATACAATGCTTCACGTGCTTATACGTTACGCACAAAGAGTTGTACCTTTCTATTGTTTGTCTGTCACATTCGAATTTTTGCTAATAATACTTTGGGCAAATGGCAAATATTAAAATAATAATATATCGATATTAATGAAAAATTAAGAATGGAACTAAAAAGTACATTCGACTTTAATTTCCACTTCCAATACAATCATTTAACCTTCATTGAGTGTACTTAATTTAATAATTGCAACTTTGGCAACTTCAAACACCACGTGTTTAACTTAATTTAATTTCTTCTTCAAATATCTATCATTTTCTAATTTATTAATATAGAGGTAGCTATTAAAAATAAATGAAACAATTTTTTTTTTTTGAGAAGAAATGAAACAATTCGTACTATTAATATATATATATATATATATATATATATATATATATATATATATATAATTCTTATCTTTTAAATAACTTTGTAATATCCGTTTGAGATACTAAAGCAAAGGAGCATAAATTAGATTCCAGCTTTAAATCTTGCACTCTGACTCTGCACTTTAGAATACTTTGGTGCCTCAATTATTTTTTTTTTTTTATTTTTTTTTTTTTTCTCACTTTGGTTGTTCCTTTTTTGTGGTTTTGTTTTTTAGTCACTGAAACCCTGCAATATATGGCTTCAAAAGTAAAGTGGGCTTTGCCTTTTTCTTAATTACTAATATATCCCCAAGGCCCAAACTATCTTTTTATTATATATTCATTTAATTTATACACTTGACATATATATAAATAAATAAATTAGAATATGAGGTAAATACAACAAGAATGGAAGTGTGTGGCCGATTTTACATCCCAGATTCCCAACTACAAAAGTAATGTACATAATACAACAAAGCAACACAAGCTGAGCCAGCTCGACAAAAGCTCGTACTGGAACTCAATTTTTTCGAGATCGAGCTTTCTGATCGATGATACAATACGATTTTCAAGTGCAGATTTTCCTTAATATACTACCCGCTAAATATTTATGTATGTTGAATGACCATCTTAATCAAAAGCTGAAGTCATTATAAGTGATGTGAATCATTTAATATTTATACATCTCCATAAAAATCGTTCTTCCAACAATAAATCCACAGTAGATTTGAATTACACGGAGGTAATACGTTAATTTGATGATTCAATCTTCATCAATATTTATTTATATAACAATTATATATAAAGCTTGTTCTTTTATTCTATTTGTTTAAGGATTTGAGGTCAGCATAATATGTAGTGAGCCATCCTTGAATAATCTGAAGCTCTGTGTTTCTTTGCATGATCAGCCATTCTGGGTCAGTTTTCGTTGCTTGAAGTATGTCCAGACAGTGCGAACCTGCAAATTAAATATCCATCCAACCAACCTTTTTAACACACATTTACACACACCATTATGTGTATAAAAGTGAATTGGGATTATTTAACATTTTTTTTCTCATGTAATTAAGAGCATGCTAACTACTTCACATAATTATATTTTGCAATTCCAAAGTCAATAATATAATACATTGTACTATTGAATTTGCTAGGGTTTGATGTTAAGCTTACCGTTACGTGTAGTTACGGCAACGACGCTTTCGGACAAGTCTTCTAGCACCCTACGATCATATAGCAATGATAGTTATATACGTGCACTGGGTAATTCGCTTAAATTACTGAATTAAATCATTAAATAATTATCAGGAAAAAAAAATAAGAGAAGTGTGTGTATTTTATATATATGTATATATATATATATATATATATATATATATATATATATATATACATATACCCTCCACTACTGTATGGATCTCTTAGGCCATTCGAGAAAATTATGTTGCTCCCAAACCGGTTGAGAGCCAATTTAATATCCTGAAAAAAAGAAAGAATTGATTAAAATAATCTATAAAAAAGTCATGTTGAAATATTAATGAAGTAATCAATATTAGTAATTAGTAATTAATAAAGCTTACGTGGCCTCCATAGTAAGTAGTGATCCAGTGTGGTCGAGGTGGGACACCATATATTTCTGAACAAATTTTGATGAATTCATCCAAGTTAAAAGGTGCTGCCGGAAACATTGTCTCATTTTCCCCTCTCCCAATTGGCATCACCATTTCACTACAAGTCTACCAATTTATTATTATATTATTAGTATATTTTCATACACATTTTCTACAATAATTAATATTGTCACAAAAAAAAAAAATCAAAAATCATAGTTAATAAAAATATTTCACAGCTTATTAGACGCTACACCTAGTCATCTACACCGGGTGATTTTTAATAATTGATGAGATTAAATAACAATTAATTAAGCACAGATACACAGTGCAGATCAACGATTAAAAATTATCTGGTGTATTTCACGAGGCGTAGCATCAAATAAACCTTACTACCCATACTTGTGAATCGTGATCTATTTGTCATATAGTGGCCGTCCATCCCTTGTTAATAATTTTATTTTATGAAAAAAAAAGTGGGAAAAATATAATAATAATTAATAAATTAAATATATAGATAACTACTCACTTGCCATTGCCATCCAATGCTAGTTTCAGAAGGATAATTATATGTATTCATATCATAGCATGTCTTATTCCCCTTATACGAAACAACTCCGGCGAATATACGGCCAATTACATCACCGTCGCTTCCGTTGTGAACTCCGTCGATGCCTCTACACACCATCGTCACTGGATAATTCGGCGGACGGTTATACTGAGCCGCCACCGCGTAAATCGTCTCCAAATAATCCTTTAGCTCTTCCGCATTATTCAATTTCCTGAGAAATTAAACAACGCCAATTGTCGATTAACTTTTTAATTAGTAGTAATACATATTGAAAATTCGACATGCATTGTAATAAGTACTATAAAAATTACGAGCAAGTCTTGAATCGTTGACTGAGAATGTCGAGACCGTTAGGTTTCGATGCTACTCGGTCGATTTCAGCCCATGATTTTCGAATTGTTTTGTAACAATTATCACTAACCTCCTGGGAAATAATACAAAACAATTAATTAATTAATGGTTGTAGAAAATAATAAATAAATAATGCATTATTATTGTTATTAAAATAATTAAATGAAAAATTAATAACTACCTTGAAATCTTTGGTAACAATAGAGTAATAACCATTTTGTGGTGTAATATTATCGAAATAAAGAATAGGGGCTGACGAAGCCAGGGCACCTAAAGCAATGTGTGGATACTTTAGTCGAAACCACGAAGCCAACACTGAAATTTTGTAGGTTTATTATTATTAGTGAAAATTATTAATATGAATTTGTAATAGTTTATATAAAAAAAATTGAATCCTGATTTAATTAAATATTGATTACTTACTTCCACCATACGATCCTCCAACGACGATTATCGGAGAATCGTGCGCTGAAAATTGATGCTTGATGTGCAACAAAATCGCGGCGTAATCAGCTATAGCTTGAGCCGAGTTGAAATATCCACGAGTCGTCTCGTTTTTCATCGCCTCCTCCATCGTCCCGAAGGGGATCGATTTTCCATAGTATCGATGCTACACGCACCAAATTAAATCACACCAATAAATATAATTACATTCGTTACCGCCCTACGTACGCAATTATTCGTTAAATTTAACTAACTTAAATGAAATTAATATACCTCAATGAAAACTATGAGAGAGTTGAAAGAAGGAGCATTGTCATTGAGAAAACCAACAACACTTAAGTCATTATCGATCGGCGCCTCGGCTCCAAGATACGCAAAAATCGGGGAGTTATTAAAACTTTGACCACCCCAGTATTTAGAGTTGACCACATATCTTTGTCTGAAAGTTGCATAGCTCTGAGGTGCATAGTTGAAATGATCAAGTGTTTGTTTGTAAAAATATGTCTTAAAGTCAATTAAAGCATTGGCCGATATTGCGCTGGGCCGGTTTCTCGAGATTAGTAACGACGCGTCTTTATTATGTAGCGATAGCCTCGGAGCTTTGTGTACTGGCAATGGTGTTACAGTTTGCATGATCAGTACTAATGAGAGAAAAAGAAGAAGAAGAAGGTGAGGGTAGAATTGGAATAAAGGTACTCTCATGAGTGGTGCCATGGCTGTTGTGAATTGTACTTGTTCAAGATTTTGATCCATGAGTGGGTATCAACTTATAGACATCTACTTGGAAGATAATTAATTATTAATTAGGTCGAATTTTGATTATCTGGTTACTTTGGACGGGTCAATCAACCTATTTTAATAGATATTATTTATTTGTTGGCGCCTTGGCGGTTGACACGTAATAACACAAACCCGTATGTATATGTGCTTAGTGAGTATAATTCCATCTACGATTAATAATCATTCGGCATAAATAACCATGTGTACCATCTAACTCCCGATGAAATGCCTATAAGAAGTTTGTTAATCAATTCTCTTCATATCATAAAATGGTAGTAGGCTAAAAATATCCCAATCATTTTAATTTTAATGCTCCATATGGTTGGTCACACTTTAATTTAGATCCACAATTAATTTTCAAGGCGAAGACTAAAAACTTTGTAATTTTTCTCAATATGGTCCAATTTATTATTGATATCTTCACGCGTATGGACTATTTTTTTATCTAAATAAACCTCCAAGACTTCTTCTAGAAGTCGGACAAAAACATCCCAACACAGTTGCTATTATCACAAGAAGAAATAAATTATCCCAGTCTCCAAAAAAAAAATAAGAAAAAAAGAATCTTCAAAAATGAGAAGTATTGATTGTCCAATTGTTGAATACAATTACATACCAACAAAAACTTTCAACAGAAGCTACATTTTGACCTGGTAAAATACACTTTGCTTTCGAAAAAAACAAAAAAAATAAAATCGATGGTTAATATTATTAACATACAAAACGCAGACTTGCTCGACGTGAAATCAATTAAGAAGAAATCGTGCTCATAAGATATGCACACACACAGCCGAAGATCATTATACATACATAAATACAGGAGAAAAAAGACACCAAATTAAAAAAATATAACAATAAAAAATAATCAACCGGCAGCTGCAGTAGTACACAAGATACAACGTACCCGAGCATCATCCTCGTCATGGATATCATCATCATCGTCATCATTATCGCCATTATCATAATTATAATACGATAAATCTTCTTTAGGGTGTGCTACAGTTGGCTTCTTCTTTTTGCTACTAATGGAGTCGATGGAATCCCTAAGACAAGTCTCGTGGTATGCATGGCAACAGAAGAAAACATATATGGACACATCGTGAATGGAGAAAGGATCAAAGCACATGCAGCATCTTGTGCCTCCCCTGCTTTTTGACTTCACCTCCATGTTTTTTATGCTCGTGGATCTCTCGGATAACTGAGAAACTCCGTTTTCATCTCTTTTTGTGCGGGACCCGTCTTCCTCGTTGCTTAAGTATATGGCTCGCTTTGCTTCTTTGTGGTACTTGATTAGCAGGTTAACACAATCAGCCTGCAGGGTTTAATCATGATTCAAGCCCATAATTAAAAATGTGCCCAAATTTTGATTAAGCATATGAAGGATATTTAATCAAACTCAATTCCTATTATCACATAATATACAAATGATATTTTCCAATATAAAGACTGTATTAAATATAAGATAATCACATATTACATTATTATGGAGAATGTAATCCTAACCAATTTCAATCAATCTGATAAATCCCATGAACATTCCCAGACGAGGCCATATGCGAGATTATTATTACCTTGAGTATATCATTGCACCCATGTCTTAGAGAAGTTTCGGTCCTGTAGTCTGTGATGATTTTGACAAGACGGTCTCGCAGCCTGAAACAAAGTGCATTTTACTTCAGTACATTAACTATAGAGTAAGTAGCACTGTGTGGGTGGGGGTTGGATTCAAACAGTGTAGAATAGACGGGAATTGCAGATAACGTATTTGAGGCTGAGACTTGAATATATCCACAGCAAATGTAATGACATCAAGTCATTAGCATTTTACGACCATCGGTAAATCCACAAGCACTTCATTTGCCCCTAATTTGAATTTGCCTAATACTTCACTCAAGATCCAATTTATTTTGCTAAAATCTTTGGCGAACCCATTAAATGGATTAAAAACAAAAACAATTTTTTTTTAGCTATACATTTCCGGATCCCAAGAGAATAAAGTTGGAGAACAGAACTCCCGAATTTCACATTCATGGCCTTTCGGTCTCGGTATTAGAGAAGAGAGAATAACATTTTATTCTTGAAAATGTAGATATTCAATATTATCAAAAACATATAATTTTAATCTTTTCATTTTAGTATATGACTGTCTAGTTTTGAGCCCAAACTAAACCAAGAAATCAATTAATCCAATTATTAGCAGTGAATAGTGATCCAGCTCAAAAGTTATAAAACATGCAGATTGACCACCAGAACAGAGTTGGGAAGAAAAGACTTACCGAGGTATCTCCAAGCCATTGGGCACCATATTTACAATATATAGGGGGTCGAGATTCCCAACAGTATGCTCCAACAATATTCCTACCTGCCAAAATAAAAAATGTATTAGCTAAAACCCAGAATAAGAAAATTTATAATACATAGTCATGTAATCTCATGTGGATTTGTCTATTTGCTCAGATTACAACATACCATCTCAGGTTTGTTCAGACATTGCCTAATCAGCTCTTCCCAGAGATCATCATCATGTTGCATACTTACAAATTCTATGGCCTGCAGAAATTGATTAGACATAATCAAATCTCAATTGTTTCAAAACTCAGGTAACTTGAGTATCAAGGTGAGTACCTCTTCTATATCCCCCAGTTTATTAATAATTACTGATAATGCTTGCTTCGAGTTTCCCATTCTTCCAAGAATAAAGACTTGCTCTCGTAATAGATCTCTTCTTACACAAATTTCATGAGCCTGAGACCAATTTTCATGAGTCAAAGACCAAACGATTGTAGAAAATTCCAGATAAATCACCCACATATGGAATATACCTTTTCGAGTGTATAATGCTGACTACTCCGAAGAAAGGGGAGTAGCATTTTCGCATCAAAATCTGCGTAGAGCTCAACCTGTTGGCAATCACGAGAAACAATAACCAAATGTTAAAGAGAAATCTTGTTCACAAAGAGTAGTGTTACTTGCTTTGTGATAAACTCAAAATAACGCCAATTTGAGGCTCTTTAAATGCATGCACAAACGAAAAGAAATAATCAATGAAATTGAAAATCGGCAAGGGAATTCACAAAGAGGCTTTGAGAAATGGAGAATCATTCAACTCAGACAAAATGAATACACAAAGTTTAACTATTCTTCTTGTGATCATCTCTCCTCCACTCTCTACCCCCTTCTTTCCCTAATGATTACTCGACTTGTTTTGAGTTTCCAGATATCTCCACGAGGACTATTAACAATAATTAGACACACTTAGCAAGTCCATCCAAACTGGAATTGAACTTGCAGATTGACAAATTAAGCATAAGTGATGTCAATCTCTTCAACCTGGTCTGGGAACAATCCTAAATGCATCTAATAAGACAATCTAATAAATAGTGAGGCAGTCTGAAACTCCACAAAGGAAGTTAAATAATCAATTTTCATATGAAAGACCTTCACATTCGCTGCCCTTCATTTACTTTACTAAAAATATCATTTTAATGGCAAAACATTGTTACTGACTATGCTTTCTTAAGATAATCACGATTCACGGGTAATGGAATGGCCAATCTCTACAAACCTGCATGTCATGGAAATCCCTGCCAGCATGGGGATTTGACTCAAACAGCGAATGGAGATACAGATGCAAAAAGTACCGGTAGTCACACTTCTTCTTTGCAGCCATGAGTTGTGAAACTACGTCAGATGGGCTTACGACGTCTCTGTGCAGGATAAACAATGGAATAGCACGTTTGCAATCTATTATCATAAGCTGAGCAACCTGCAAAGCCACGTGAGATCAGTAAAAAAAATTAAACATTTGTTTCATGTAAGGATGAATGTCAGAGTTTTACTGAGTAAAATCATTAGGTCAGAACTAAAATGTCGTTCTGTGTCGTTGTTCATTATATTATGTATGGGTAGACATGAAGGATGTAAAATCAATGTTTGGCAGCTTTGAGCGTAATAAAAACAGATGTCAGGTTTTTCTCAGGTCATGAAAAACTACAGAAGGAAGAGGAAAGAGGATCTCGGTTGAGGATAATCCCACGATGGAATTATGAAACTGGATATATGGCTGCTGGGCTTCAAGTTTTCAAATAAGTAAACGATGTTGCAAAGCAGCAAAAGAAAACTCACACTATAATGTTGAATAGACTCTATCAATATAGTGTTCAAAGTACCTTTTCTTGAATGCCATCATGCAAATTATGCTTGTCAATGAAGTCAAATATATCCGGCTTCATAAGCTGAAATACATAGAATAAAATAATTAAACAGAGGACCACAGAATAAAACAAAAGAATGCCATGACCACCTTTCCAAATAGTTAATAAGGGCGCAAATTCTGTCGAATGGTTAAAAAATTGAATCCAAAGGAAGGGCACTTACATCAGCATGCAGGTTGAAGGCTTTCTCATATTGTCCATCAATAACATATAGCTCAGCAAGAGCCTGAAAGAAACCATGCCATGTAAATTAAGTATATAAATAAAAGCAGGAACCAAATAGGATTCCCAGGCACTAACCTCTTTGAGAGCATCGGTAGATGATGAAGTAGTAAGCTGAGGTTCTATAGCTGAGATTACGGGCAAAGCAGAATATACAACAGGTGGCCAAGTTTTAACAATTGACAGGAGATCCTTGTGAAATGATGTATTTGTTGCCAAAGCAACAAGAGCAACCTAGTGGGCAACAAATTTTCCAGGCGTCAAACACCGATCTGACACAGTGGAAAAAAAAAACGAAAAAAGATTTGAGGTGAGTGCAAATGCAACACCAAGAAGTACACACCTCATAAGCAGTATCACGTAACCTAGGATTTTCTGTTGGTATGTAAGGAACCAATACAGGAAGTTGACGTAGATGAGCGAAATGAAAAACCCACCTGAATGAGGTAATCAACCCCCAGTTAATTGAAAGAAAAAGAAAAAAAAAAGGAAAAAAGGAAACAAACCGACAGTAAATTGTGAACTTCTTTTATATTGTGTGTGCAGAGCAGATGTACAAAAGTACATTAATACCTTTCCCATGCAGAAGCTGATCCTCGCAGTAATTGGGGACACAAAGATGCTGCTTCAGCATATTTCCGCTCCACAATCAGATGGTCGAGATATCGAGATCCCACCTGTTTAAATCAGACAAATTCAAGTAAACACTTTGTAAGAATGCATCGGGACATGGTCTTGTTCATGGCCAAATGACATTGCTACAACTAAACGTGACTATCGACTATAACTGAAATTATGGATTGTACTGAATCCTCTTTAGCAATTCAATGTAAAAACCAAGTGTTGTTAAATTTTGGGGGGTAGCTCCTCGTTAATGGCCAACGAGCAGCATAAGAGATCTATCCTTTGAGTTATGGTTCCAATCAGTTGGTTATGTTACGTACACCCTTGCATTTGACTATGCCACTCTATTTTATTTTGAAGGTAAATTATTCTCATGTCAACATTTTATGTTCGTTCTTCTCACTTCAAGGACATATATATTATCAGATTTCTATGTTAGGGTTACTAAATGAAAACATAATAACATAATTGATGATGAGAATCTATACTGGAAAGATCACAAGCATGCGAAGTTAGCAGTCAGTTCTCACTCCAGAAAAATTCCACCATAATTATGCTCAAATTAAGAATGTACAAACAAGTGATGAGCAACATATCAAAAGGCAGACAGAAAAAATAAACACAAAGAAGGAAGTAATGAGAAAATATATAGTTAGCTTAAGATTCTATAGAGACAAATCCACCTGCATTATATTTATTGTTAGTTAAAACCCAAGAAAATAAAAAACCAGGCTACCTCATCAAGAAGCTCACTTCGACCCTGACCAGCTTCAACTGCTGCCAAGGCTTTTTCATGATATTTATGTTGAAGAAGCCAAGCTATGTGATCTTCTGTATCCCTGATATTCAAAAGTAAATAATTGTATTTTAGAACCTCTGATTAAAAAAACTTCCTAAAACAGTATGATAAGGCATGAGAATGAAACAACAGAATATTATGCGAAATTTTATAATTCTCATGTCCTTTTTATTAAGAGTGGGTTGAGGAGAGAGTTATACAGCTATGTCAGAAAACTGCAAGCCATGTAGAAACACTGAAACTGAAACTGTTTAAAAATGATATAAAAAGAAGACAACAGTTTTAGACACAAATCCTTCAATACGAAGTAACCAAAAACAAATCATTTTGGATTTGGTCGATCCAATAAAATATACGCAAAAACCAACATTTGCCGTTTTCGGAAAAGGAAAAAACATCAATACTACCACGCATTTAAACTACAAAACCACATAGTAATAGTCTTCTGAGATATGTTCGAGCTAAATGCCGTGAGAAATAAGAAGACTGAACAAGCAAGCTAAAAAGCACATACATCCATCCACATGGCTTTGTTTGTGAAACAATTTCAAATTGTTCTATTTAGTTATCTCGACTAGAATCAGCATATAGCTATATCAAGAGAAGGATAAAACATGAAGAACAAGGAATGTAAAATATCAAGGAATGGAGGATACTGAAAAAAATATTATATTTTATTTGGTCATGATCACAAAAAACATAGTGAACAGAAATCAAAGGTAACATTTGACAAAAGACGAGAAAGAACAGTCACTGACCTAGGCTTAGCAATAACAACATCCTTCGGAGACACGACATAATACAAGGGTTCGTCACCCGCAGCCCACTGACCACCTGCATAGCTGCTACCTATAACCAAGAGCATAATGTGATTACCTCCATTGCAAATGTCTTTTTGACGATAATACAACTCTAATAGACCCAAAAAGGAATGAGACAATCATCGTTTTTTAAGTTGGGATAAAAAAACGAAAAAAAACAGCTTTACCCGAGAAAGGAGCATGAGCAAGAGAATAATCCTTGGCCTTGTAATGCTCAAAGCCATTTATAGGTAGAGCATCAGTTGCCAGTTCATCATTATTCCAGGTGACAACTCTCACTTCAGGTCTTTGAGCATTGCCCTGTAATCACGGATTAACAATAAGAAGTTAGCCTACTTTGCGAGGCAACGAGTGAGTAATATTTTATACATCACTACACATTTTTTTCAAGCGAGATTAAACGTGTTTCAGCCTTTCTGAATAGCCCAATTGCATCATAGGGAAAGTAAAAAATCTTTCGAGTTAAAGAACTACTCATCAAAGCCACTAGGTCAGTCAAATACAATGAATTCCAAAAAGATAATTCATACAGAAACAGATGCAATAAAATCGGTAGGGGAAGCATCATAGCGTACTCCCACACAAAGCAAGTAATGGCGCATATAATAATAAGAAAATAAAGCAACAGAACCATGTTATGGAACAAAATCCATCGCAGTTGAATTATCATTTGTCATTTTACAGGTTAATCTACATCTAAATATGACTACATATGCTTAATATTTATTTATTTATTAAATCGGAATGAAGACAAAATAAATGACAAACATCAAAACCAGCAACTATTTTGCTTCTAACCAACCAATTCATATTGACTACTTCATCCATTCATCATTGATCCACGTGTTAAGAACTATGGTTGTTTGGATGAACTAAGAAGTTTTATCCCACATGTAACCCAAAATCCCCGATAAGTATAAACTATCTTGCACAATATTTTACTTGGCAACGAAACCCCAATAAGGGAAAGTAAGCAGTAAGACAAGATACAGCCTCTTCTTACTTACATGTAGGATGTTGAATTTCCATGAAACAAAACGAAAACCGATATGCAAATTCCACTTGCATTGGTTTAAATGAATCAGAATCAAATATATCAAGAAGAATATCACATAATTATCACAAACACGGTACACCAAGAACTAGCTAAAAACTATAATGTAAGGTTTGAAAGACATTATATTAGTACAAAAACTTCTAACCAGGATTCCTGACAATCAACATGCAATCCACTATACTTAAGAATGAATTGACTGATAGAGCAAATACCTGGCGTGAAGGCATAGTACTACTGAATTCCTTCTCTCCATCTTCTTCCACAGGAATATATGCTAGAACAACCAAAGAATCACCAAAGGGAGCAATTCCTGAAATGAAATAGCTGGTTTGAAAAGATGCCACAATATCCACCTGGCTCAAGCTAGACATCTGAATCTGCTTAAAAGTCCCATTCGCGCCTTTATTCGGATGGGTTCTTATTGATACAATTTTAACAGACGTTCCCCAACCAATGACCAACATAGAATCGTCCTGAATAAAGTGTAAAAAATGTGAGGAAAAGCACCACTATCTGTAGTTATGCTCTTTTTTTTCAAACCGTTACCATTTATCACAGGCTTTTACGGATAAATCAATACTAGTAATCTACTAACCTGCCAAACTAAATGAGGGAGCAGAAGCTCAGGGCGTGGGCTTCCTCGAGGTCTTTCGATGAATGTTATACGTTGATCATTAGCAGCATCATAAACTTTTACACCGGCATCATTAGCCCAGGCAATGAGACTAGTTCTCCACTTCACAGAATGAATTGGGCCTTCACCAGAGTGTAAGACCTAGAACAAGAAAATTCCTTCAGTGGGAGGGGTCAAAGTTTCAAAAGCTTTTCAGAGTTCTTTAGAAAGTGCAGTGTGTCAGAAACCTAAATAAACCTGGTCTCGATAGCCTATCCATTTCTTCGTGTTAAAATATAGATGGCCAGCTAAACCTCCAGTAACAAATCGCCTGGATGATTTTCGCGCATAATCTGGATCTAAAGCAATGGCCTTCATAGGGCGATGATACTCAAATTTCATTCTTTCCTCAGTAAAAAGACTACTAATTACAACAGAACCATCATCAGAGCAGCTTCCAATGTATTCACCTTCTATATCAAATGAAAGGTCATTAACTGCAGCAGTGTGAGCAATGAATTCTTTGACCTGAAGAAAAACGAAATTTGTTATTTCAACTGAACTGCCAAGTGTACTACTTGATCTAGTAATTCAGTCAAACTAGAAAATCGTAAATAATTTGTTGAAAACATCACATGAACTCATTTGTTAAAATTACCTGAACGAAGTTAATAATATGTTATGCTTCCTAGACTGAACATTATGGTCTTACATTGTTACACTTGAGAATACATGTTTGCAAATTATTTCTAAGAGGTAGAAGATTCAAAATTCAGACAGGGGTGAACTCCCAAGTGTTTTATGGAAACACACAGATTTATGGTGGCAATAAACATTATAGTGGCAAATCCGATAAGCTTATAATTCACATGGTCTGTTAAACCACGGTTTATGAGTTCAATAGTACTAATATTCACATAGTTGCTAAGATCGCCCCAAACAAGCAATCATGAATAGAACCCTCCAAGAAGCATGATGCATTCCAGGTAATACAAATAGAACAGTGGTTCGAGTATCAACTGATAAAAAGAGCAAGATTTTAGCTCAATCATCTGATAGTGATCGATTAAGAAAATTAGATATGGAGCTACTTCTGGTATCCGTATGCAATAGAAAGAAATCTTAGTCAACAAGTACTAAGCTTTAAGTACTCCTAACTATTGACTTAATACATATACGACCTTTGCAATAACCACTAATTCTGAACTTTGCTAACATATGCCTCTACTTTTACAGTTGTTGAACTTTCAGCATGTTCCCGAACTTCAATAGTATAACACTAATTACCCTGATGCCTGATTTCTTGTTTAAATTATTTTACCTGATGCCATGTTATTCAGCGCAATCAAAATCTGCATAAATATGCTCTAATTAACTGAACGTAGGAAGACAACAAAAAATCTGATAGCTTCTTATGGTTATAGACTCATACGTTCCTCAAAGTCCAGCTTCTCTTACTAAAATTACAAGATAAGACTTCAAAGTAACCCTTAATTATCACAACAGCAGCATGTTTAGGCGGCTATTAACTTGAAGACAACAAAACTCAAACCACAGATACGAATAGTCAAGTCCAATCAAATCCTACTCGTGATTATTACAAAATCATCAATCTAGAGCAAAATACACAATCCAATCAAATAAACGACCACGAAAACTAACCAAATTACACCAAAAAAATCACGAGTACTCACCTGGTTTCCGAGAAAATCGAGAATGTGGACGGAGCCGGAGTGGGTGCCGAGAGCGATCATGCGTTCGGCAACGGCGATACACGAAGCTGCGTCGGTTTGGAGGAGCGTCGGCACGCTGCCGCCCATCCGCTGGTACTTGAGCCGCGGCTCATCCTCCTCCTCCTCCTCGTCAACCTCTGCTTCCGAATTATCTTCTTCCGATTCCTCTTCTCTCTCGTCGTCTCCCTCCATTCCGTTCTCCGATGGCTTCGGCGACATACCGGAAAAGATCTGGCCGGGGTGGATCGGGGTTTCCTTTGATGTAATTTCGATTTGTTTACAGGCTTTTCAGGGATATATCAGGAATTAAGAAAATAGTGAAGTAGTCGTTATGATAATAATTAGGGATTTGGGATAACTAATTCGACCCTAAATATGATTTCTATGATTAATCAAGTCACAGATAAATTATAAAGATGGTTGTTTAAATATGTAAAGCTATTTAAAATATTTATATAAAATATTTAAGAATTTATAAATAAAATTTAAGGGGTGTGTAGTTAGTGTTAATTATATTATTATCACTAAATCCATTTTTATTATCCTAATAGTTGTACGAGTTTACTTTTAATAAATAATATATATATTAATTCATAAATTATAATAACAATTTAGTTCTTGTGAGTATTTCATTGATATTTCTGCAGAACTTAATAAATATTTCAGAATTGTCTCAAAATTGTTGGTATTGCAAATTTGCTATGGGTTATACAGATTGGGCTTACGATGTGATATATAAAATTGGGCCTACAATTTAATATAGAAAAGGGAAAGCTATATGAATGTGTATAATTATGTGGGCCCAAAAGGGCCAATCTTATATATAAAAGAAAGAAATGCTGGGCAACCCAAAAAAATCCTAATGGTATTTTTGTAATTATTTATTTTTAATATTTTTTCTGTACTAATTTCTAACTATTTATTTTCAACAATTATCAATCTCCTATTTTTCATCAGTATATCTCAAATCTTAAGAGATAAAGATAGAAATACGATTTGTTAAATGTTAATCTATATATTTTGGATTATAAATATTAATATATAAGATTTTTTTTTTTTTAAACTAATGCTATATAAAATATGAACAATAACTACATTATTAAATTTACTATGTTAGTGTACTATATTTTCTTATTATGTCTTAAATTGATAATTTTTTTCACTTTTAAAATAATATCCCGTGCATCGCACGGGAGAAAAAATGCTAGTTAATTTTACACGGAAAGCATGAAAATCAATCTTACGTAGACATATTACAATATAATATTGGACTGCTCCACAAATGCCCAATACTTTGATTTTTTTTCTTCAATAAAACCCCTACGTTTTCCACTGGTTTTTTTGGCTTATAAATACGAGATAAGCTCTACAAATCCTAGTTTGAACCTAAATAAATCAAGCGTAAGAAAATATATCATACACAATTTCTACACTTAATATAGTACAAAGATACGTAATCTAAAACAATTACATCGAGATATAATAAAATCCCAAATAATTAAAACTATACAAAATATGGACTTTAAATAATTTCTAAAATAATAACATTGCCAATATTTATTTAAAATCTTGGCAAATTTCCTCAAAACTCGTGGCGCAACTTCAACCATTGAATTATCATGTACTAATACACGATGTGGCAAGTTGATAGTTGTATTAAGACTTCCCGAATATTCCAAAGGCGCGTAATATAGATACAATTGAAAGCTGGGATGAAAGCCTCTCTCTCTCTCTCTAGAATGGTATCCTATGCAAGAAGTTCATACGTATATGGACAATTTGGATTGAGAGATTGACGTGATTGGTGGATAGAGAGAGAAGACAAATCCTACACAGCCCGTCTGACTCGGAGGACGTTGTCTGTCTTAGATAACAACCTCTTTTTAATTTGCTAATATACAGTATATATACTCTCTTATCAAAAAAAAAAAAGAATGAAAGATAATGTAAAAATTCGATTTAATTTATTATTAATGAGTAATTTAAAGTAAGAAAGAAGTACACGGCTGTATTTAATTATATTATTATATAATATGTTGACTTTGTGATTAGTTTGAGTTTGATTAAATTAGGGGACTAATAGTTTAGCGTGAGAAGCTAAGCTAGCCATCTATTTTATTAGCTTTCAAAGAACTAACACTGTCACACATCTATTTTTTTCCTTCAATTATTTGACGTAGAAATTTTTTTAGACTATACAATTCTTTTTCAGTTGTCAATGGTTTTGTAATTTTAAATCATCAATTTACAGATAATAAAATATATCCATGCATATATATGTGTGTTCAGTGAATATAATTATATATATGTAGATTTATAGTTTAAAATCAATAGTGTATTTCACCAGGTGTACAATATTTATATGTCAGATGCCAATAGCCATAATAATTAATAAAACGCGTGGAAATAATTAAATAGTGACAATTAACAATTATTAGAGGTACATAATTATTCAAATATTTCCATAAGAAAAAGACGGCAACAAAGTAGGAAAATATCTCCGTCACCCCACTGTCACTCTATCTTTAGGGTAAATCCAAAGAGAATAAATAATAAATCTAGGTGGGTTGCATGAGAAGAAGGTTACCCAATCCTACTACAACACAAGAAACCATTACTTTTTTCGTATTATATATAATATTTATATATGTACATACAAAAAATACTGCCCATATATACTCATCGTCTACCTTAAAAGTTAAAAACCTACAAATTTCGTCCATAAAATAGTCTGTACTGCGACTCTTTAATTTTTCTTTCTTTAATAATTCCATCGGAAAAAAAAAAACCATGTCTGAACATTCTCGTACTATAGTTCTAGAAACTTCCAAGAAGGAATTGGAAGGAGCTGGAGGGGGAGAAGAAGATATAGGGTCGTCGAGCACAGCTCGCGACACCGAAGAAGGGTACCAAACGCCGACGTCTGAAGAGCACAGAATTCCTCCGGTGGATTTGAGCCACCCGCCTCCACCGCCGAGGAAGCGGAGGAGAAGGGTGACTTGCCACCGGAGATCAAGAGCTCCAAACGCGGCGGAGGCGGTGGATGAGATTATGATCAGAATAAAGGCGGAGTTGGAATTGTTCTTCCAATCGTGCGACAAGCAATCTAGGGTTCAATCGGAGCCCGGCCCGATTACCGGTCCCAAGAAGAGACAGACTCATGACAGATGACATCTTTTTTCCTTTTTTTTTTCTTCTTAAATACTTTTATATGTGGCTAAGATTCAACAATTTACATTACTTAGCTTGTGCATAATATATACTTGGAGTTTGCTTTTTTGAATGCGATTTATATATAGGTTATATACAATTGTCACAAATTAAAAGTAGGGGTGGTAAATGAGCTGATCAGGCTCGTGAACTCGATAAAAGCTCGAATTCGAGCTCGAGTTTTTCGCTTGAGCTTGAGCTTCGGACGATCTAGAGCTCGAGTCAAAAAAATTCAACTCGTTGAGCTCAAGTATAAATAGTCGAGTTCAGCTCGTTCACACCCCTAATTAGTAACTAAATGATTTATTTTATTTGATAAATAAATCTAATATCTGTTACATTCTTTCTGGTTTTACTTGAAACAATTCTCTGGTTTAATTTGGTCATGAAATCTTTTGTTATATTATATGCATCCTGAACATGTTTATTTAGCTTATTATATACTTATAAATGAACCTTTAATATTTTGGGGGAAAAAAGAGTCAAAAGAAAATTGACAAAAAAAAAAAAAAAAGGGGGGGGGGAATCTAAATAAATTAAATAGAAGTATGAATAAAATTAAGGTTATAATTTTGTCTCTCCTTTAATATTTTTTTTAAAACCTTCTTATAATTATGGGCATTGCCCATTACAAGACTCCCAGGATAATGAAAAGCGCCACAGTATTTCTACTAATTTGAGAATATTTTACCTGAATATTAGTATTTCATTATTAATGTTTATGTGTATATATAGATTATAGACTATGTATAGAGTATAGAGAGAATATTCTATATTAATTGTCCAAAAAGGATCCAATGACTATCAACTATTGTTAACAGCTGGTAGCAATGTTTAATCAATCCTTGTAATATCAATCATGGGACGATGGGACTACTAGGTACGAGTCTCATCGGATTCGATTTTCCAAATTTAAGGTTGATTTCAGAAAATTAGATATATTTGGCTACTGATTTTTTTGAGAATAAAATTTTATTATTTAATATGTGCATCTTCGATGAGGATTAGTTTGGTAACGTTGTGTCAAACTCCTCATATTGGGCTTATTAAATTGTATAAGGATAATACATATGGGCTGGAAGAGATTTACTGGGTCCACCGACCCAATATACCTAAAAAACGAGGTTTCTTTAGAAGCTCGACCGAACAAAGTTCGTTAGTACTAAACTCGCTAAACGATGCCCCTCGAATATCTCATCCGAACATGCAAGAGACGATGGAGGGATGGGTTAGAAGGCTGAAAGAGAGTCCGTTGGAAGAAGAGGATTCGAAGATATTCTCTCTACACAGATAAAGAAAGTATGTAGATTATAAATACTAATTGAGCAATCAATGTAAATATCGATGAATATAGAGATTTTGAAATATGAAATAGTCATCCACAACTTTTTTATATAACGAATTTACTCACATTCGAATCTCCTAGACAACGATCGTTCAATGGAGTTTGTCGCACATAGTTAGCCTAGTATAGTTTACATTTTTTATTTATTTTATACGTTATCATACAAGAGTGTGAATTTACCCAGTGCGTCAATTATTAAAAAAAACAAAGGAAATAAATATTATTCTTAAAAATATGATTGCCCTGTGAAGAGCCCAATATAGACTTGGGCTGAATCAGCCCAATAAAGAAAGGAAAATGGGCCCGTCAATTTCTTTTAACGAACAAGGTAAATATCTTTACCTTTACTTTTTAACCACGTAGCAGTAATGCGGGAATCAATCGACACGTGTTATCCTCGTGGTCACCTCCCGAACCCTCACCGCTCTACTTTTTAAACTTCAAAGAACAACTGAATAAATCATATTTTGTGCAGGCAAAAAGAAATACATATTCGGAAAAACTCAGTTGCAAATCAAAGAAGGAGAAAATGGCACCGAAGAAACGGCCGGGTAGAGCGAAGAAAACGGTGGTGACGTCGACAAAAGTGGTGGAGGAAACCGTCAAAGTGGTGGTTACTCCGGGAGGAAGCGGCGGCGAAGATGATGACAACGACAACAACGAGAGTGTTGAAATGATTTCTTCTTCCACCAAACAGAATACTGAAAATGTCGAGATTTTCACTTCTTCGCCGGAGAAAGAACACGTCCTCAGAACCATTCCCGTTGAAGACAAAGAGGAGCAGATTCCGGCGCCCGATATTGTTCCACAAGAACAAGACGAAGATGAAACGCAGCCCTACTCAGAGCCCGAAACCGCTTCAACGCCGCCGCGAAAAGAAGCGCCGCCGCCAAAATCGTCGGAGCCACTCGAAACCCCACCGCCGGCGGAGAAGAGAGAAACCAGGAAAAAGAAATTCCAGGAGAAGGCGAAAGAAGCGGGTCAGGAGAAGAAGGCTACTACTGAAAAGTTACGTCCAAAGAGACGCCGGAGGAGCGTCGCCGGCGCCGGCGCCGGAGAATCGTACAAGAGGTACGTGTTCAAAGTGATGAAGCAGGTGCACCCGGAGATGGGGATCTCGTCGAAGGCGATGACGATCGTGAACAACCTGATGACGGACATGTTCGAGAGGTTCGCGGAGGAGGCGGCGCGTCTGCAGAAGTACACTGGGAGGAAAACGATGTCGTCCAGGGAGGTCCAGGGGGCGGTCAAGCTAGTTCTTCCCGGCGAGTTGGGTAAACACGCCGTCGCCGAAGGTACCAAGGCCGTCACCAACTACGTTTCCTACGTCCCAAAATCATAATCAAATAGTATATATATATATATATATATATATATATATATATATATATATATATATATATATATATATATATTGTGGCCTGGCTTCCAATTGTGGCACAATTTTGTGGGTTGACTGTGAAGTTGGAAGGTTGGGTGTTCGGATTTATCTAGGTTGTTGGTAGTTATATAACTAGTGGTGTAAGATATATTGTATTTGTTTATTTAATTAGGTTTAATTTGAGTGGTACGTTATGCATGTATAGTTGTACACCTTGACCTAATTTGGATTATTCCCACTCGATTTTGTTGACGTTATTGTGAATTTTAAATCATGCATTTATTAATTAGGTAGGCATTTAATGTGAAATTCTAAAACAGAGAGTTTATTGACATCAATCAAGTGAGGGTTCATGGATAATGTATAACGTGGGCAGCTAAGTTAGGACCAATCACCTGATTTTTTTTTAGATGATGCCCAAATATAAACGGTGACGTCACCATCTTTATATTCACACAACTTTTCGAATCTATTAATTGGTTTGGATTTTTTTTGAAGGGTAGAATTGAGGAATATAGGTTTTTTTTTTTTTTTTTTTTTTTTTTTGCAAGTAGCAAAATGATTGCAGATTTTTGATAGAAAATGGGAAATACCGATTAGAGTTGAAATATTTTGTTTGGAGCAATTAGGGGTGGAAATTGGAACGAAGTTTTTGATTTTCGCCGAATACAATCCTGATGTTTTTTTATTTTAGAACAATTTTTTCAATCAAAAATTTGAAATCCCGACTTGCGATTTTTCCGAAATTATTTGGATTGGAATTGGAATAAACACGGGATTTCGATTTTCGATCCGATTAAACATCCAACAATAATTCAAAAAATTACAGTTTTTTTTCGAATATTACAATTAAAATACCAGTATTATTATTAATTTTATATTTAAAGAGAGCACAGATGAAATTTTCCAAATTCCATCGAAATCGATGGCGATCTGAAAATTTTCAATTTTGGAACAAGTTTCACATTCTGAAATTCCGATATCTGATTTTTACCAATATTTTCTGAATATGATTGAAATTAGTTTTTCACTTTCAGAAAAGAAAAACAGATTTTTTTACTTAAGGGCCAATTTCAATCCGATCCGTACGATTCACAAGCTAACGCAACAACGAGAGGATAATACTTGAGCTAAATCTATTGTCTATGATAAAATTTTTTTGGGAATAATATTAAATTTTATTAACTCAAGAAGCACCGACAAAGTGAATTGCAATCACTAACAACAAAAAAGATATAATAGAGTGTGAATTTCAGTCATTGTAATTTTTCATTTTCGTTCTGCCATCTCTTCCGTCCTCATCCGCCACACCCACCGCCGCCGCCACCGTCAACATTACAAAAACCAGAAATTCCACATCTTTATCGTTGCCGCTTCAATAGATTATCTAAAGATGAACCCCACCGCATTATTAATTCGGATAAGCCTCCTCCAACTATCACATGTCGAGAACGCCTCCGCAATCCGCTCTCTCCCACCATCCGCCACCGCCGCCGACGGAGACTCCGGCTTCCGGCCTGTCATCAATAATAGCTCCTCACCTGCAGCCGACAGAAGACCCTTCAACCCCACCTCACAGTTCGACTCCTCCATGGCCCTCACCATCCTCGTCCTCCTCACCGCCCTCTTCTTCATGGGCTTCTTCTCAATCTACATCCGCCGCTTCACCGCCGCCGAGGAACCCCCACCTCCCTCCGCCGCCACCTCCTCCTCCTCCCCGCGCCGCCCCCCTCCGCCGCCCAATCGCAGGGGTGGTGGACTCGACCCCTCCGCTGTAAACTCGCTGCCCCTCGTGGCCTACGGTAAGGCGGCGGCGGCGGAGCACCGGCGGATGTCCGACGACTGCCCGGTGTGCCTGAGCGAGTTCCAGGAGGGGGAGACGGTGAAGCTAATCCCTAACTGCGGTCACGTGTTCCACTCCAAATGTATTGACACGTGGCTATTCTCGCACGTGACCTGCCCCCTGTGTCGGTCCACCCAGCTGTTCAAGACGGCTGAGGAAGTCTGATAATAATTCATAATACGATCCACGGTGGAAAATAGTGACACGTGGAGTGATAAAGGATCCCGCTGGAGTTTGGTTGACACGTCATTGATCTGACTAGGCTAATCTTGCTGCGGTGCAGCGAACACAAAAATGTTTTTATTATTGTAGGTGATTAGTATTTAATTTTGTATTATTGGGTGGCTTTATTGTAATTACATGTACATCAATCAAATTCATTATCTTTACTATGTCTGCAGTACTCAAATTCAAATTTTTTTTACACTCTCGTATAGTCAATTTTTTTTTACAATCTTGTATAATAGTTTGCAGTCAGATTTATCACTATCAAGTACGATTCCAAGTAAAAATAGCCGTATATGTTGCAAAAATGACAAATCTAGACTCCCAATTCAAATTAAATTTGTATTATGTTTATTTATTAATAAGAGCAACTTAGTTTCCTTGTAATTGATCTAATACGATTGGTAATGACATATTACTAATATTTTACAAGTATGATTTTTTTTTTTTTTTGCAATGAATGAACTTGCAACAAACTATACACGTGCACTGGATATGTCTACATTCTCGTAACTTAAATGCAGTTGTCAAGAAATGCAGCATAATTCATGGATGAATATATATATATGTGTGTGTGTGTGTTAATTAAGAAATTCATGTTAATTAATTCATCAAACCTTCTATTTGCTAATGTTTTCAAACTGTCATTATTCACAGACATATAAAAAAATAAAAAATAAAAAAACCATCACCTATTAGCCAATATAGTGACTCTCAGTTAGATAAAATCAGTTGGTTAGTATCAAATTCCAGCATTCACAACACTCATCTCGCCATTGTGCCCAAAAAGTGTTCGGCTGCACATACATACGATACATATATTATATATATACACACACGCAAAAAAGCATCCTCGTTTTTTCGTATTAGTGAATGAAATACGCTCGGACCGCCTCAACTGCTGGGGCGTGGCACATTGGACAATTACCCATCCTTTCGACCAATTTCTCCGCGCATTTCGAACAGGTGCACATGTGCCCGCATCTGCATATGTCAATATATAAATAAACATGTTCGAATAATAACCGATATTTATATGATAAAAATAAACAGAACAACTCGTCACCTGTAAAGCAATGAATCGATTTTACTGTCCTGGCATAGGCAGCAAACTCCCTTCCTCACGTGGTCCCACTGAGATGATTCGTCACGAACCCGATTCTCCTCGGACGCATTATCTGCATTTTATAACAAAGAGAAAATTAAAAAAAATGAGATATGTGATATTAAAGTGGACTGATATATAATATTTTCGAGAGAATATCCAAATGGAATATTCTGTATTCACCTTGTGCAAAAATAGGCCGATTTAAAGCGGCGGAAACCTCTTGTCGAACCGAACGCTGCAGCTCGACTTGCATGTCCATGCATGCTTCGAGCATGCTCTGCATATCATCCATCCTTTGCTGAAGCCTAGCCATGTCAACCCTCAACTCGTTTATCACCTCCCAATCCTAGAAAATCGTAAATTCAATTTCAAGAAAATTAAATAAACGAAATAAAAATTGGACAATATTTAACTAAAGAGGATACTTAAAAAAGTTTTTTTTTTTCTTTTACCGTTTCAAATTGTTGATTCGAGATCCGGGGTGTCCAGATAGCACTGCCAAACTCCTCAAAATGAGTCGAAGAGGGGTTAAATAAATTTCTCTCGGCAACATTGTTAGATTGATCACGGTTAATTCGATGTCGATTTTCCTCGATTAAATTAGGAAAAGAAGACGCGTTATCCGTAATTTCCCAATTATCACCATTAACATGGCCCAGCCTTTCTGCGTGGGACTGCAGCACCTGATTTAAACTCTCCCGAAAACCGCTTTGAAGAAGACTCGAAACCCTTCTCCTACATAACATAAGATAAAAGTTGTTTATCGAAAAATCATCAAATTAATGCAGCAGATTACATAATTTAAAATTAAAAAAAATTAATGAGATAGTATATATACCGGCTGAAAATTTCTCTAAGTTCGATGGTACGAATATTATCATCGTCGGGGAAATAAAGCGTATTATCGAATCTGCCAACGTCTGCAGAAGGCATATCTAGCCAACTATCTATAGCCTCTTGCAAAACATTGCTCGGCCAGTCCTCGTTTAATTCTTCTTCCGTATTATATTGCTCTTCAATAATACGATCGTCTTCTTCACGAATATAAATTTCATCATTAAATTCTTCAGGCGAATCCGTGACCAAAACTAACAACGAATCGTTAGTTATAGTGACGTGGTTGTGTATGGATTCAGTTTCCGAAACTGTATCTTCTCTGACGGACAAATCTTGCTCGCTGATATTATCGTTGTCCGAAGCAGGATCCTCTGCTTCGGTTACTTGTACTTCAAGTTCTTGCGTGTTCGTGCTCTCGTGGGCCCCACTTCTTCCCGAATCCAACGCTGCTGTATACATCTCAGAAACCTCGTCTTCCCTGCATATTATTGACTCCGATTCACCGTTATCCCCATCACTGGTAGAAAAGTCGAACTCGGTACTGTTCGTCGAGGTGGGGGTAGAACTGTCCAATTTGGACTGAAATCCTTCCCTGTACGACAACCACGAATTAAACTAACTATTAGTAAATAATTACAAGTTCAAGAAATGGATCAGTCAAAATAGTTGACCATACAAAGACGAATCTCAACAAACGAGCAGCGGTTAAAATTACCTGAGATCGGAAACTGTTCTTTGCTTCAGCAAACCGAGTTCAGTCACAGCCACCGAAGACGGTCTTTCAGCAAGAACCAATCTTTCGTTTCTCAAGAACCTACCTCTAAGCAGTGCCTGCAGAGTGGGGTTTAATTAAGATTAGGTCGACGTGAAATTAATTAAATCTTGTTTATGGACTCGTAACGATGTAATAAACACCTGAATTCGATTTCGATGAGCAAAATCCGACACGGGCCTTTTCTCCGACAAAGCTAAAAGTTCGGTTTTTCTCTCACTTTGAGCCCTCACGAGAAGATCAAGAAGAGTCTGTCTACCACATATTCTTCGAATCGGCCTCCGTAATCCAGTTTCTTGATTAGTAATAACTAAACCGTCGCGCACTTGTTCGATTTGCGAACCGCAATTATTATTCCTCTGCTGTGTAGTGGTAGTAGTAGTCATTTGTACCCACTCTCGGATAATCCTAACCCGCTCGCATTCATTCTCACCGAGCCATTCTCTTTTTACATTCAGTTCGCTGTTTGCGTGGGGCCCGCTACTTTTCATCCATTCTCGAGAAGTTCTTCTCACTTTTTCACCTTCAACCTCACCGCCCACGTCGCTAGAATGTTCCGACACGATACTGTTGTTGTCTTCGTTTTCGTAAGAGTATTGTGAGATGACGTCATCCCTCGACCGATACTGATTCGCCATGTGCTCGCCCTCGAGATCCTTCCACATTTGCAGGAACGATGGACCACTGAAAGCGGGTGCGTTGTTCAATCCCGCAACAGCCATTTTTTCCGAAACTGAATATAAATTTATCGAAAAAAGATGATTGGTATCGTACCAATTAATCGCCGATAAGCTATTACAAATCGAACTGAAAATCCAATATATAATACATTTATCAAACAATTGGAAGTCAGATTTTAGCAATGTAAAGTCAATGAAAGAATTCATATTCAAGAACACAGAGATCAAACACAAAGTCAAATTAGATTTTTGGAATCCCCTTTCAAAAAAATAGAAAATCTATGAATGCTTGCAAAATAAACAAATAATTAAGGAAAAGCAAAAAAGGTGATGACTTGCAGATCCAATTTGTCCCTGACCAATCACAACTGACCAAAAGGGGAAGCCAAAGCAATCTGACAAAATTCAGATTTTTATAAAACATTTAAAAAAATTAAATTGAAATCAAGAAACAAAACCTAATGGGTTTGGTTTGAGGAAAAACTGATAAAAAAGTCTTCTTTGGTTCATAAGAAAAAAAGCCAATTCAAAGTCAAACCAACAGAGAACTCAGTTTGAAATATGATTACAGATAGATTTGAGAAAATCTAGTACAAAGTACCATTGATTACATCGGTAAGGAACAGACAGCAAACATTAGTGCATAGTGATCAAGAAAAGCAGACAAAATAGTACCTTTCTTCAACTTTTGTGCAGCCCAATTTCTTCACATCCAAAAAACCAATGTTTGAGTAATGGGGTAGAGAGAGAGAGAGAGAGAGAGAGAGAGAGAGAGAGAGAGAGAGAATCAGTTACAGAGAAAATTCATAGAGAGAGAGAGAGAGAGAGAGAAGAAGATGGGATTTATCATTTATGAAAAATAAATAGTAACAGCAAGAAATTAGGGGGAGGGGGCGAGGGGGCACGGCCGCGGCGCCAATTAATATATATATTTACACTTCGGAAATTTTGCCGTAGCTCTAACGTCTATTTTTCTTTTATTATTATTATTATTATTATTATTATTTTTTTTTTTATTTTTTTTTTTTAATTTTTACCTTTTTTGACTAATAACAATTAGCGACCGCCGCGTGTGAAAAGTTCCTTTTTCCTCTGTGAATTACCAAAGTAGCCCCAAAATAATCTATTAAGTTTAACAGTAAGGGCTCGTTCGGTTACCGCTATAAGGTTCTACTGACTAAATTTTAATTTGTTTGGAATATAATTACTTTATTAAAGAATGGTTTTTTTTTCTCATATAGTTTAATTCAACTTCCCTTGTTCCCTACATTTGATAATTTAATTTAGTATTTTGTATCTAATTTAAAAGATTTACTAGTAAATTTAGTTGAAGATATACGAAATATATGTTCTCGTCGTGTTAAGATTTTATATTTGGTCAAATATATCAATATTATTCCTTCTTGTATGTTCTTGACGTTCTTGTAGATTCAATACACGGTGAAATATATATCGAGATATTTTACATTTAATTTACACACAATCGATAGTACATACAAGTTGACCTGTGTAATATCTATATTGATTTATGCAAATCTATGTATTAGAGTATAATCATGTAATATTTACTTGGTCTAGATCACAATTTTGAATATTAAAAATTAATATCGATATAAAAAAGTACACCACTAGATTGCAATAATAATTTATAAACAAACAAATCCATGAAAAACTTCAAGATTCATTAAAGACGAACATTCTTTATATATTTAGTCAAATGATATAAAAAATTCCAATAATATTAATATAGTTAGTATTATCTAACGGCACAATTAAAAAGCAACATGTTGTTAACGCTCATCCACTAATAACTTTTAGTCGGCTTTATTTATATTATGCTACAAATCATGTCTTCGTCGTAGAATATTTAAAAATGAAAAAAATAAATATATAATATATAAAAAGATTAAAATAAATAAAGTAAAATGTCTCACAATTCCCCATCATAAGAAATTAAATTAATGGGGTTTAATCGACGTGCAGGGATAACCATAGCCATTGTTTCATTTGCTTTTGAATATATATTAAACATTTAATTATTGTTATATAATTAATAATTACTCTCATGATCATTCCAAATACATATGAGAATGGGCCCTTTTGCCCCTTTGTATTGATGAAATTCAGAGTTCGAGATAAAAGCAGATATATATTATTTAAATCACGCGTTATGATTCAAATTTAAATATTTAAATTATGATAAATATTTAAATTAATTATTTGAGTAGACTAAACTTAAGAAAGCAAAATTAATTGATAGGATGCATGGCACTAGTTGATGTTGGGATCATGGGCATCATGCATATTCCCATGCTCACATGTGTCTCTTTTATAACGCATACAAAAGCATATAATAATTAATATCTCAATGGAAAATATCTAAATTTTAAATGTTACACATATTTTTTTTATGAATAAATAGGTTCATGCACATTGATTTTACTTGAAAGATTTTAAAATTACAAAAAGATTCTAAATAACGTGGATATTCAATCCCCATAATAACAACTTATGAATTAATTATTTCAGGCTGAGAGTTTGTAATTTCGAATTATATTTATAGTAAGATGAAGGGTTAAATACAAACTTTATAATTTCATTTTCAGCCCAAGGAAGGTAAGGGTAAAAAGGTAATTATGGTCCACAAACTAACGATGTTAGAGATCCGAGGATTAACTGATAAGTTGAGTGTCGCATTTTATAATATATGTGGTATATGCGACAGTGATAACAATACGTGAGTACAATTTGTATTTAACCCAAATGAATTCATAAAATAAATTGAAGGATTGATTCGGAGGATTATATATAGCTAGGTGGATTTCATTTCATTTCCATCACAGTAACTAAAAAACTACAGTTCAAAATGAGAGTTAAATATTTAAAATGTAATGAAACAATTTCAATGGATTTGTTACTTAATTTCTATGATAATATCCATTATTTATCATTAACTGCAATTAATATAGAAACTAATTATTTTATTGTAAAACATGTTTTCCTTGCAGAATCATATGATGGTATGGTTGAAATTGAAAGAAAGTACAACTATAATTGAAATTCAATCCAATAGTGCAATCACGTCTTCGCTTTTTTTATGGGGGTCCAAACAACCTTATATTTCGATCATCCCATGAAAGGCAAATTATTGTGGCTAATTTAGTAATATAAATTAAATCTAATATTATTATGGGGCAAATTACGGCAACCCCTAAAGTAAGGTTAAATTACGAAAAAAATTCCAATGTTTTACAATCACCTCATTCAACTATATATTCTCTTACATGTTCACTCACCTACTAACTATGGGGGGTTTTTGTAAAAGAATACATAGTTGAGGGAGGTGGTGATAATTACCCAAACAGAAAGGGTTCTTTCGTAATTTTATCTTACCTCAAGAGTGTAGCCGTAAATTTCCCTATTATTTATATTTTTCTTTAGAAGAAAAAAATGAAGAAGAAACATTTCTAACTTGGTTGAAAATATTGTATATTAATAACTTTCATGACATTTTATTTATAAGATAATATTTAAGATTTTTGGTAGAAATTTTGAGGAAAAATGATTTATTTTATATAAAATGGTTTCAAATATAGCATGTAATTATAAAAGAAAATTAAAATAAAATAAAAGTTCAATGATCAACTTTCACTGCTATTGGACAACACCAAACATGTTGTGTCATTATATAGTAGCTATAAACAAATGCTAATAAACTTGTGAGAATTGAACAACATACAGAATATAATCTGGATAAATTAATTATTTCGCTTAATTATTTCGTTCTTCTGGCCTCGACTCAATAAAAATTTACTAAATTATTATTTCGAGAATTTAATATTTCACTAAATTAATAGAATTTTGTCGGCCCGGATTATATTAATTTATAGAGATTTAATTGTACGTATTTTTATTGTTGTTATTAAAAGAATAGGCACACATATACTTATAATTTTGTAATTTTCTTAAATTTAAAAAAATTTGTAGCAAGCACACATAAACTGTGCCATATTATATTAGAAGATAAACACATAATCAAAGAGCCCAATAATTTTAAGCACATGACATATTGGTCCTCAACTTTTGAATACTGGAAATAGCAAAAAATGGGACCATAAATATCGGATCGGACAATAGAAAAGAAAGTACAAGTAAACGTACCATGTGGTGCCTAACCATGAGCCATAAAGGCTAAAAGGGTAATTAACTTTAGTTGTATGGGCAACCAACTTACTTTTATTCCAAACCAGAGCTGGTCCACGGTACTTGTCCTGGTACTGCATGCACATTGTTTGGTCTGCAGGCAATCATTTAATTAAGGGTAAACTACAACCACCTCCTTGAGATAAACTGTAATTACGAAAAAAACCATTCTTTTAGAGAAATTACATATAGCCATTGCAGTTTGTAGATTTCTTACATTCCCCCCCTACAAAAGGGTGTTAATGTGCCTTAATTAATTATTAAAACAATAAGAGAGTTTTCGTAATATACCTTACCTCAGGGGTGATTGTAATTTACCCTTTAATTAATTTGCGATTATTTAATGTATCTTTAATTACTTTGCCCTTTCAATTATATTAGTTAGATTTATACCAAAAAAAATTGATTTTATTGATATTTGTTTTGGTTATGTGCTTAATTTTAAACACTGCAACTGCAACGGTGGAGGAATTATAAGTTACATCTGGTTATGTATATTGGGTGAATTTGAACTGTATATTTCATTAAATAACTACGGACTAAACACACATGCACATAAAATGTATGTGATTATGTGTAAATCTACAGTTTAAAACCACCGAATATAAATAAGCAGATGTAACATCTAATTTCCCGCAACGGTGCGACTACGCATTAAGGCCCTTAGGTATACTATAACTAAATCTACTGCATACTTTGCTTGACTAGTACACAAACTTCTCTTTGTAAACACAAATTATTTTATTATTTTTGGTTAACAAATAAGAAATTTAGTTTTTGTTTTCTTTCTATAATTGTACTCACAAAGAAATATCCGTTTTTGAAACCGAACCAAAAAAATCGATTAAACATTTAATCTAATATTTGTCCTCCTCACCCGATACTACTCTGGCCATGACTTCACGAAAATTTCGAAAATTCCACAACAAATTACGAATAATCGAAACTTCAATTATTACGAGAATCGGAAAGTACTTCAAACATTTTACATACTTTCCAAATATCCAATACAAGTTCGAATCATGACAAATTAAATAACAATTGCAATGTCACACCAACACTCGAAAAATCGAAATATACCAGATAGAGAAAAAAAAAGAAAAAAAAAAGGAAAATCAATCCAACCTTCGACACTCTTAATATCAAATCAAATAAACAAATAAAATTTTAAAAATGAAAGAATAATTAATCAATATCGGAATCACAGTAAACCCTCGTAAAACTCTGCGACGAATTAAACGGCACCGTAACCTGTTCACAGAGCACCTTAAGCGTGCGATGTATTTTAAAAACCCCGATCTTCATCCGGATCGCGGCCCGGATTCTCACATCCAGGTCCACGTCACCGGATCCCCGCTCCATTTTCAAATCCCGGGCCACCGCGCCGAACAGCACCGCGTTCTTCGCGACGAGATCCATATCCAGATGAGTCACGTTCCTCCTGCGCTGATAAAACGGGTGCACGTTGTTCACCGACAGCTTCTGGTCCTCGTACGACACCGTAACGTCTATCCTGTCGTAGTAGACCGAGATCCGCCGGTTGGGGTTGTCGGCCCGGAGCACGAAGTGGAAGCTGGCGTTCAGGTGGTCGTCCTTCGCCAGGCTGTAGCCGCCGATCGAGCCGTGCTCGATGGAGTATTTCAGTTTCCTCGGCTGCACCGCCAGCCAGATTATCAGGATCGTGAGGCCGGTGATGATTATTAAAGATAGCAGAACTCCGGCGATGCACCTGCAGAGGGCGGAGTGCCGTGGCGGTGGTGGTGGTGGCGGCGCCATGGTGGTGGCCGGTGAATAGTATATATTAGTTAGTTAGTTAGTTATAAGTGGGTTTAATATTTAGATATCGTTTGTGGGGTTGATTTTTATACAGGTGAAAAGGGTTGTAAGAGAAACATATACAGCTGTGATTTCTTGCATGAAACTCAAGAAATATACGAGGAAGAGATTAGGGTTACATGGAAGATGAATATTCTTGTCTTGGAGAGGTAATTAAACTTAAAGAATTGCTTATTTAAAATTGGCGCGAATCGCTTGGCGCTCAAGGTATACTTAAACCATCTTTTAAGTTGTTCTTTATGTCATGGATTAATAATTAATAATTAACATTAATTATGATTTATGATGTAATCTATTGTTCTATACAGTTTTGACAAAAATATTAAAAAAATAATATTGTTGCAGCGTGTGGTATTCAAACATGTGTTTTTACGTTGCATTATAATATACTAGCATTTTTTTCCCGTGCGATGCACGTGATATTATTTCAAATGAAAAAGAATAATCAATTTAATATATAATGAGAAAATATAGTACACTAACATAGAAAAATTTAATAATGTAGTATTATAAATGTTACATATTAAGATTTAGCAAATCGAATTACACGGGATATTATTTCATAAGTGAAAAAGAATAATCAATTTAAAATATCAATAGAAAATATAGTACACTAACATAGAAAAAATAATAATGTAGTATTATAAATGTTACATATTGAAATTTAACAAATTGAATTTCTATCTTTATCTCTTAAGATTTGAGATATATTAATGAAAAATAGGAGATTAATAATTGTTGGAAATTATAGTTAGAAAATTAGTAGAGAACAAAAATATTAAAAATAAATAATTACATATGTACCTTTAGGGTAGGATTCTTCACGATTTAGTTTTAATTTTGATAATTGTCGAAAATGATAATTAGAAATTAGTAGAGAAAAAAATATTAAAATAAATAATTACAGAAATACCATTAGGATTTCTAGGGTTGCCCAGTGTTTTTTTTTTTTTTTTATATAAATTTTGTTTTTGCAAATTCAACTTTTGTTTTAATTTCTCTTAAAGTAAATTGTTTTTTAAAATAATCTTAAAAGCATATATTTTAGGGATTTTTATGCAAAAGTCCCCAACCAAGCATGTTTATTATTCTAGGTTTAGGGGACATATCTCTTTTACCAATAAGCCCATCCCTTTAATATTTATTATAACTAAAGGAAACATTCATGTATATCCCAATATTACCCTCAACCATTTATACCCAATTCTTAATTGTAATCCAAATTAATCAATTTTGTCCATAAAAGTTCAATTTTGACCACAAAAATTCAATTTTGACTTTTTTTTGGAGTATAATTTAATATGCTCCAATTTCATCCTTAACTTAATTTAATCTCAATTTGACCCCAAATTTCACAAATTATTAAATTTTGACCCAAAAATTTTTTTTTTTCAAAAAATATTTTTTTTTTCAAAAACTTTTTTTTTCCGCCGGATTCCGGCGTTGACCGGCGGTCAACGCCGGTCTCCGGCGTTGACTTTTTTAATTTTTTTTTTTTTTTTTTTTTTTTCTTTCTTCCGGATTTTTTCGCCGGTTTCCAGCGTTGACCGGCGGTCAACGCCGGTCTCCGGCGTTGACTTTTTTTTTTTTTTTTTTTTTTTTTTTTTTTTTTTTGCTTTTTTCTTTTTTTTTTCTTTTCTTTTCTTCCGGATTTTTTCGCCGGTTTCCGGCGGTCTCTTTTTTTAGTGTTTTTTTAAGTTTTTTGTTTTGTTTTGTTTGGTTTGTTTTGTTTTTCCACGTCCGCCGCTAAACGTTAACCGTAATTGTGCTGTCACTGACAGTAAATTAACGTAATTATACTGTCAATGATAGTTAATTAACGTAATTGTACTGCCGTTGACATTACATTTATGTAATTGTGTTGCCGTTGACAGTAAATTAATGCAATATTATATTTTTTTATTTATTATTATTTTTTTCTATTTTTTTTTGATTTGTTGACAAGTCAACGTAATTATATTACTGTCGTTGACAGTAAAATAACTGTAAACACAATAATATTACTGTCAACAACATCAATATTATTATTTTTTTGTGGTGTTTGTATTAATATTACTGTCTATTATTGTAATATTACTGTAAACACAATAATATTACTGTGGTTGACGGTAATATTACTGTTTGTTATAGTAATATTCCTGTCAACCACATCAATATTATTCTTTTGTTTGGATATTTTGTTTGTTTGAGTTATTCACGGAGTAACGTAATAATATTACTGTCTACTATTGTAATATTACTGTTGCTATAGTAATATTACTGTTGCTATAGTAATATTACTGTCACTCACAGTAATATTAATTCTTTTGGTTTTTTTTATTTTGTTTACATTTGTTGAACGGACAACATAGTAATATTACTTTATTATACAATGATAATGAATTTTGTTGTGTTAATATTAATGTGCTAGAGATTAATATAGCAATATCACTGTGTTAAACTATAGTTTAGTTAATTTTACTGTGTTTAACAGTAATATAGTTAATATTACTGTCATTCACAGCAATATTGCTGTTTAAACGGAAAAAAAAGTTACAGAAAAAAAAAAAAAAAAAAATAAAATAAAAAAAATAAAAAATTAAAATTAAAAAGTCAACGCCGGAGACCGGCGTTGACCGCCGGTCAATGCCGGAATCCGGAAAAAAAATCCGGAAGAAAAAAAAAATAAAAAAAAAAATAAAAAAAAAAATAAAAAAAAAATTAAAAAGTCAACGCCGGAGACCGGCGTTGACCGCCGGTCAATGCCGGAATCCGGAAAAAAAATCCGGAAGAAAAAAAAAATAAAAAAAAAAATAAAAAAAAAAATAAAAAAAAATAAAAAGTCAACGCCGGAGACCGGCGTTGACCGCCGGTCAACGCCGGAATCCGGCGGAAAAAAAAAGTTTTTGAAAAAAAAAAATTTTGTGAAAAAAAAAAGTTTTGGGTCAAAATTGAATAATTTGTGAAAGTTGGGGTCAAATTGAAGTTAAAGTAAGTTAAGGATGAAATTGGAGCATATTAAAGTAAGAGGGGTTATTTTAGTCCTTTACATAAATCTGGACCATGTGTGGACTTATTGGTAAAGGAGAATATTGTCTGGATCTCTTTATGAATAAGTTCCCACTGATGGGCTTATTTGTAATATGCCCTATATTTTATTAGCTTAATTCCACTTTACATTCCTAAAAAACTCAAAACACAATAATTCATTCAAACTGCACCCTAAATTGAATCTTTAACTGTTAATTAGCTAATTTCATGTTTTTAATGGTATATTTTTTTTAGGTGAATCTTTTTGAACACACAAAAACTGCAAAAACAAAAAAATTACACACTAAACTAATTGAAAGCTATAAATTTTTTGGGCCGTCGATCGGTCATTCAAGCATTAATTGTTGGTGTCAACACATCTAATGCGCCGACGAGAACGTGCAGGTCACACGCTTTCTTCGTTCAGACATTGTGACGAGGAGAGGTCTTTTGCAAGGGCTGACTTTTCTGGGCCCGTATCTTTTGATGGGCCTTAGCGGGCTAGATCTCCCAGTAAGCGGGCTTTGCTTCATGGGCCATCTTCTATCCAGATCAAATACGATTGATTACATCATGTCTAAATGAAATTGTAATCTGTTTGGGCTTACAACTAGTAAAGCCCATACAAGGCCCGTCAATTTAACGGACGTTTTCGGATGTTGATCGAAGAAATTACACGCGGTCGGTTAAAATTCATATCAATTAAAAAATGGAATATATGGGGCAAATTACGGCCACCCATAATGTTTGAGTAATTGCAGCTATCCCCTCCTTTTAAATAATTTTACATAAATTTTATGTAATCGGTTATTTACCGAATTAAATCATATATTCAGTTCGGTAAACGATATGAAATGTTGGCGTATCGTAATTTCGGTTCAGTTTTACCGATTTAGGGATCATCCCTAAATTTAACCCTTGAAGAGTTTTTTCGTAAGATAATACATAGTTGAGGAGGTGGCTGTAATTACCCAAAAGAAAAGGGGATTTTCGTAATTTGACCATAACTCAGGAATAGCTGTAATTTGCTTTAAAAAGTGTGTCGATTAAATTAAACATGGAGCAATGGAGGTGGTCGCCGCATATACCTTGGAATATAATTATACCATACACTTTGCAAAACCATGGGAGAAAAAGGAAGCATATTCTACTGTCACTATTAATTTTCTTAATATTCCAATATCATGACCTCTTCACAAACTTATATCTATATATATTAGCCACCTTTGATTGATCTACTTATTAGCATCACGGCCGCCCCCTCCGCCATGGGGCCGCCGTGTTCTGGCGGCAGTCGTACGTGGTGGTGCTGGCTGTCGACACTTCATGGGTTGGCTAAACTTTATTGATCAAAGAATTTCGATTTCGTCGTCTCCTCCCACAGGGCAACTTCAATAATCCTTTGGCATTATTTTCATCATTCATAATTCATAATTATTGTTAAGCAAGAATTGTTTTCGTTGGATCAATTTTCTTATAATAGTATATATGATCTATTAATATTGTTTGTTATTCATTTGGGGTTTTCTCTATTGTGTTGTTATTTCAGTGCGCATGAAAAAACAAATTCAGTGTGTGGAGATATAAGAAAATTCATAGTTGATAATAGATGTAATTATCAAATATGAGGATTTTTTTTTCATAGTTTAATCATACATCACCGATAGTTGTAATTTATCCTTATTATTATTATTATTATTATTATTATTATTATTATTATTATTATTATTATTATTATTATTATTATTATTATTATTATTATTATTATTATTATTATTATTATTATTATTATTATTATTATTATTTAATTATAATTATTATATGTATTGTGAGAATGTTGATGAGAAAAATGTAATGAACTGAATTAGGGAAATTCGGAGTTTTCAACGATGCTATCTGCACCATAAATAATGAACCGATCTTTCTCGATTTTTCAAAAATGAAAAACCGTAGACACGGTTCGACACACTACACGGTTCAAATTAAAACAACTCGATTTTCGCTTTTTCGCTCGATTTATTTTGCTTACCTGTATTAATTAGCCAACGACAACTTTCACCGTCTGCACCAACCTGTAATACTCTATAAAAGCCCTAGAGCATTTTACAACTTCACCCACAAAGGAGATCCATTTGCATAAAGAGTCAATTTTTGCTACATTTTACAAGTGTGAATTGCAATCGATTAGACTATCAATTCTTCAAGGTAAGTTCTTTTGCCCCACACAAATCTTATGTTTTTCTTTTTCATTCATTTAATTTCTTGTAATTGCATTTTGACATCGGCTAGTTTTTGTGTTTAATTCAATGATTTTTACTCCATATAAGTCTAAAAATCACGGTAAATCAACATCGATAATAAACAACGATGGATCTATTACAATTAAATATTCCTTTTCAAAAAGCAAATCGGAGAACCTTGTAAAAAAAATTAACGTTACGACTCAGTAACCGATGAGTGATACGATTCCATTTATCATACATTTTCAACTTTTATTTCCATATATCGTTCGGGTATGAATGGTGAATTTGTTAGAATTAATGTTCCTTCCGTAAAGCAAATCGAAAAAAGTTTGCGTAATTCGATAATCGTTAAGATCGATGAACTTTAGGTGCGTATGTTTAAGGCTACATTAAAAATAAAATAAAAAATAGAGTATAGAGTCAAAGAAGTTGGTGTAACTGAATTCTATGAGTTTCTTTATTATATATATTTTGTGGTAAAGGTAATGATTTTTTTTAAGAGTAATAAAATCAATTATTATTATTTTTTGAAAGAAAATCCATTATTGACTTCACTTTAAAAGGTCAAGGTCAAGGTCAACAATTCCTGAACAACAATAAGTTTGCAATGTATATATTCTTTTATGGATTTTGTTAAATATTTAAATATATAGTTTCAATTTTGAATTTTGAATTTTCTTTTGGATTGTTTGGTATCTTTTGTAGAATAGAAGTCTTTTGAGTTAATTAACTTATAATTAGTGATTAATTTGGCTAAAATGTTATAATATATAAAAAATAAACTTATGCCAAAAAGGCAAAAACTAAATAATATTAAATTATTTGAATTATATTACTTTAATCCGGCTTTCCCCAAAAATAGTATTAGGGCTTCAGTATTTTATTTTTCCAGAGTAAATAAAAATCCTGACTTGGCCCAATCACAGTGTTCGTGGCCGAATCTTATGTTATTATAATTTTATTATTATTTTTTTAATTTTTTTATATATATAATATGAGTGAAAAATTGAATATTCGAAAACGTAAGCATATTATGTTTGTATATATAGCGGGAATTTAAAGATGTAGAAGTTATTTTATCTGAAACGTGACTTTTGCTATACCTACAATATGTTGGGCTGTTTTCCCCCAAAACGCAGAACGATTCGTCTTCTTCCCTACACATTTTGCTTCAGCAGAAATCAATCCGCCGCGGTTCTCTTTCTCGCCGGCGCTCGCGGATTGTAAGGTATTCGGAAAATCTTCTCCCCTTTAGGTTTTGTGATTTCATCCCATGGTTTGGGTTTTTTTCTTACCTCTGATTTCAGCAATATTTTCGTGTCGAATGCTGATAATATCTGATGGAGCAATATCGACACAATCGATTTTTTTTGCGAAAAACATGCAGCGCGGGATGAATTTTAGGTTTAATTTTTCATATTTGAAACACCCTAAGTTGTATGTTTTGCTGATTGTATCTATGTTACTGTCTCATCTAGCTTAGTGGATTCATGGGTTTTCCGGTTTCAGTGATAAAATATGCAATCCAACTAGACTGTTAGCAGGCTTTTTCTCTCCTTGTGTTAGTTGTGTTTTATGAAATGGCTTTCCTTGCTCTTCTGTAGTCTTGCTTCTGAGAGTTTGTTATTTACCATTGGAAATTTTGTTGCTATTTTACCATCCAAGCCCTTCCTGTAGCTTTAAAAATATCCTATATGCCAGCCAAACATTTTATGAGGTATCACTTATCAGTGTAAAAGATTCGAGCGTTTCATCTGCTATGAATTAATTTCATATTCAACAGGCGATTTGTGACGAATAATTGAATGAATATTATGGTCAGTGAACCTTGTCGTGATAATACAGGCCACGTGACTCAGATTTGCTTAGTAACAATAGATGTGTTTAAATTTAGGGCTTTGTCTTAAATCCTTGGTCCCAAATTCAAGGGCCTTTACCCGGAGGCTGCGGCGGCGTAGGGAAAAATAACACTATTGACAGTCAACATAGTTGTGAGGATGACATTCAAGCGTGCGTGGTTCCTTAAGTATGAAAGAGTACTTTTACATAATATCCAACCTAAGATTTTGCGCTAAGAATGTTAAGAGATTACTTTGTGTAAATATAAATAATAGAGTGAAAAATAACAGATTGAGAGATAAAGAAATATGTAGCAAATGGTTGGACCTTTATGTTTAGTTACCCAGAAATAAAAGCTGGTAATTTTAGATTATAGATAAAAAAGTTCTTCGCGTAGGAGTTGGCACACACCACTATAACAGTAAGAAAGATGTTACAATAAAAACACTAACACTCATGTGACCTATGTTCAAAGTGTGCTTCTATTCCAGGGATTCATGCTTATTTTTAGTTCTGTAGTATCTGAAAACAATGATTATAATTATGTGGAAGTTCCATCATTAAGATGAAAACTTATATAGTTGGATCCAAAAGCACACAACAATTGTTATATGATGAGAAGAGGACCTTGCAAGAAAAGCTAGTAGTTTCTAGTTACACATCTAACATGATTAAGTTCATATTTGTTATCTTATGTAATTGCATGGTTCTAGACATTATAATGTGTTTTCTACATCATAAAGCAAAATATCGTGAAAGTTTGCAAATCTTTGAAACCAATTATTCATTTAATTTTTTTGGATGTCATTCTTTGTTGCAGGAATATTCATGGATAAAGTCAATAGCCAGGGAAATTACAATTCCGAAGTAAGCATGATATTCAAAAACTAACTCCTTCATTTTGGGCTTTGTCATTTTGGTTGATAACACCAGAGATAACTTTATTATTGATTTTCTTTACCCTTTTCATCTTTCTTCCCGAAGAGTAGAATATTAGGTAGATAGATAAATCTATGGCTAATTAAACTGTTCTTTCTTCAATGGTCAGGTAATAGGATTTATTACTTGTTGTATTTGCACCCTGCATATCCTGATGATCACACATATGATATATGCATGGATATTGCCACTTCATACTAAGTATTAAGACATTTTGGTCTATATTTTCAGTATAGTTTCCGCAGGCTTGAGTGTGTTTCTACCTGTACGTCACATGCACATTTAAGTGTCATGCTTGTGGAAACTCTATTGAATGAAGATATTTGCAGGGGTGGGATTATTTTATGTATAATAGTAGTTCTGACATGATTTTTGTTTATATGTACATGTATAAGTGTGTGTGCGTGTGTGTGTGTGTAAGCCAACAGAAAGAAATTCCAAGGTTGTATATCTAGTACTACAAAATTGAATTGGGCGAATAAAATTTGCTCCTGTTGATGAACATGAAGTAAAGTTATTATATTCTTAATAATACATAATGCATGAGTGAAACAGCAGGTCGCAGGATTGGTGATAAGTGAATATTGTGTATACATCGTTAACATAGAAACAATGCTGCACTTCAGAAATTTCTGAGTCCAAATGCCAACTTGTTGACCAATCCAACCCGGTAGCTGGTAAAAACACGAAATGTTGCCTAGGGCCATGTGCACTTTCTGCTAAACTTCTTCCGTAAATATATGTTGTTACCTTGTAAAGCACAATATAACATAAATATGAGTGATACAGTTGTATGAGATTATGTTGAGAGATGTGTGAGATTAGAGATATGAGTCATACAGTAGATGTTTTGTGCAGAGTGAGAAACCATGAGGATAGGCATATAATCAATTGCTATACACTGGTAGATCATAAAAAACAAAACAACGGAGCAGCCAAAATGCCTTTAAAACTTTTTTACCCCTTGAACTAGACGGTCAATAAACCTTAGCAAAACAATATCGTGGGCGTTTCACTGAAGATCTTCTATAAATGGGTCCAATGAATCTAAGTTATTAACTGCGGTTGATCTTTATGTTTAACTGCAAAGACATTGCCTGAGTGTTATTGGGGTGGAAAGGGTAGTACTAGATCAAGGGTTCCAATCTCTTTGCGTTCGGTTGTAGGCAATTTTATGAAGCCAAATTACAAAAGAAAATATGCGGTTTATCTTTAATCATCATGCTCTCCCTGTTTCTTAGGATATGAACTCTAGCTGATTTTTCACTTGTTGAAACTCAAAGTACAGGAAACTATATTATTTGCAAGCTTTTCTGGTTATCAGTAAAACTTGGCAACAACAGAGTACTGTTATAACTGAAAATTAGTTCTCCAAACGTTTCTTGAAATAATTGCTTCATATGTCGAGGAAGTGAGTAATTTGAATAGGGAAGGGTCGAAAAAAGTAAAGTTTTGTTACGACCTGAAATAAAAAGGGAAAAAAATCCCAACATTCATCTTGCTTACCTCTCTCCTCGAGGTCTCTTTCTTGACTATTGTGCCCTAAGGATTCGTGGTACTGAAATATTTGATCCTAATGGAATAGAAAATTGGGTTTAGAAGGGTAGTTTCGTGGTAAATTTGAACAATGGTTGGTTGAAAATAGTGGAAGCTACGTGTTTGTTATGAAGTTGGCTTGAATTTATGCTGCAAAAAATGTGGTAAAGGCAATTCTCATGTCCGCAACAGATATTGCTGTTTTAAAATTGTAGGAGCATGAACATAGTTGGGTTCAGTTGGAATTTCAAAATCTGAATTCCACGAGTTTTAGTGAGAGAGTTATTTCAACATGACACAACAGGCAAACAGCCCTCAACTATGACTGTGTTCATATTCTGCATAAGAAACTCCTTGTTTCTTTCCTCTCTGATTCCATTCTTTGACTCATGTTATTTTTGTTTTCTTCCAGTATGAGCAGATTGTTCCTGAGTATTTAATCCATTTTAGTTTTGTCTAACTCCGGAAATTTGAAATCAAGAGAATCTTTTATTGTTCCTAGTGTCTGATATTTATGCTTTCTTTTCCCTCTGACTGATGTTACCATCTGCTGTTCTTCTGTTACAATCTTGAAGGACATGGATTCAGGTGAAATTGTGGTGTCTTCCATTCGAGCAGGGATGAAAAGGGAGTTTGCTTTAATGATGAAGGCACAATCACAGCTGGGTGGGCTTTCAGCAAGCAGAAGGAGAGTGACCAGGTCCCAGAGTTCTGGTTGTTCCAGCAAAGGCGTGCATGGTGATGTTACGATTAGTAAGAAAGCGAAAAGGTCTGATTCAATGAAAATAAAAAAGGATGCAGAAGAAACATTGGGAAGGGAGGCTATGAGGAAATTGGAGCTAATTGATATTTCAGATGGAGAGGAAGGGGCAAAGGTGGATGTGATAGGTGTAGGCACTAATGTGAGGGATGAATGTCGAAGTTTAGAGCCTGAGTTGGTTGCTGCTGTTGATAGGATCGAGGAAGAGAAAGAGGAAGAGGAAGTGGGGTCTGATTTTAGGGAATGCACCTTGCAGCCTTTGGTTATGCAATCACCATTTCCTCAGGTTGAATGTAGTGATAGAGATTTTATTCATGAAGATGATAGAACACTTGGAGGAGCTTCTTACTTAGGATGTGAAATAACTGGAGAGGCTACAAGCAGTTTGACAGATAAGCCATTGAGGAGAATTACTCGCTCGGCTTTGAAGCTGCAGGATGAGGAGATGGAGTTAGGATCAGGTGCAGGAGTGGTAGAGAATGACAGTTCATTGACTTTGACCACTAGTCCTTCAAAGTTAGAGCTGAAAATGTCCAAGAAGGTGGAACTGAAAAGAGTTCCCAGGAAATTAAAAGATCTTCTGGAGACTGGGCTGTTGGAAGGCCTCCATGTTCAGTATGTTCAGGGATCGAAGGTAATTTATTTGGCAATTGGTTTGCTTTGTGTGTCATTTTTTATATATATGTGACTGGTTTTCCTCTTTCCTCTTAACATTGACTTTTCAGGGGAGGAGGCGACCAGAATCTGAACTTCAAGGAACTATTCAGGGAACTGGAATATTGTGTTCATGTGACGAATGCAATGGAAGTAAGGTAAATGCTCGTATCACTACTTATTACCAATTAGTTTGGATGATACCGTTCTACTTACTGTTGACTTTTTTATTTTATTTGATATAGGTCGTCACTCCTAATCAATTTGAATTGCATGCACATAGTGGAAACAAACGCCCTCCAGAATATATCTATTTGGATAATGGGAAGAGTCTCAGAGATGTTCTGAACGCATGCAAAGTCGATCTATCGAACTCACTGGAGTTTGTTATCCAGAATGCTATTGGTCGTTCTGTTTATATTACTGCTTTTTGTATCAGTTGCAAAGGTGATTGTCATGCTTATTTCTTTACATATGTATGACATTATGTCATTCCCTTTATTTTTTATTTATTTTGTTTTTGGTTATATTCTTTTAGGATTGATTCCTGAAGCCGGTGCTGGCAGATCAATGCTTCTCTGCAATTCATGTTTCCAACCAGAGGAGTCTGATCCCAGCCATCCTCAGATTAGTGATACCACACATAGGTAATCTAGCTAGTTGTGAGGACTAAATCAGTAAAACTATATTAGATTTAGCGCATCTTCTTATGAATTGCTAGCACTACCCATCTTTTCACTCTAACCTTATCATGAAAAAACAGACTCAAGGATCTCATGTTAGATAGTTGAGAATTATGGAAAACTCCTTTTTCTTGTTCCCCTCTATTGAAAGTGGTTATTAAACTCTAAATTTAAAGTAGATGAGCATGTTAAGAGATAATGGAGAGAGAAAGAAACGCGGGGAGGATTTATTCATAAGTTATTCAACCGATATATTTATTTTATTGAGAACGGTTGAGTTGAAAAATGAGTTCAAACATAACATTCATATGCTCATGTATTAATATGCAAACAAGAGCACGGGTGTGCCTTATAGATAACATTTGCATAACCAAATACTTGCCGGTTTTGTGTCTGAAGGCTGAAAATAAAGCAATAATTGAGGAAATAAACTCAAACATCTCAACTCCAGTTTCTTGGCTTCATATCATGGACCAGTGTTGTTGGTTATTACCTGCTTATTACATGGACAAATAGGTAGACATATAGAATCTTTCACTATGGGAAGAGCACACATTAGTTCAAGGGAAATATGCCACTTAAAGAAATTGTTGTTAAATATATATGGAAGTTCGTCCACCTTGTGTATAGCTGTAGAACTCCACTGTCGCTAGCATTTCGTATTTAGTCTGTCAATCTATCTACTTGTACTGTGGATTTAACTGAGAGGTTCATGGCGAGCATTTTAGGTCTCCATTGGTTGATTCATCCCCTCCGGATACATCTATTTGTCAGCCTGAAGTACAAGAAAGTGTTCAAATTTCTACAAATAGTCAACCTCGAATGAAACGTCAAGGGAGGCTCACAAGGAAGTGAGTACTTTCTACTTTGCACAGTGAAGAGCCATCTTCAAATGCATCATGTTTTTGTGCTGATTCTTGTTGCTTCTTTGCAGGGATTTAAGAATGCATAAATCGGTCTTGGCAGAAGATGTGCTTCCTGATGGCACGGCTTTGTCATATGTTATGCATGGAAAGGTGAATTCTATGGACACTGAAAGTAATTCAAGGTTTCTTGAAATCATATCAATATGTGAAATGATTGTTGATGTTTTCTTACGTTCTTTCTATGGAGCAGAAAAAGCTTTCTGGTTATAAGAAAGATGGTGGTATCTTCTGCATCCACTGCAACGAAGTGGTATCTCTTTTTATTTGTTGTGTAATTATAAAACCACTTTTTGATATACCTTGAAGTTATTAATATGTGACGTTGGCAACCTTATGTATGAACAGGTGAGTCCCTCACAGTTTGAGAATCATGCTGGTTTCGCTTCCCGTCGAAAGCCGTATGTGTTCCTTCGAGTCTCTGATTTCATGATCTTTTATTGGGTTACAGTCTTTTGCGTTGCACCTGAGTGCTTTTACTTTTTCCACCACATTTACATAATATATAACTGGGGCAATATAACATAATGTTCCTATGTACAAGAGTGGAGGCTCTGTTCCATTTGGTTTACCTTAGCTCTGCTTGGCTTGTAGGTACATGAGTATATACACTTCCAATGGAGTGTCTCTGCATGAGCTATCCCTTGAACTATCTAAAACCCGTAAATCATCTACAGCAGAAAGCGATGACCTCTGTTCTATATGCGAGGATGGTGGAGATTTGTTATGCTGTGAAAATTGTCCACGAGCTTTTCACAATGGTAGAATATTGTTATGCTGTAGAATTTATTATGGGTTATTTGGTGTTTTATATGATTTTACAATCATACAAAAGTTGCAGTTGATTAAAAGTGTATAGCCTATAGAATATCCTTCAGTTATTTTCCAATCTATTATATCATTTCCACCTGGTTTTTAGGTCTATTCTTTTTCTATTTTATTGGTAAGGTTTGTAACATATTAATCTTTAACTAACAATCTTCCCAGGTCCTGTTTTGGTTAGCTTTGTTGTTAGAATTTCAACCCTTCCCCAGTTCTTACATAGCGTACTCTGCTTTCTTTCATATGTTTTGCAGAATGTGTCGGTCTCCCAAGACTCCCGCAAGGAACATGGTACTGCAAATATTGCCAGAACATGTTCGAAAAGGAAAAGTTTGCGGAGTACAGTGCAAATGCAATTGCTGCTGGAAGAGTTCCTGGTGTTGATCCACTGGCAGAAATAACCCAACGATGTATTCGAATTGTTGAGACTTTTGAAGCTGACATAGGTGGATGTGCCATATGCAGGTTCTCTATCTATTTCTTTTTCATGTATCCCGAACTAGTTAACATTTGGTACGTACTTCGATAATATTTGGCATTTAATTACAACGTTTGATTGCTGTCACAATGAAAGTTAAGGATTATTTCCTAGAATCTTGTAATTGTAAAGCAGAAAAATATGTTTAAGCTTGATTACTTAATTCTAGTCTGTGGATATTCTTGAATATTTGACACTCGACCATGTTAATTAGTATATACTTCTCTATGTTGCTTCACTAAGGCTCTTATTCTGTCTTCTAGTCTTCTCCCCCGAACACCTCTATGTTTTTTTCCCACTTCTTTGCCTTTTTCTTTTTATATATCCTCTGTAACTATGTTGAGATTTGGTCTATGCAGAGGTCACGATTTCAGCAAGTCAGAGTTTAATGGGCGCACAGTTATTATATGTGATCAGGTAATGCGTTTCTTATGCTCTTGCTGAAACTGTTTCCGGAATCAGGTTGAAATGCTTGCTGTTTCTGATTTTTCAACATGATAAATCGTGTTTGGTTTTTTGTAGTGTGAGAAAGAATACCATGTCGGCTGTCTAAAGGAGAAAAATATTGACGATTTACAGGTTTGTAAACCAGTATATTATGTTCATGACTACTCTTAGTTTCCAGAATCCATAGATGCACTTAGCCTACTCTTGTAAATGATTGAACTGTACGAACTGCAGGCATTACCTGAAGAGGAATGGTTCTGTAATAAACAGTGCAGCAGTATTAACTCTGCCCTTCAGAAGTTGATTGGCGATGGTGAGCTTAGGCTTCCAGAAGCTATTTCCACAATTCTGAAAAACAAACGTGATGGACAAGGTTCGGAGCAAAATCCTGAGATTGATATAAGATGGAGACTGCTCAGCGGGAAAAATGCCTCAGAAGATACCAGGGTGTGGCTTTCTGGCGCTGTCAGTATTTTTCACGTGAGTACCTGTTGGCTACTGTTTCATCGAGTCATTTAGTATTTTTTCGTCCTTTTATAAATTGCTTATTATGAATTTGCCTCATTATATGAGTTATGATTTGTCGTTATTCTGAAATCTTCATTTTCAAGTATTAGGGTATTTGTTTCATGAGCCAACTTAGTGATGACATATGTAGTAATCATATCCTTCCTTCATAGATTTGCAACATTGTAGTGTTCTAAAGTGGCAATAGTAGAACCCTGGAAATGATCCTTGGAATCAAGTATGAAACAAAATATGCATGCAGTGTCAATTGCTGAGTTATTTAGTCCTCCACAAATGATCATATTGGAATTAAATGTCAGAAAAGGCATCTTGGTAATTTTGCACTAGTTTCTATAGCCATTCTTCACTTTATAATCCCCATCTTTTCATAATTCTGTGACATCTTCGACTATCATATTCGAATTCACTATCTTATTTGAATTATTGTGCAACTTTGACCTGAACTTTGATAAGCTTGATATCTGTGATGATTAGATGAACAAGAAAAAGAATCATCCTTCATCATTTATTACTTTTAATTACACTCCGCATCACTGTGAGCATGATTAATGTAGGACTGGTATTATATCTTTCTAACAGTTTCTATTTGATGCTGATTGCTGAAGGTGGCAGCCTGAGCAAATAAGTGCTAATAGATTGATTTTATAACTGTGTACTGCAAATAAAATTTAACGCCCGGCAAATGCTTTCTAGTTTATTTGGGTAATCATGCTTTTCTACTGATGGTACTGTTTGAGCTTAAGAAAATTTTATGACAGTTGATTTCTATGTACCAAATTTCTTCAGGACCGATTTGATCCTATTGCCGATGCTAGCACCAGCCGTCTTGACCTTATTCCACACATGGTTTACGGGTAACAAGTCTACTGTACTTCATCGAAAGCCTTGTTTACACCTCTTGTATGTTATTGTACGGACTGTCAACTATTGCTGATATCTGCAGGCGGCACTTCAAAGACCAGGATTTTTGTGGCATGTATTGTGCCATACTGATTGTCGAGTAAGAAATACTGTGATTTTTCTATTCATTTATTTTATCTATTCATTTTTTAGTTTGACCTAAAAGAAAGTCAATTATTTCTACAGCTCCGTGGTAGTATCTGCCGGAATGTTTCGGGTTTTTGGGGAGGAAGTTGCGGAGCTGCCGCTAGTCGCAACAAGGACTGATAGTCAGGGGAAGGTAGGCTTAATTAGTTGAACCCTAATAAGAGCACTAGTCTTGTGGGAACTCCCTTTTGCTTTATTCATTATAAGAAGATTTAGATACAATATTCTCTCTTTTTTTTCCTTCCACTCGCTGCCTTGTATATTTTACGAATCCGTATTCCTTTTGCAGGGGTACTTCCAGTCACTCTTCTTCTGTATTGAGGACATTTTAGCATCCCTTAATGTGAAAGACTTAGTACTTCCTGCTGCCGATGAAGCAGAATCTTTGTGGAAAAACAAATTCGGGTTTGAAAAACTTAGCGAGGAAGAGGTTGGTTAAAAATCTTTTAGGCCTGTGTATTATATATTATCCATTGGGTAACCGAGAAAAAATAAATATATATATATATATATATATATATATATATATATATATATATATATATATATATATATATATATATATATATATTAGATACGTAGGTGTGTTTGCGTTTATATATGGGTGAGTCTTGTGTTTGACTAATATATCTGGTTGTTGCTGTTTTGCAGTTAGATGAATACAAAAAGAGTTATCAGATGATGATCTTTCAAGGAACATCTGTGCTGCATAAACAGATAATATCCAAGTCTTGAAATACCAAACCTTCTCTAAAGCAAAGGTTATACTTTTTCTTTTTGTTCATATGATAGATGTGAAAATTTCAGGTACTTTTGGTAAGGTAGAAATCCAGGCTGCAGGTCTGATCCTTGCTAACGTAGGGGGATGTCTGCATTGTTAGGATATTTCGATCAATTTTGTCCAAGTCTGGAGAAATTTTTTGTGTTCCTATTTTTGAAATGAATTATAGTTACTTCTATCAGTTACCGTCTTTTCCCCTTTGCTGTTCATATGTTGGTTTCGTATTGTATGTTCCAGTGCTTGATATTGCCCTAGATGAAGCCAAGTTGGTTGAGTTAAAATTAATGTATGATGAACTCATACAATAGTTAGAATTTCTTTTAATCATAATTCTAAAACGATCAATGGTGTAAAATCGTCCGGTGTATTTCATCGAGCGTAGCATGTACAAAATATATCAATGTTCTTATAAACTAAATGTAGATAAACATAAGGACACAAGTGTCAGTTTTTTGCCACGAAAGTCATTGCATATGTTCTTTTGTGATTATGCCTTTAAATAAATATTGAAAAAAAAAAGAGCAAAAATTGCATTTTCATGCGCATTAAGTAAGCAAACTGTTGATGATTTACATTTTATGTATGAAATTAACCAAGAAAATGAAGAATACAATGCAAACCCTAATCTAATAAAACAGTAGACGAAAGCATTGTTTATAGTGGTTCGACACCGGAATCTTTTTATTGATGATACATGGGATTACAACATACACAACTCACTCAAAGCTTAAAAAATGATCAACAATAGGGATCACTTTTCTGCAGTCTCTCTCTCTCTCTCTCTTAAAAAAAATAAAAATATATTAAAAAAAATGAATAAAAAAAAGAAAACGATAAACCAAGAAAAGTCGTGCTAATTTATGAAAGCGGGAAATCTTGGAAATTTAAAATTCAAACAAGTCCTCTATTTCATTTTAATTCCAAAAACGACCTTTTAAAGAACAAGGCAATCATTTCCCCCCTTCCGTCAATTTTTTTTTTATTTGCCCTCACGGCCAATCATTCCCCCCTCTCGCGATCTCTCTTTCTATATCCAAGGTATCTCTCTCTCCAACACTCAATTATTCGTCACTTTTGATCCCTAATTCTGATCGGAAATTGTTTAATTTATTTTCGCAGACTCAATTGCTAACCAGCAAGCGGTAATTTTCTGATTGTTGAAGCATAAAGCGAAAATGGGTCAGATCCAGTACTCCGAGAAGTATTTTGATGACATCTATGAGTACAGGTGATTTAGGTTTCACCGTCGTTTTTCCTTTCCTATTTTCTTATCGATGTTAATTCATTTATGCAAGCTGTATTTTTTTTTTTTTTTTTTTTGGATTTTCAGGCATGTTGTTCTTCCAACAGAGGTTGCTAAGTTACTCCCGAAGAATCGCCTACTCTCAGAAGTAAGTTGTTTGTATGCTTTTTTTCTCTTTCAGATTTTGTGTTTGATCATGTTAATATTTATTAAGTGATTTGCAATTAGGGTTTCCTTATTCAATGTTTTCATCTCTGACTGTTGCAATTAAAAAGAAAAAAAGAAAAAAAAACTGTGATGCCATGCAATGAAATGATGATTTTTCGATCTCGTTCTATTTACCTTGTTCGTAAGGTGTCGGGACTTGGATAACTATAATTCTGGAAAAATGTTGGTTTAGTCCGTATAAATTACGTGTTTGCGTACTGTATGAATCAAGGTGTATTTACAGTATCATGCCTATGAAGTGTTTGTGAAAATGACAATCATGTTTCGTAACTTATGTTTAATTTGTCTCGTTTGGTGGTAGAATGAGTGGCGTGCAATTGGGGTTCAACAGAGCAGAGGGTGGGTCCACTACGCAATTCACCGCCCGGAGCCACACATTATGCTTTTCAGGCGGCCACTCAACTACCAGCAGCCGCAGCAGGAGAATCAAGTTCAGCAAAACATACTCGCCAAGTGATCAAGTTCCATTTATGAGGTTCTAAATTTGTTTCGAGCTTTAGATTGAAAAAAGGGTTACTCTCGTTTCATCTGGAAATGTATGTACCTTTTATATACTCTGTTCTTGAGTAAATTTGGGAGTGCTCAGTTATGTTACTTTGACGTTGAAACTTCTTTTTCAACGATGTTGATGATGTCATCAGAACTTGAAGTTTAGTTTTTTTATTGAGACACTCTTAACTAAGATGACCGTGTTTGATGGATAACGTAGATTTTGTCTATTTATATTGTTTTGGCACTTGAAAATAAGGGTAGTGGTATTATTCGGATCAAGATTCTGCTTGATTGTCTTGTTTCGTATTCATGATTCTGTTATTTTGGCTGTGGTGTTGAAGAATAGCTTCGTCATGCAAGTGCACTGAATCGTCTTTTTGTACCTCTCGTATTTCAGAACAGTGTTGTAGGTCTTGCACAAGACAAATTGCATATATAATCTGAAACTTCATGCTCTGTTAATATGTGTCAGCATTTTCTTGTTATATATGACATTCGATATAAACTGGTCGATCGTCTAACTAGTGAATAAGCATTGATATGAGTTACCTCTTCTAGTTCAATGCTCCTTTTATTTCATCGAGTATCATCGAAATTACATAAGTTGCATTTGGATTTAAATGTTTCAATGTTAGGGAAGAATTTCAAGTGTTTAGTGTTGTGCTTTAAATTGTGTTGCATTATCTTTCTTCAAATCGAAAACTGAAACCAAAATGCAATTAGAAAATATTGAACAAAAACAAAAAAAAATTGGATCTGAGAAACTATGTAAAGAAGGAAAAGTGATCCGTGGAATTAATTCGTTAAGCAAACGAATACAGGATTTAATAAACCTATTTAAACAGCAGAGGAAATAAAAAACCAGGAAAACAAACAGTCCTAATTACAACAGCAACAAAACCCAGAGAAAATCTAAGAACTAGTGAACTTGGTAACAGCTTTGGTACCCTCAGAAACGGCATGTTTAGCAAGCTCGCCGGGGAGAACCAACCGGACGGCGGTCTGAATCTCCCGGGAAGTGATGGTGGGCTTCTTATTGATCCTGGCCAATCGGGAAGATTCTCCGGCGAGCTTCTCGAAGATGTCGTTAATGAAGCTGTTCATTATACCCATGGCTTTGCTTGAAACTCCGATGTCTGGGTGGACCTGCTTCAGCACCTTGAATATGTAGATCTTGTACGTTTCCACGCTCTTCTTCGTCCTCTTCTTCTTCTTCTCTACTCCGCCGACGGCAGCCTTGCCGGCGTCCTTGGGTAGCTTCTTGCCGGCCTTCGGCTTCTTCTCCGCCGCCGCCGCTGGGGACTTTTCTGCTGCGGTGGTTTTCTTCTCCTCCGCCGCTGGCTTCTTCTCGGCGGGTTTCTTTTCTGCTGCCCTGGGAGCCATTTTTTTGGTTGCTGGGGTTTGGTTTAGAATGAGGGTTTGTTTGATTGTAGAGAGAGAGAGAGAGAGAATTTGTGCGGTGTAAGATATTTGATTGTGGTGGAGGTGTTTAAATACAGGATGCGGGAATGGTTTGATTGGCGGAATTGGTTTGACTCGGATTCTGCATTGGGACCGTTGATTAAATATATGAACTAACGGTGAGATGTGTGGCTATATATCTGCGTTTTGATTGGCTATTTTACTGTGGACTTGGATTATCATCTTAGTCCGTTGATAAGATGGAGATCCAACGGAAGGAATTCTCCACAACTTTGTGTTTTTGTGATAAGTATCGAAAAGTAGAAAATTTCCCGCGTCTCTATATTTCCAATTTTCATAAATCGATCCTTATAACATTTTTCTTTTTCCATTTTTTTTCTTTTTTTTCTTTTAAAGGTGAGTCATTATTAATAACAATGTTTTCAGAACCGGACCGGACATATAACCGGCTAGGTATTCGGGTCACGGTTGGACCGGTTCAACCGGGTTCAACCCGGTTTTTTTATTTTTTGTTATTTTATAATTATTTATAAATTTTAGTACTTTAAAATTATTATTTTTTCTATTTATTTATATATTTGACTCCACTTATTCACTATAAATACAATTTTCTCTATTTATTTATATATTTCAAACAATTTTTTACTTTACAATCTTTCTTATTAATTAAATTCACTTGTCCTTTTTTCTCTCTCTTGATTTCCATGCCACATCCTTCCCCTTCCCCTTCCCCACTCTCTCTCTCTCCTCTGCAAATCTTCAAAGCAATCTGCCCTCTTTTTTTCCTCTCCCTTATTCTTTCTTTCCCAATTTTCTTCTCTACACATCTCTTCATTTCCGGCGACATAGTAAGTAGATCCGATTTTAGTCGACGTTTATCGGCCTTCACCCCAAGATCCGGCATTTACAGTCCAGATCCGGCCATCCAACACTTCAAAAGCACCATTTCAGACAAAAATCTGGGTCTTCCACCGGTTTTCGGTTCTCCGATTTTTTCGATCGAACCGGCGGTTTTTACTCTCTGACCCCGGTTTTTGATTTCTCCGGTTTTCATCGTTGAACTAGACCGCCAAGATGTCGGGTTGCGATCGAACCGGTCGGACCGGCGGGTCCAGTCCGGTTCTGACAACCATGATTAATAGCAATAGAAACTTGTGGATGAGTAGTTTTACCAAATTACCCCTGAAAGTAAATTGATAAGATATAAGAAACACCTTTTAATTAAGGGAAAATTATTCAAAAACTATTTTTTAGAAGAAATAATTAGCAAGAATCCCCTCATCTAGGAAAATGAGTTAAGTAAACACCCTCTCCCAAAAATAATTAGAGAAACCCTTTTAGCTAATATCATACTCAAATATTATTTTAATAATTCCCAAACCACCCTTATTAATATTAAATCTCTTCAAAATCCTAACCCATTTCATTTGCCGTTCTCTTTTTTTTTTTCTCGTCTTCTCGTCTTCTATCTTCTCGTCTTCACTCTTCTCTCTTCTCTTCTAGACTGAAATTCGGAAGAAAAGCAAGACGTCAACTGATGGTGGTGGTGGTGGTGGAGAGTGTTTGTTACCGCCTCCCGCCGCCGCGTGAAGAGTGGTGATGGATCTGTAGTTCGCGGCAGTGGTTTCCACCAACGACGTTGAAGATGATGACTGGCGCTCGTCGTTGAAGACGCAGTGGGTTGACGGCTATGAGGATGAGGCATGAGAAAATCACTGTTGCAATTGATGTTGGTGAAGGTATTTGTTGCTTTTTTTTTTTTTTTATGTTGGTTTTGACAAATAACTTGAATCATTTTTGCTAATTTGTGTTTTTTGGTACGAATTATTTAACTTATTTATTTTATTCTTGTTAGGGATTGGTTGAATAATGTATTTGTGGCAGCGGTGTGGTGACGATGGGGAGGCAGATTTAGAGCTTTTTGGTGGATTGGGCGGATAACGGCGCATGTAGAGAATTTCACGCATGCTCTGAAACCTTAATCGACTATGTACATATTCATAGTCCATTAAGTTAATCGACTATGTTCTGGAAGTCGATTAAGGTTGATTGACTCCATTTTTTTTTTACTTTTTTCGGATTTTTCGTTTATTGATTCCAACTGTATAAATCAATTATAATGTTTGTATATTTTTTTGTTTTTGTAATATATAGTTGATTTTGCAGTTTTTCGCAGTTGTGATTTGCTTGTTTAGTAGCAGATTTTTAATCGACTATATGCTCTGGTAGTCGATTAAGATTGATCGACTCCAAATTTTTTTTTTGTTTTGTTATTTATTGATTCCAATTGTATAAATCAATTATAATGTTCTTATATTTTTGTTTTTTATTTGTAAAATATAATTGATTTTGCATTTTTTTGCAGTTTTGATTTGTTATTTTTTGTAGCAGACTTTTGATCGACTATGCTTCATCATAGTTGATTAATATACTGATATATATATATATATATATATATATATATATATATATATATATATGTATATTGGACCGGGAATTGAGCCGGGCCTACCCGAAGCCCGATAGCTCTGCCCGATTGCCTGTGAGCAGGGCCGAGTTTGAGCTTACCATGGCTCAACCCGAATAAAGTCCGATCAAATTAATATATATATATATATATATATATATATATATATATATATATATATATATATATATATATCCTCATCGGTTTTTCAATGCGACTTGAAATAGATGCAATCAAATTTTGTATATCAAAAAGTTATATAGATAATTACTGTCTAGACTAATAACATTGATAATTCAATGAATGTTTTACAATATAATGATGTAAATCAAATATTTGAAATTACAATGCGATCAGAGTTTGTACACATGTTAAAGGTAAACATATGATCAAAATAATTCAATATATTGTGTGCATTATGTTGGACAAAGTTTCAAACTGAAAAACACCTATGAACTGTATATATCAAACCACACATTGATTTAAAAATTTCACATCACAAAAATATAGAAACTAATTTTAACTAATTAGTTGCCTATGATCAGTGCATGGTCCAGAGTAAATAAAAAAAATTAAAATTAAAATTAAAAAAAATCAGCCTACCTGAAGCTATTATCCAGTTGCATTTGCGACGAATTAGAAGCAGCTCCACCGTTGCCCATCTTGACCAACGAGTTCACAGTAGCCGGCGCGTGGCCGACGAACAATGCCACGTGTCCCATGAGCTTGTCCTTTCTGGAGAAGGTGGTCCCGCAGGAGCACTGCCACTTGAGATCGCCGCAGTGCTTCTCGTGCGTCCTCAAATCCGACAGCACCGAGAAATTCTTGCGGTTGCACCTCTTGCACACGTACATCTTCGGACAGTGGCTCCTCTTGTAATGATTCTTCACGCATATCATCGACTTCAGCGGCTGGAACTTCGCGTGCTTCTTGTTCCACCGGCACCCTTCCTGCGGGCACGAGTACTTCCTCTGCTGCGGCGCCGCCGCCGCCGCTGAGATATCGCAGGGGGGTTCTCCTCCGGCGGCCGCCGGAGTGCTGTTTTTGAGTGGGTTGCTGAGGGCGGCGGCGGACTTGTACTCGTCGCCGTGGGCCCTCATGTGCATCCGCAGATTCGCGTCCCTCTTGAACCCTTTGCTGCACACCTGGCAGTAGTGCGTGTACTTCGCCAGCAAATCGGCGGCCTCCAGCTCGATGATATCGTAGTTGTCCTTCGCCGGAGATATTACGCCACGTGTCATCCCTTCGTTTCTCTCTCTCTTCGGAGTCAACTCCCTCCCGCAATTATTACCTTCCTCAAAATTACTGTTACTACTTCCAATATTACTGTAACCTTCGACGTACCAGTGATCGGAGAAGAATGCGGCGGAGGGCTCTTCTCTTTCCATCGCCGGATCTCCGCCGTCAGCGGCGGCGCCGTAGATTAGGGACATCTGCTGGCAAGAGAACATCATTGAAGAAGCTGTGACGATGATTTCTTGAATGAGGGTACCCATGGTGGGTATGGCGACGGCGGCGGTTGAATCGGACGGCGGGAGATTATCCGGCGACATGAAAATGGAAGCGAGTGATTGGACCTGGTGAACTTTATCCTTGAGAATGGAGAGATTGTAGAGGAAAGAATTGGGGTTTGATGAAGAAATTACTTCTTGATTATCAGAAACAACTCCATACATATTAGGGTAACAACTACTTTCCACCGTGTTCATGGTGGAGAATTATAATTAAGAAAATTAAAACAAGAAAAAAAAAAAAAAAGAGAAAGAAGCTTCTTGGTTTTGTTATCACTCTTTTGGATTAATCTTATTTTGTGCTATAAATTTTTATCAAATATTTTCCCCTGCATATGCATATAGGAGGGGAATATATAGGGAGGAATTAAGTTAATACAATATATATATATATATATATATATATATATATATATATATATGTGTGTGTGTGTGTGTTGAATTTGGCTCTCTTTGGCCTTTTAGTTGACATTGCAACAAAGAAGCTAAAAGAAAATGAGGAGGGAGGGTTAGGGAAGATGAGTTGTACCCAAGCACTCAGTGCACCCTCATGGTTGAACGAGTTTAATTTATGAAAGCGCGTGTCCCTAAATCAGTGGGCGGATCCAGAAAGTTGTTTATCGCATTAAAATTTCTCTAAGATTCCACGACAATAATATATTACTGAAAAAAACATAACAAATAGCTATGTAAAATATTAATACATTCCTTTTTACTTGAATATGCATGCCATTAACATTGGGTTAAAGTTAGAGGAGAAATAAAATATGTTCTATATTGAAATTGTAGAAGACAGAAAAATATGAAATATTCTTTTCTAACTAATAAAAGATTAGATAAAAGAAAATGGAGAGAATAAATAAATTGATAGATATATATAATATATAATATATAATATATATTGTTGATGGTGCACGAATTGAAGGGGGTGGTATAGTAGGATATAATGTATGTATAATGTTGAAATGGGAGAAGTCAACTTTGGAGCAAAAAGCCATCACCACTTAAGACCTTCCTCAAATGCTACCGGTATCATATGTTTAGACAAACCTTTTCACGAGGATATATATATTATTTTTATGTTTAAGCATAATTTAATTGAGAGTATACAACCATTAATTAATTAATTACAATTAGCTTGGTGTTATTTTATAATGCTTATTCTTTTCAATCAACTTGGTTTTGGTTTGGTTAATTAATTAAATGTATTAAACCATCACTATTCTATGGTTTTGTGGCGTCAACCCACCATCACGCATGAATTGAACTGGAGTTGAAATATTCAAATTAAATTTCAAGAGTACAAGATATAGCTATTGTCATCCATCTTCACATAATATATTACTAGCTACTTGTTGACTTCACATATGATAATATACTTTCAAGAGTACTAGATAGACTTCTCATTATATTTCGTTTCTTTGTCACGGGGATCGGTTCGGCGTTATTGGGCCGAACCCCTTATTCTAATTTATCGGGCTAAAGGCTCTATGGACCACGAAGAGAAATTGGACGAACTGATTGAGAAATAGTTCAGAGCGCTAGGCCCAAACAAGTCACAAAGTAGCCGAGGGGCCCCCGCATGTCGGGTAGCTCGCCTTTTTAGAGGTCAATGATACCAATCTATCTCCATAGAGCATAAGAACTCGATCGCCACTCGTCCCCATTATACTTTAGGGGAGGACAAGAGAAGTGCACTAGGTGGCGAGTTGAACTAGCTAGAGATCGCTGATGTTGCGGATCTTCTGCGTAAATCTTTAAATGAAAGTATGATATTTCACGCGGTAATTACAATCAAGTTTGGCACGAATCAAGGGGTTCTGAAATAGGAAATATTTCATTACAACTTCTCATATAAAAAAAAATGTTACAAGACTAATTAGGGTTACACTCCCAATAACACTTCATACTCTCTTCTCAAATCTTCTCTTGCTATTTATTATTTTTTGTTTCATTATTTATTTATCTTAATTAACTAATCAACACAATTAAACAAGGGTCGACATATAATTAACAATAATACGATGAAAAATCTGCTTCCTGGATTTGTAGTTATGTTGTCATGATTGTGGTGATCTGAAACAAGTTTGTAATATTAGTTATTAGATTCTTAGTTTGCAAATTTTGTTCAATGCCAAATACTCACCGGAAATTCTGATTAATTGCAAAGCATCTCAGTAATTTAATGGCAAAATCATTCGAGATTAATTACAAGCAGCTCATACTAAAATTTTCAGACAGATTTTGTACTATATCTGAAGATTTTCAATTTAATTTATCTATCTATATATATATTTGGACTACATGCACCATTCCTCATTCTATACACACACTCAAATTAAATTATATTAAATTAAGTAAAAAAATAAATCATGGGTTTTACAAGGTTTATGTCGGTGTTCTTTGTGCTGGTGGTTCTTACCACCCCTCTCCTCATTCAGACAACCGCCGCCGCCGCAGAAGAAGAGAATTTGGCGGTGGCGCAAACAGCTATTTCTCCATCTGAAGACGATGGGCTCGCATCATCCCTCCACCGCTGCCACCACCACCACCACCATCACCACCACCACCACCACCATCATCACCACCACAACCTCCACCACCACCACCACCACCACCACCACCACTGCCACAAACCAGCTCATGATAAGTGTCCAAAGGCGTCGCCGGCGCCGGCTCCAGCGCCGGAGAATGCACCACCTCCCCGTGCTCATACTCCATCCCCAAAGGCGTCCCCGTCGCCAGCGCCGGAGATAGCACCATCTCCCCGTGCTCATACTCAATCTCCAAAGGCATCCCCGTCGCCTTCACCGGCGCCGGCGACGGAGAATGCACCGTCACCTTATGGTCCTGCTCATTCTCCCAACCATGGTGCTTCTTCTCCGCATAATCATGGACGTCACCATCGACGTCAGCATGACGCGCCGCCGCAACAAAGCCAACTACTCGCCCTCTGGGAGCAGTTCCTTTCTTGAAATTTGGAGTACGGAAATTAATTGTTGTTACAATTTAATTAATGGATGAATAGATTAATATCAACCAATGGCAATTACACATTATTCATCTATATTTCATTTGCTTCAAATTAATTAATTAATTATTATTCTATATTTTTCCAGAATTTTGTGTTTACCATCTTCACATTTAAACAAACTAAATTAAATTAAATACGTATTTTATTTAGCTATGCAGGGCTTCAAAGGTAAATGGGCCTGATGCATTTGTCCCGATTTTTTTTTACAAGCCCAATCGTATAAAATGTTTTGAATCAAATATTTAATTATTTCAGCCCATAATAGATTGTAATTAGGTGAAGCCTTAATTAATATGATTATTAAAAAATAATTAATTTTTTTATCGTCAATAATCACGTCCACATGACTCTCAACATTGTAATGTTCGCATATAGACACGCACAAACACGTGTGCATGTGTGTGCGGGTGTACAGCTTGATTGTGGGTCATTTTTTAATTTAAATTAAAAGTTGTATATGTATAATTAGAACTTATGTTTTATGAATTAATTAAAATGGAAAAAAGAGGGATATAAATATTTCTAGGGATATGAATACGATGAAGTAACTGAGTACCAACCACCTGTCAAGTGTTCAAGGACCTCCAACTCGAACATGTGGATGCTGAGCTGTCAACGTTACTCAAATATGATATTTTCGATTTGTTTTTATATCAAGTTCGTATTAAATTTAAGTATCATGATATTAAAAATTCACCATATAAATTGTTAATTTATTTTTGCGTGATATTGTACACTATTACTTGATATACATGTACGTATAGGTCTCGTTTGGTTCGGGAGATTAATCATGATTAACTAAATAGTTGGACTGTGTTTGATGTTTGATATCCCCAATGACTTGACCGGTCAACCCGTAAATATTATGTTATCATAACTTATTTTATTTTCTGGGCATTTTTTTTATTAGATATTTCAAGGTGTGATAATACAATTAAGTTTTATTAAATTATTTAATTTTATCGTGACGACTGAACGAGGCCATACTGTATAACTCCCGATAGTGACTAGTTACTAGTAATGCGCTTTAGTGTACCAAATTACTATCCCAAAAAATAGTAGCCACTAAAACATCAAAGTGATGTTGATTTATATCATATTTATTGCCTATAAATAAATATAAAAATAAAAATAAAAATAAAAGGTTTGATACACATAGAAGCATTCATGCACATGCTAGACAAGTAGCAAAGTAGTAACTAATTTTCCATCACTTTCAAAATATTGGGTGGCCAAGAAATGAGGACCAAAATTTGGTAATTAAATTAATTCATTCATTATCCTTTAATGAGTTTATATTAGCTAGTGTAACACACAGACAAAAAAGAAAATTGAAAAATAAAAAAATAAAATAAAATTAGGAGGTGATTAATTAAGAGGGTACATTAATTAGGGAGGCGAAGTAGCACCCCACTAACATGCTTTTTGGCTTAACAATAATCACCCGAAACGTGAACATAACAAACACTCCAACAACAATGAGCTAAGCAAGCTTAGCCCCACCCATCTCTCTGTGTTTTGTGTGATTAATTACACATCAAATTAATTAATTAACTTATGTTTGCTTTTACTTCTTTCTCTTAATATAAGTTGTTTTAAGTTTAGACTTGATTTTTCTACCTAAGTTCATTTTAAAGAATATTTGCACGCTCTCGACTTTTAGAAATAACACTTAATACCCACTTAATTCACGATCACTAACTTCTGCTATTGAATAATCTTTTGCAAAAACACCAGCTTAATAACTAACCAAAAGCTACTAACTACACCTCTTCACATTTAAGTGCAAAAGCAGCTTAATTAATCAAATTGGTGAGGCCATTAGATAAGATAGTCGAACCACAACATTGAATGATCATGAGGATGTGTTTCACCTAATTGGTTGTTTATATCTAATCTTTTGTTATTATCGTTTTCTTATTACTTGGTAATTAATTTACTAAAAGTACTTTTTTTTAACTCTCTTAATTTTGAATAATTGAACTTATAAGCTTATTCTCTTTTTCGGTTTCTTCGAAAATTTGCATCTGACTTCTATGAATCATGATTTGAAATGTTAAATTTAAAATATTAACTAAATAACGAATTAAAAATGGGTGAATAATTATGGAAAAAGTGGGATTAAGAAAATAAAAAAAAGTTAGGAAAAATGGAATTAAGTGATTAGGTGTGAATAGGTGGAGTGAGAGATACAAGTGAAGTGAGGTGATCTAACTTAGCTAGAAAACAACTACAATATGTATATTTTAAGAGTATTTATTTATGTATATATAGAGAGAGAGAGAGAGAGAGAGAGAGAGAGAGAAAAAAAAATGGCATACAGATAGATATAGATAGATACACATGGGATTGGCAATTGGCAGTTACTAACCTATCTTTCATCTATCCGTTTATTCCACGTCATTTAATGGAAAGTGGAAAAACAAACCCAAGCTAAAAGTCTTTTTATTTATTCACCTTTATTTGTTTTGTAATTAATATCCAAATAAATAATTAAATAAATAGCCCATAGCAATTAAACCTAATCCACCACTTTTAGTTGTGGTGCTTTAATTTACTCTCTCACACACACACACACACTACCAAGTTGGAGTGTTAAACATATTTGCTCTCCCACTCCGGAAAAAAGAACATGAAATTGTAACAATTGTAACAATCTTGAAAATGAGAGTAATATTAAAATAAATAAATAAATAAAATTATTTTTATATAAATAAAATAAATAAATAAAAGGGAAGATGCTTCGTCACTCACTTTTCGTGAATGAAAGGCAACGATGAATAGTAACCACTTACTCACTCAAAGAATTCAACTTCACCAACAAAATCAATCAAAGAATCAATAACAATTTAGCAATAGCAATAAATAATTAATCAACATTAATGGTATTTTTGTAAATTTATAAGTGTAAAAAAAAATTGAAAAGAAAAAACCAAAAGTAGTGGTAATTAAAAAAAATAATTATTCACATTGACTTTTCGGCCTATTATTCTAATAGTGGCAATCCACCACCATCGCCGCCGTGGAGAAGACGAGGCGGTTCTGCTGTTTGGTCGGAAACTGATGGAATTTTTCATCTTCCGGCGGAGCCGGAAGATTGAGATCCAACGCCAGCATATTTTTGGGCGACGAAGAATCGGTTTCGGTACTCGCGCCGCCGGTTCTGGTGGTGGTGTTAGTAGTACTAGGTGCCGCCGGCCTGTGCCTTCGCATGTGGCCGCCCAATGCTTGCCCCGAAGCAAACTCCGAACCACAAATTGAGCACTCGTGAATTTTGGGCTTGTTGTGATGGTTATAATCATGGTGGAAACTTTTGTTGTTGGGCGGTAGCAACTGTGTTGTTGTAGAAGGTGGCGGCGGAGTAATTACAGTAGTATTGAGTGCTCCGGTGATGAACTGCCCATCTTCTTCCACATCCGGCGGCGGCGCCGCCGGGGGTGACTTTTTCTGATCGTAATCCGCGGTGGGCTTCGGCCTCTTGTGACTCGCCCTGTGGCCGCCCAACGCCTGAAACGACGGGAAAGTTCTGTTGCAAGTCTTGCACTCGTAAACGTAGCTGCCGCCCACTTTCCCGTTGGCCGCGGCGGCGGCCATTTCAGTGAATTTCCGGCTTCTGAATTTCTTCTCCTCCGCCGCCGCCGGCGCAGCCTTGGTTTCTTCGTAGACTAGTTGTGGAGGTGAAGTCGTCCCACGTGCGAGGAGAATCAAACAGTTGGCCATATCCTCGTCTTCTTCTGTACTCATCGCACTCGATGTGGTCGCCGGAGATGAAACCATCAATACTGAATTATTATTATTATTGTAAAACTCGCCGCCGCCGCCGCCGGCGATGCTTGAGGAGGTGGAGGACGACGGCCTTGGCCGCTTTGTGCGCTTCCCTTTAACGATCACCTGATCGTTAGACCCCGAAAAATCCTCCGAGATTTCCATTTTCATCATCCCAATCAAAACTGCCACCAAAGAATAAATATATAAACGGAAGATATATATATAATATATATATATATAGAATTTTAACTCCAAAAAAAAAAAACCAGAAAAAGAACACACAGTCACACACACTGATCAGTAGTGAGTGGAAGTGTGAGAAAGTGCAGAAGAGCAGTGAGAGAAACTGTGAATGGTATAGATATAGTGAGGGTGAGGACTACAAAAATACAAACACATATATATATAAATACATAAATATATATGTATATATGTATGTATATGTAGTAGAGAAAAACGAGGCTCGTGAGCGGTTACGATGAAGTAGCTGGCTTGTAGCCAACCAATATTACTTGCTTCAGTTTCCAACTTCAAACCACACACACACACACACACACACTTCAAAAGGTCTTTCACTCACATAAATCCCACCATGTAAATTATGTTTGTATTTTATTACAGCGTTTTTGGTTTTATATAATAAAACACGATTTATGTTATTTATATATATTAATAATATTAATTTGTTTTTTTTAAATAAGCTCATTAAGGCTATTGCAAGTTAGAAAAGAGCAGACTTTAACTCACTCTTAATGTATGCTAATTAAAGGTTCATTATTTCAGTTTGGTCCAACAAAAAAAAAAAGTGGATAATTTTTATTAATTAAATTAAAGAAAATAATAAAAAGGGAAAAAAAAAAGAAGTAATGCTAGGGTGTAATTATGGAAGAGAAATTAAAATTAAGTGGGGATTAAGAGTGTGTTGATGAGAAATTGCCAGCGAAAATGAGGAATAAACAGAAGCATTAAAGCAAAGAGGGATTGCACGTTAAAGGCATGCTCCACCTCATTCACTACATCTCTTCTTAAACTTAAAGAAAAGTATATATTTATATTTATATATATATATATATATATATATATATATATATATATATATAAATAAATAAAATAAAATTAATTAAAATCAGCCAAAAAACCAAACAATATTCGGTTTGGCTTTCAAGCAAACCCATCATCTCTTTTCATCAACAATTTTGATTCCTTTTTTACATCCATGGATCACTAATACTTCATATTTGGCTCTCCACTATCTATCCACTCCAAAAACATTATTATTAATTTAATCTATCCATATTACTATTTCAATTCTTCATTTTCTATTACAACATTATTGATTTTTACATTAATATATATATTTTTAATTGTATTAATTGATTTGTAAATGTAATATAATAAGATTGGCCCATAAATATATCCAAGGGTTGAGGGAGGACAAAGACCAAGTGTAGGGACAAAAATGGGTTAATATCAAGTGGGGCTGTAAGGTGCAACTCGTTTCGAGGATTGTAAGTCGGCGCAAGGTCCTAAGATCGAGTACCGGCAGCATCAGTACGAAAATTCTAATTTCAATGAGGGTTGGTTTCTTGTGGACACCAGACTCTGGTCTACTACTCGAACGGGGCGTTGAAATACCACAATTCATCAAAAAATTATCGAACTAGGTACGAGGACTCTTGAGGCGAGGAATTTTGCATTTTGATGCAAGTGGGGCCGTGGGAGAGTGTACACCATAAGAGTAACTGTCATATGGACACTTAATTATGTGAGTAGTATTAATTCGTATAGGTTGTTATCAAAAATCTGTTGGCCTTGCAATCTACGCCTTCCCACTATTAGTTCTGTTGCAAAATTTATTTATTTATTTATTTATTTAATTTGGACTTATAAATTAGTTCACTCACAACTAACACCTTACAGCACGAAATCTCTTTGTGAAATCAACAACATTTCACTATTTATGGTATTCATTGCCAGTTGAGCCAGCCACGTACTCTCTTTTATTTGGTACTCACAAGAAGATAAAGGAAATTTTGACGTAATTATTTTTATTTTTCTAATTATTATTTCTTGATTATTTTCGTTAGCCTATGGTATGGACAGTGTTATACATGTGTCGAGTTCACTATAAGAATAGGATAATATGCATCTTTTTTTTTTTAATTACTGACCGATTTTAAAACAACTGGTAGCATCAAAGTTCCTACAAATTCGAAAATTTTCATGATTCAACATAATTTTATTTTATTTATTTTTTTCTGAAAAAACTAACATTCAAAAATTAGTAGCACAGGGATAAAATTGATGTAAAAGTCACGCGAATGTTGACCTGGCAGTTTGAACGAGTGAGTATGCATTAATTGGTTTGGGTTCGAATCCTCTTGCCAACAGTCGCTAAATCGAGCTTGTCACACATGATTAGTCTAGCGTAGTTTACATTTATCGTATGTTTTGCAAGTTGTATACAAAAATGTAGGTTTATCCAACACATCTGTATATATGGTTGTGGATTTCTTCATTACCAAAAAGAAGAAATAAAAAGAAAAAAAAAATCTCCAAAGAGAAAAATTAAGCAAAAAAGAGACGTGCAAAAGAATGTGTTGTCTCATAAGTGTGAAGTCTTTGAAAATTAAAGTTGAGTTGGCTAATGGCGAAGGACAATGAACGAGGCTATATAACTTCCAACTTGTATATATATTATATACACTAATTATTAATTTAATGTGGCGAATTTTGGTTGAGTATACTGGCATTTTTCCCCAATATTATAATGTTTTCTATAAGTGATAAATAAAGAATATTATAAAGTCAACGTAAAATGTTTTGGCAAGAGAATAATTTGATTATATATATAATTATTATTATTTAGTAACTGGATGTGGCCGTCGTGCCAACAAACGCACAAATGCTTCACTAACTTAATCAGTCAAGAGACAAGTCAGGATTAGCTAAACCATATTAAGAAGTAATTTTGCAATTAAGAAATAGGTAAATTTTAACCAAATTTTGAGAATGTTTCATCATTAAATTTGTTGTTGATCGATATATGTGCAATGGATATTTTAATGACAAAGTTTTTGTTAATTAAGTGGTATTTGTAAAAGATTTTAAAATATTGATTTTAAGTTCTCTTTTTTTTTTTCTTCTCATAATCACTTTTGAAGTGTATGCAATTATAACTCTTGTTTAAGCTAAAATAAGAAAAATACCCCTAGTACAACTTCTTTTAAAATAAATTGATTAAAAGTTAATTTTCCGTAAATTTTGCAAACACGCTCAACTTTTAGAAATACACACTAATCACTAACTTAAATCTTAATTGCTAGCTTCTATTTTTTTTAATTGCGAACACCTCCTTAGTTGGTGTTTGCAAAGACTTATTTAAAAGCAAAAGTTAGTGCCCGTGAATTAAATGAATATTAAGTGTTTATTTTTAAAAGTTGAGGTTTAGAAACTAGGAAACTTTAATTTATAGAAATGCTTACCATTTCTCGCCGACCTGTTAAATTACATACTTGGGGCTACTATTTCAAATTTTGACATGGAAACATGACTTTTAACTACACGTAGGCGGAAAAAAAAGAGAGGAGATTATTCATAATTAATTATTAAGTCATACTTAAATAGGCTAATTACATTTTGATATATTTTTTTATTAAATGAGGTGTTGTGCAAGGCACTCGTGCGTTCACATTGTCCATTTCCAAATAAAAACTATTTAGAGGGGTCAAAATCAAATTACGTGGTGATTGTAACATGCTGAAAGAGTGAAAGCAAATACATATACTTTAAATTTTTTTTTTTTTGAGAGGATTGAGTATTAATCTATCAAAGTTTCGTTACGAAATTAATTGTTCGGTTAGTCTTTATTAAATTAAGTAATTAACTGCTCGTAATTATTCATTTGGATCCAAATTCTTGTAATATAAAATGGTAAGACGTAAAAAATAAAGTGATTAGGCAGTGGTGTACTTTCTGTTTGTTCACACAGATAATGTGTGTATTGGGGTTGAGTAATGTGTTACTAGTGCTACTAGTGATGTGTAGGACAACCACTTTTGTAATTAGGCACAAAATTAGGGGTTAATAAATATATATTATTATTATTATTATTAAAAGTGATGATGACTTGGCGCCAACTCAACTTCTCACACTTTGTTCTAAGCTTGTGACTTGTCAATTCTTAATCCAATACTTCAAACTAAAACTATTTCCAACCATATATATTTGCCCCATTTATTGTCATAAACAATATATGTTTCTTTTAAGGGTAAATTTCATTTCCCCACTTGACTTTGGCTCAATATCACTTTACCTTCCTTCTACTTTCGATTGAATCGATTTGTTCCCATGTACTTGAAAAATTGTCTCAATGTGGCCCTTGCTGTTAGTTTTTCAAACATTTAATCTTAACACCGTTTGTTCTAAGCTCTGAAATTACAAAAACACCACCCCACCCAGTTTAAATAATTGTTAAAAAAAAATTGAATACAACGAGAAAACATAGTCCACGACGGCAACCACAATTTATTTTTATTATTTTTATATATTTTTTTTAATTTTTTAAACTGTGAGGGGTAGTTTTTTTTTTTTTTTTTGTAATTTTCAGACTTAAATCAAATGATGTTAAGGTCAAATGTCTAAAAAATAACGGCGAACGCCACATTTAGACAATTTTTCAAGCACATGGAGTCAAATCGATACAATTGAGAGTAGAAGGGAGTAAAGTGAAATATAGCCAAAGTACAAGGGGAAAAAGTGAAATATACCCTTCTTTTAACATTCACCATGATTTTTAAGATTGAAAGGTGAAAAAATGGACGGTTTAGATGTGATTTAGTACTTTCGGAGAAAATAAATTCCCATTCCGTTCCAAAAATAGTCGGAAAAATCGAAAATCGGAAGAAAAAAAAATGTTATTCCAAATTCAGATGTTTTCGGATCGAAATCGGCGGAATCCGGATATTCCGTTCCGATTTTCAACCCTAGACTTGGTTGATATACTTGTACACTGCAATTTTAATGTACACACTGATATGGGCTTCAATTTGGCCCATGAAACTTGTGGATAAGTGAAACTATAGACTAATATTTTAGTGAGGAATGGGCTTTAATTTGGCCCATCAAACTCGTGGGTAAGTTACACTCGAAATTTCAAACTTTCATTCATCCACACTACATAAATAATTATTTATTGATACAACAATAGTAGAAAAAAATAAAAATAAAAATAAAAACTCTAAATACACTAAAGACAAGAAGCTTGAACTAAAGTCAAAATTAGCCATTGGCTAAGTCAATGTTTCAAATTCAAATCCTTGATTAAGAAAAAGGCTGGCAACCCACAGCTTCAAACATGCCAAGTTCATGTCCACCTCATCACCTTCTCGAATCTGTTCATCATTCAAATTTAATAGTTAATTAATAAATAAATAAACACATAATTAATTAAGAAAAAAAAAGAAGATTAAATTCTTACATTCATAATTAATGAAGAAAAAAAAAAAGAAGATAAAATTCTTACATTCAAAGTGAAAGTGAAGATATAATTGTCAGAATCAGCAGCCAAATTGGAGGTTTGAACATTGAAGGTGGTAATGGATTCAATGGCCTTGTATATCAACACAGCAACACCTTTGCCTTTCTTCAACACTATTCGCACGTAAAAACCTCGTTCCTCCACTTGAAATACGTCCATCTGCAAATTTCGTTCACAATCTTCGAATCGTTAACTAATTTATATTCATTTTTATTAATATTTAAGAGAATATCTCTTAATTAGTTATTATTAATTAGCTTAATTAGTACCTTAATAATCTTCTTGATTGTTGGATGGGAATTAGTTGTAGCATTGCTTTTGTTGGAATTGTGAACACAGCTCCCTTGATACTTACTATTGGTATTGGTATTGGTATTGTTATTGTTATTATTATTATTCACTTCAGACTCGAGTCCAGCAATCTCAGATTTTAGCTTCTTCGCCTGCATTTGTAAGTCTTGCACGTACAACACCGCATCCCCGACTATTGACGCTTTGTCCATCTGTATACATACACACACACACACACAAATAATTAATGTATTAATTATCACAATAGCTTCCATTTATGCATGTGCATGTATGATCAAGACAATGAAGGTTGGATTGTAGTACTAATGACTTACTAAAACAGATAGCTATGGAGATTAATCGCTAATATGAAATATCTATTAGCTAGCTAGGTTTTAGGTTTATTTTTCTTGGTATATTCGACGTATCGGAGATAGATGGATGACGAATATTAAATGATGTTGGAATTAATGCACTTTCTAGAAGTGTATCCACATGCATGTACAATGTATGATAGGATACATGAGGCAAATACATGAATACTTACATACATGTATATCTAGGATTCATGATGAATATATTTATTATGATGCATGTACTACTTGTGCCTAGATTAGTATAAATAGGTGTAAGATTGTATTTGTAATTTAACATGTATTAGCAAGAGTAAAATATGTAGGAGATACGTACTCCTCAATTATTTCCTTGTTGATCTTGTTCATATATTTCCGCAATATATCCAACAAATGATCTATTTGTCTTAATATATTACATGCATTATCAATACAAGATTAACTATTGAAATCATTTTCTACGAAATTTCAAATTGGAACGAAATTAATTGAGAAATTATTAATTACTAATTAAGTGGACAAATTTATTTAGTAAATTAATTAATTGAAAAACAGACCTTTGTAATATAAGGGACCAATGCACGCAAGGCGTAGAGCTTCTCCTTCATCCTGCCACGCCGCCGTCTCTCCGAAATCAACGTCTTTGTTCGGTCGGACTTATGACCGCCCTTCTTCTGCTTCTTCTCCGACGTATTAGTGGTGGTTTCCGACGATTCCTCCTCCTCTTCCCCGTAAATGACGTCATCGTTATCATCATCGTCGTCATCATCCCTTTCCCCTGAAACGACGTCGTTTTGAAACTGATTGTTCACTGTATTAATAGTGTTATTAGCAAATTGGCCGCTCGTATTTGCAGCGTCGTCGAAAGAAACGAACAATTGATGATTTTCCGGCGGCGGCGGAGGCGGAGGTTCTGTCGGGTAAAGGTGGCCGTTAACAAAAGTGGCGGCGGCGTCGTCGGTGTCGAGATAGAAGACTTGATTCTGAACCTGGACGAGTTGAATGAGGTGATCCAAATCGTTATCCATGAAATCCACAATCCCGAAATCAGCGGCGGCGGCGTATTCTATTTCCTGGAATGGGATTATTCCTGTTATTTCTTCTCCGTATCTCTCCGCCGCCATTTTCCTGTTTCTTTCGCCGGAGATATTTTAATTTGTTCGCTTTTGATTGATTGTTTAATTAATGAGTATATTTATTTCTTCCGAATTTGTGGTTTGTATATATACAACAAGTCTAGCTGGTATGAACGGAACCCACAATTATCTGTTTTCTGTTTTTATGGATTTAGTTTTTTTTAAAGAGTTGACAATTAAATCACTGTGCGCAATTTGCAGATTTAATATTTAATTTAATGGAGATTACCTGGTTGACTTTTGTTCTTTTAAAAATAACTAGCATTTTTTCCCCGTGCGATGCACGGGATATTATTTCAGAAGTTAAAAAAAAATAATCAATTTAATACATAATAAGAAAATATAGTATACTAACATGGTAAAATTTAATAATATAGTATTATTCATATTTTATATAATATTAGTTTTTTTCAAAATCTAGCATATTAAGATTTATAATCCAAATATATAGACTAAGATTTAACGAATCAAATTTCTATTTTATCTCTTAAGATTTGAATTTTATTGATGAAAAATAGAAGATTGATAATTGTTGAAAATTATAGTTAAAAAATTAGTAGACAAAAAATATTAAAAATAAATAATTACAAAAGTACCATTAGATAGGATTCTTCGGGATTTAGTTTCAATTTTGATAATTGTTAAAAATTATAGTTAGAAATTAGTTGCTAGAGAAAAAATATTATAAATATTTAATTACAGAAATACCATTAGGTTTTAGGAATGGCCATCGTTTCTTTCTTTTACATATAAGATATATATATAAAAATATAATATATTCTTGATTATAAATTAAACAGGTGTTTGTGTTTGACAAGGTAATTTATTTGTTCTCGTGTAATGGGAGACTGGGAGTTAAGGATGACATATTGTACAAAACCCTAGATTTGCTATGTAAATTAATTACATTTTATCCAATTTAAAATGAAAAAAATTCTCTGTGTTTTTTTCTTTTTTCTTTTTTGTTTTTCTTTTTGTTGTTTAAGAAGAAAACAAATCTATTTTTATAAATTTTTCATGTATGTGCGATCTGATTTGTGAACCAAATCAGTCAATCATATTCAGAAAAATCACCACACAAAGACGATTACGAATAATTAACCTTGATTACTCACGAATAATGCAGAAAATCAAACCATGCAGCAACAAATCCCCCACATAAACGATACATAGTTGTTTGTTGGCTCTGATACCATGTTAAATATTTGTTCATCACTTATTAGCCAATTGATCTAGCGACCAATTAGTGTCGATCAGCATTTGGCCGACATGAGGTTATATGAAATTACCATTTTGGCTCGACTCGACCACACTCAAGTTATATACAGTCAATCTCACAGATTCATGAGTTAACAATAGTCCACCTACAAATCATTTTAATAAATTATCATATTCAATTTATATTTTCAAAAACGTTATTTTTTTATTAGTGACTTCTATCATTTATATCTCACCCTGTACAAGTTTTCATTAATGGCTTAAAAAAAAGTTTTCATTAATGCACCAAGCATATTTTTATTTTTACACAAAATTCAATAAAATTAAAAATAAATTTAATTTCATTTCAATTGAGTGAAAATCAACAAAAAAAAAAGGAAAAAAAACAATCCAATAAAACGAAGCCATTGGTCTATATACATCCCCTCTTGAAGTGTATATTAATATGATAACATAAAATAAAAGGTTGCAGCCCGCAAATAAAATAATTTAATATGTATTATTGAGGGGGTCAGGATAATTAATAATTATAATTTATAACATAAGTTTGTTTAATGCAGAATGCCTCAAAATTTAGACATATGAGTGTAACATAATGTATTGTTTTTTAGGTCGTGCGAAGAGTGACAAAGACAACTTTGTTTTTTAGTATTAATAAAAAATAAAAAATAAAAAAGACAAAGCCAACTCATTGACATTATATTATAAGTCCCTCAAATCAAAGAATGACAGCTCACAGCTAGGCCACATTCGTCTGATAATTACACAAGAGTCCCTCTACTTTGCCGATACATTACTACTGAGTCCGTATTTCTTTCAACACGTGGTGACTGTGTGTCCAACTGCTGATCAGCTCACAGTGGCACGTGCCCTAATAGTTCTGAAGTCTGGCTAGGGGAATGTTTTTTTTTCTTTTAATACAAACCGGATAAAAGACTAATTATTTTATTTGTGGATTCTTTTAATAAAAAATTGATGAAATTTATTTACGATTCATCATTTTGGCCTTTGGGCTTAGAGTTGTTTGCTATTAATTAATTGAATTTTCATCTCTAATGCGCATTGTCCTATTTTTCTTAGTTAATATTTGTTGTATGTTTATTTTTGTAAAACTGATTTGAGATATTATTGAAAAAAATATATTTAGATATTCATAAAGAGTATTATGGGAAGGGAAAATGCCACATTTCTAGAAGACAATATAAGGTATGGATTAAATAATTTAATAAAACACAATTATATTAGTGGTTCAAATGTCAAAGTCCTAAGGTCTCGTTTTGTTGTCAAGATAAGATTAAATAATATAATAAAACTCAATAATATTATTTGACCTTCGATGATTCAATAAAATACATGGCTAGAAGGTAAGATAAGACACATGATAACATAATATTTACGTGTTGATCCGATAACTTAATGAAGATACCAACTTCAAATAAAGTTCAATTATTTAATTAATTATGACTAATCTCCTCAACCAAACGACTATGCAAAAGTGTTAACCCAATGTCTGATGATCCAAATTTGAAAAATCAATAGTATAGGCTTGGTGTTGTGAGTTGTGCACACGTGATTGGAGCCTGTTTTAACCAATGTTATCAGAACCGGACCGGACACAAAACCGGATAGGTATTTGGGTCACGGTTGGACCGGTTCAACCGGGTTCGACCCGGGTTTTTTAATTTTTTAAATTTTTAATTTTGTAAATATTTTTATTGGTTTTAAATTTCAAAATTAATATATTTCTATCTATCTTTTATATATTTTAAAAATTTTTTTCCATTTTAATACAATATCCCTTACTTTATTTTATTTTATTTTATTCTTTATCTCTCAACTCTATAATTTTCTCTCTCTTCCCACTTTTTCTTCTCTCCTTCACGCAGCCCCTCTCTATCTCCTCTCCCCTTCTCTCTCCTCTGTGAATTCAAAAATTCTTCTTCTTCCCTCATTTTCTCTTTCTTTTTCTCTATTTTCTCCCATTTATTTCTCCATTTCCGGCCTCCGACCCCCGAATTCAGCCCACGGCCGCCCATGTCTGCCCACCTGACCGTCTTTACAGCGGAGATCCGTCCACCTCCGGCCTCCGACCACCTGATTCAACCCACCGCCGCCCAGATCTGGCCACGAAACGACCGAGATCAGTCCACCATTATACTTTTTTTGACAAAAATCGGGGTCATTAACCGGTTCGCCGGTTTTCGGGTTTTACCCGGGTGAACCGGGTTTCGATCATTTGACCCCGGTTTTAGATTTTCCCGGTTTTGAAGCCCAAACCGGACCGCCTCATCGCCGGGTCGCGGTTGAACCGGTCCGACCGGCCGGTCCGGTCCGGTTCTTACAACATTGGTTTTAACCAATAAAACGTCCTATTTAATTTCCTCCTTTAATTCAAAATGTGGGGGTTCCCGCCCCTCGCTCTCATTGTACCACCTACTTTTTTAACTTTTCATTTAATGCTCCAAACTGATCCCCTTTTAATGCATTTGTCCACCTTTATTACAACCAAAATAAATACAAATATTCGGCAAAAGTAACTTTAACAACTAAAGATTTCATCCATCTTGTAATATTGAATTAATATTGAATTAATAAATAACCAGCTCTATTTGTACTACTGAAACTACCCCAAACGGATGTGTGACGAATCTGATCTAAAAAAAAATTAAGGGCCATGTTGACTATTTATTCAAAAAAAGAGGGTCATGTTGACTTTAAGTAACTTTATATAGTATTGGTCAACCTTCTTAAGTCCAAAGCATCAGCATCCTATGCTTATGGGATAAAGTCAAGCCTCAAACTTTCTTGATTTCGATAACTGAAACTACTTGTGTCCCTAAGGCAAAATTTATTACGTACAGACAAACAAAAATTCTAGAAGTTTCCACCACCTGCAAATGTCTTGACCTTATCCAAACCAAAATTATGTTGCTAATTACCAATGGTTAGTTACACTAATTACCAATGTCCTTAGGAATGTCAAACTGACTCGTTGACCAAAAGTTTGCTCAAATATAAGTGGGTAACAAAACAGAAACACTTGTGCATTTAGACAAAAAAAAAAAAATCACCTCAAACCCATTGATCCATCTACCTATTTCAGTTCACAATTTACATGAAAATCATGATTAAAAAAAATCAAATTCTAAAAAAATCATTGAGAAATTAAGGAGCATGGGATTACTCTAAGAATAATATCTCTGTCCATTGATTGTTCAATTTCGTTTGGTCTCAACATGTCCCCTCGTCGTCTGAAGATAATTTGGATTGAATTATAACCCGAGCTCCTGAAGCAAGCCTGTTGGAGTAAATGAAACAAAAAAGACAGGAAAAATTTCAACCTACAAGAATATAAAACGCAATGTAAAAAAACAAGTTGAGTTGAGGGGAGTCGGAATTTTTAACTTTCTTCAATCTTGATCACATTCCCGTTGTAAGTTCTGGAAGAATTCGGTTTGCTGGAGAGAGGATCGGTCATTCTCTTGCTCCCACCGTTGGATGTGCCAGGTGTTGTTGTTCTTGAACTTTCTGCTCTGTCGGACGAGATTCTTGGTCCGTCGGAAAGAGGGGATCTCATAGATTCGCATCTTGGCTGCTGCTTAGTTAGAGAAGCCTTGAGTGATCTGGGAATGCACTTTGTTCGTGTGGAACTACTCCCCTCTACGTTTTCTTCGGTTTTATCGAATCGCTCACTACTTCTGCACAGCCAAAAGGAATTTGTCTGTCTTAATATATGAAGCAGAGATTAAAATATTCATAAGACAATGGATTCATAAGAGGACCGGATAAATTCAACCCCAGTAGCTATAATTTTTTATTTTTTTTGCTTCGATTACAAGTGAAATACAGCAAATATGCAATTTTTGTGCAGTGTACATTAACTGTTCACCAGGTCCATGATCAAGATTCAAGCACTATAATGTATAACCATTAACCAACAGATATAGGTTGTACTTATGGCTCAAATTGTGACAACAGTAAACATCTGCATCTGGATAATTAATAATCAAAATCGTGACATGGGTCTTGAGTTGCATTCTTGAAAAAAAAAAAAAATTCACATAGGCAAGTCACGGAGATTTCTCAATAACACACATTATAGGATAATGAATAGAATGTAAATTGCGGTTCAGAGAAGTGACTGACCTATCAGCATTGAATGAAGAAGACCGTTTAAGTTTGGGCACTCCTTCCTTAAGCATACTCATTTCAACCAAGCTCCCACTAAAGTACTCTTTCTGTTCCAACGTAACGCCCATGTGGCGTGGATTATCCGACATGCAATCAAGGTCCCCCAACATCACAGATGTCGAGAACAAGGGTGACTGAAATTTCGAGTGCGAAAACCTCGGCTTGTACGTCGGAATAAGGCCAAAGCTGTGATCTTTAACAGATATGGAACCACAAGAAATCAGTTGCATTATCATATTCGAAGCCTTCAATTTCGCATGTGACGGCATTCGAAACTCCTCCTCTTCGAGTATCCTGAAGCTGTTGAGCTTCCTCGCATCGGCTCTAATGAGAGACTCCAAGGTATCGGTCCTGCCACTGGAAGAAGAAGCACTGGAGGTAGATGGAGGAGGGGAAACGAGGTTTCTAGAAGTTGCCGGAATGCCTTTTATTACCCTAGGAACTTCGTTTTTGGGCTCCAATAATGCCTCATCGGTTGAAACACCTCTTGTACAGGTGTCACGATTTGCAACGGCTCTGTTGGAGTTTTCTTCGGTTTGAGTGGAGGCATCTGCAAGGCCGTCACTCTTGTAGATTTTGTACTCAGTGAGGCTCAAAGAACCATTCCAAGAGGAGTTTTTCCCGTTGATGAATTCTGGAGAAACGGACGATGAGCATGGACGCTGATCTGGTGGAGATACTTCGTCTTCTTGAGAAGTCTTTGTGGTTGTGCCGTTCAAGCTGGACGAAGAAGAAGATTCTTCGTGGCTTCTAGAAGATGGTGGCTCTGGAAGTGCTTTCTGATTCTGTAGTATAATTGTCTCTGCAGGGCTGAAGTTACCTAAAAAAAATCAAGAAGTGTCGATTTTGAAGAAAATTTCCGGTTACGTAAAGATATAAAGAGGTTCTATCAATTATGAGCCAGTTTCCATAATTGAGTGCCTCGCTAACTTCTAAGTTCTAACTACAATATCTGAACAATAAATGAACAAGTTTATATATTGAATTCAATAAAAATATAGTGGAGGTTGATAAAAACAATCAGATAAAGGGATAATTAATGACTTTACCAGAATTGGATTCTTCGAAGAGCTCTGAGCCCTTGAGGACGTACTCATTTCCGTGAGCCGGAAGGATTAAATCGTCATCGCAAAGATCGTGCCACACAAATCCATTCTTATAACTCCTGCATCGACAAATTACACTTAATATATAAGACAAAACACAACTATGAAAATAAAGGGAAAAGGATAATTCAGTGGGACCGTGTTCACCTCTTGCAAGACCACGAATACATCGAAGCCATGCCTCTGCCTCTCAAAACATTAAGCCTTTCGGTTACATCTTCAAAGCAAACATATAATTTTCAAGACGAACAATATTATTTACTGTATAATCGAGAGACTTATTACACAGGTAGAAGTGAAGTGCATTTAGTACCTCTTAAGTAAAGCCCATCGGTAGAAGAGATAGGGACTTCCATGAAATGAGGATGCTCGAGTTGTCGATTCCTGCATAGATAGTACACTACCGGAACTTTGTGATTGTGCTGCTGCTGATTGTAATTATGATTGTAGTGATATTTCGGTGATTTTTCTGTCCATACTTTAGCTCGTTCGGGGCTCACTTGCCTGTATTTCTTCATTCTCCCCTCCATTTTCCTTTTTTTTTTCTTTTCCGCAGCAAAATCCAGTCGAAACTGTATTTACTCAACAATCACAGTTATCTACAACAACTCAACACTTGTTTGAAGTATGCCTTCAAATGAAAGCCATGTAATCTCGACCATCAGAGCTCAAAATCCTGCAACATACTAAAATAGAAATCTACATTTTAGGCAACATCGTTGAATAATTTGGGCTTGGTATAACTGCAATAGATCTGGCTATGACCTAAAATGGCTTTAATTCGTTAAAAAATTAAACTCCAAACAAGGAAGCGAAAACCTCCTAAAATCGAGAAAATTGCAGAATAGTCCCTTCAAATCTCCCTTTTACAGCTCGCAATTATGGAAGAAAACAATTTCACACAACCACACGAACTGTAATTTTCAAATTGAACACGCAAAAGCACGAAAATGAGTGAAGAGAGAGAATTAAGACGAAGGCCAACCTGGGAGAGAGGGAATGAAAGCTAAAAAAACAGGGAAGATGGCATTCAATGCTGCAGCAGCATAGTACTCGCCCAACCCATCCTTGCAGTGTGTGTTGAGAGAGAGACTAATCAGAGGAAATGACAGAGTGGCGGAGATGGAGAAAGTGACTGAAGTAGGGGTGGGGGTGGCGCGTGGCGCGTGGAGATGAGAAGTTAATTTCAGTGAAAGTATGGTTTGGCCTTTTGCCTGGGGTATTAAGGGGAAGAAGGCCCCAAATTGATCTTATTGGCCTTTTCCTGATTTTGGGTTCCGTCCAAATCAAACTCCGTTTTGTTTTTTTGTTTTCCTTTTTTTAATAGAAAAAAGAAATAGTTTGTTGAGAAAATTATTTATTCGAATATGAGTGAATCGATACGAAGTCACCTGCTCCAACAGCTAGGTATTCCTTGCGGACTCCTCAATTATTTATGGATGCTATTTGGAATGCAACAAGGCAAAATGCATATCGAAATTTCGGAATAGTATATTTTGCTCAAATTATCCTTATTCGATTAATTAATTAGTTTAATGTTTTGTTCGTTATATTGGATTTTGTTTATTAAATTTCATTAAATTATGGTATTATATGTGATATATATGTCTATAATTTCTTTTATGTAACAAAATTAAGATGCTAAAATAGTTTTTAGTTAGCAAATATCAGCCAAAGTGTTCTAACTAGTCTAATTTAATGAAATAATAATATTTAATTGCGTGTGTTTTAACTTTTGTAGCGGATTTCCGCAAGTAAGAATTTTGTCAACAATGGACGTATGTCGTAGAAGCCTCTACTATCTAGTCAATACTCAATAAAACCTACTGATAGTAATTGAACGAGAACTAGGGTTTATCATTTAGTTGGTTAGAGAATAAAGATGTGTTATTTAAGTAAATATATGAAAAATGATAAATAAAATAATTAGGTGAAAAATGCTCTTGTACTAAAAATGCTTAAATAAATGTTTCAATAATTGATTTCACTTTTAATAATATGATCATATAATTCAAAATAGCAGTGGTCACAGTCACGAGTGAGCTTGAAAATGGCCCAGGCATGAGATGTTAACAGTTAACTCAATTACAAGATCCATAAAACGCGGGAATTTGCATATATGCTCCACTGTTTATAAATTATTACATTATTAAACTCATTACAAAATAATTGAGCAATAAAACCTCCAATAAATCGATAATTAATTAATACTAGCGTATATGATTGGTTAGTTGGAATATTAATTATTTCAATTCAGATAAAATGTTTAGGGTAAGTTCCATTTTCCCCCTTTTACTTTGGCTCAATATTATGTTACCTCATTCTACTCTCAATTGCATCGATTTGCCCCCTTATATTTGAAAAATTGTCTTATTATGACACTCGCCGTTAGTTTTCAGACCTTTAACTTTAACACCGTTTGATCTAAGTCTGAAAAATTAAAAAAAACCACCCCTCCCAGTTTAAATAATTACTAAAAAAGAAAATTGAGACAATTTTTCAAGTAAGTAGGGACAAAACGATGCAATTAAGAATATAAGTGAGTAAAGTGATACTAAGTTAAAGTACAATGGGAAAAAGTAAAATTTAGCCAAATATTTATATTGGTAGGAGACAAACAAGATATCAACAATTTTAAATTCTTAATTGGGCCGACTGCGGGCCTTATTTTATCCATCCCATAAGACATATGGGCCTTAATGCTTTGTATTGTTGCCCTGATTAGCTCAATTTGCTATTTGAGGCCCCCCTCCCCTTTATTTAAAAATAAAAATAAAAAATATATTTTTTTATATAAAATCCTAATTAATTATTTGAAGTTTGGATTGTTCTAATTAATCGCGGGTTATTGCAAATAAAATTAGGATTTGATGGAAGTTTAATTAATTGCGGGATAAATTACCAAACCCCCTGAACTTAGGCTAAATAACAAAAAACACTCCACCAATCCGTAATAACTAAAATCCCCATCTGATTAATTGTTGATTGAGTTTTTAATGGAAAATGTGTACAATCTACTATATCTTCTTTTAAATATGTGAGAAATAAAAAGAAAAATCTAAAATTGTGTAAAGTCTATTCGTTGGAATAAAAAAAAAAAATCCGTGAAAAGTTACTAAGTTGGGATTGGTGTAAGACCGAAAAAAATCTCAACGGATTTTTGGTAATTACGAATAGTGGGGTATTTTGCATTATTTAGCCTAAGTTCAGGGGTTTTCGTAATTTACTCTTAATTGCGGGTTATTGTTTATAGCTCTATTACATAATGTTATGCATTAATAGCAATATTACCCATTAATGTGATTAATAATTTGCTGCAATCATTTTCTTTTATTTCGTACCAAAAGTAAAGGGAAAGAAAAATATTTTCTTGAAGACAGGGTCAATTTCCGAGAAACGACGTCGTCAGGCGTAGAACCTCTGATTCATCCTTGGACCCCCAAAACCCCGGCGTAAGGATTTTCGCTCCAGAAAAAAAAGGAAATCCTGCAATTTTCCCGCCATTTCTCTGTTGATGTTTTCACTCCGGTCATGCAGCCACCGCTCGATCTTAATCTCATTCTCTATTAATCTCGCCGGAAAACTCCCCCTCTCCCCCCTTTTGCTCTCTTCGAAACCGTTACTCACATTCACCAAGTCAAACCCTAGACTAAGAACAATGTCCACCTCTCGCCCCTCCGCGTTCGATGTTCTCATGTCAAATGCTTCGAAGAAAAAGAAACCCCCCCCTCAGCCCCAATCGGCAAAAACAAAAGAATCCTCACCCAAGAAACGCAAAGCCTCTGTTGCAATTCCCCAAACCCCTCTTTTGAACCCTAAAGTTGGTAGTTCCCTAGGTCTAGCTTCCAACCCAATCGGAAATGCCGTAGAAAAGCACCAAGAAGATGTCAAGAGCTCGAATTTGGTCAAAAATGGAGATGCCCATATGGATAATTCATTGGATAATAGTGCTGATGGTGCTGTTAGTTCTATCCCGGTTGAAGAATCAAGCTTAAAAGAAAATGGGAAAAAATCTACTGATTTGAGTGAAGGCTTGGTGGTGGAGAAGAAGGCCCGCGTGTCGATCAGCCCCGACGAGAGTCTAACGGAGTTGAAGAAAAAGGCTGCGAATTTTAATGTGAAAAAGGCGGCTTTTTGGGGGCAAGGGGAGAGGGTTCCTTTCATGTTTGTGGTGAAGACTTTTGATGCGATATCGAAGGAGTCAGGTAGGATTGCCATCACGGAGATTGTGTGTAATATGCTGAGGACAGTGATCGAAACTACACCGGATGATTTGTTGCCCGTTGTGTACCTTTTGGCGAATAGGATTGCGTCTGCGCACGAGGGTTTGGAGCTCGGTATTGGGGACTCTTCGATTATCAAGGCTCTTGCCGAGGCTTGTGGGGCTAAAGAAGCCCATATTAAGAAGCAATACAAGGTGATTCGTTGAATAAGTTATTTTCGCAAACTGAAGTTTGATTAGTTTGGGGTGTGAAGAATAATGAATTTCTCGTACTTTTGAGATATTTCTTGTGGCATGGTAGAGTCAATACCATCTGGCATGAGTAATTTATGCTAAATATCTCTAGGAATGAAGACATAGGAAATATCATTGTTGAAACAAAACGATTTTTGCAAAATAAAATACATGAATCTGATTGTTTAAGAGCATTTTTCATGCTGAGCATCGTCTATGTCGTGGCATGTACTTCCTCTCGAAGATAGCATGCCATTTTGTATTACCTGTTATTTTTATTTATTTATCTGATCTAGTTATTATGGTTATATACCATTAAACTATCGCGAATCTTTCCATCTTCCGAATTATTTCCCTTTCCTTTGATTACGGATTTATTAGATTTCCTTGTTTTAATGTTTCCTCGTTGCAGGAGCTTGGAGATTTGGGCCTTGTGGCAAAAGCCAGTCGGTCATCGCAGCCTTTGATGCGTAAACCAGAAGCGTTAACTGTTATCAAAGTCTTTGATACATTTCGGATTATTGCTAAGGTACTCAATTATCATCATGACTATTTTATTAAGTTTTAATTTCTTTTCTCTTTATTTCAATTTATCTTTTGTGTGAGCTTTCTCACAGGAATCGGGCAAAGATAGTCAAGAGAAAAAAAAGAATCACATAAAGGCACTACTAGTTGCAGCAACTGATTGCGAACCTCAGTATCTGATTCGTTTGCTCCAGGTCAATTATATTTAAGTTTTGTGACTTTCCATTTGATCCATTTCACATATTATAAACTTGGTTTGTACAATATATGCAGACAAAATTACGTATTGGTTTGGCAGAACAAACTCTCTTGACAGCACTTGGGCATGCGGCTGTATATTCTGAGAAGCCTTCATCTCCTCGGTCGAAGGTTGATAATCCTCTAGAAGAAGTAAGTCATTCTATCTAAGTATCTGAGTACCTTAATTTGAGTCAAAATTTGCTTTAATTTACTGGATCGAAATTTAGCTTTCTAAAGATGTGCTACTTTTCAATGTACTTGTTTGTTGACCTGGCTGGATGTCTAGTCCGAGCTTCTTTGTCTGTTCTACCATGGTTGTGTTAATATACGAAAAGTGCAGCAAATCGTATTGATATATTGGATCTTCAGATATATCTATTCCATGTTCCTTACGTCGTATTGAAGTTGACATGTTATATATATTCTTACAACCATCGTTAGTATAGTTCTTACTTGGGCTTAATCTTTATACTTCAACTTTCGCAGGCTTCGAAAATTGTCAAACAAGTGTATTCTGTAATTCCAGTCTATGATCAAATAATTCCGGCTCTTCTTTCTGGTGGCGTTTGGAATCTCCCAAAAACATGTAGCTTTTCTCCTGGTATTCCTATCGGACCAATGTTAGCTAAACCTACCAAAGGAGTACAAGAAATTGTGGACAAGTTTAACGATACAGAGTACACCTGTGAATACAAGTACGATGGAGAACGAGCTCAGGTAAAATATCTAATTAAACAAAATGCTGAAGCTACTGAGTGATTTTATGCTATAATTGTGAACTTTCATATGTAGATACACTATATGGAGAATGGCTCGGTGGAGATTTACAGTAGAAACGCGGAGCGTAATACTGGAAAGTTTCCTGATGTTGTTGTTGCTGTCACAAGGTATCTTTAAAAACTTAAAGAGTCATAAAAAAAAGTTTGATAAACTGAAAAGCATGTGTTAGCTATCATTGTGTTAGAATTGGTATTTTTATCCTATTTGTGTGGAGTTTTATTCCTAAAATACTGATGCAATGTATTGGCAATGTAATTTAGAAGCTACTTTAGTATGTCGTAGATTGTTAATAATCTATTGGCAATGTAAGGTTGTTTAATATTCGTTTTATTTAATCTGTAAGAATGGTAACTTCTAAGAGATTTCTTCCATTTGTTGTCAATTTCCTTGAACGTTTTTGAGGTCTACGGACTGAGATATATTAATTTTGTCAGTTACTAATAGTCACTATCCAAGTGCAGATTAAAACAGCCGTCTGTAAAATCATTTGTTCTTGACTGTGAAATTGTTGCATATGATCGTGAGAAGCAGAAAATCCAACCTTTCCAGGTGAAAAATCTTTCGATAATGTATTTTTTTAACTTAAATTAGAATCATATTATGTCCATTCATTTCCCTTTCTATTTCTGTCTTGGTCAGATTCTCAGTACACGTGCTCGGAAAAATGTGGTGATGACTGATATCAAAGTCAATGTTTGCATATTTGCTTTCGATATACTTTATCTTAACGGCCAAGAACTCATGCAAGAGCAGCTTAGTGATCGTAGAGAAGTAAGATATCCTTATGCCTTGATTATCTTAGTCTCCATCATCTACGTTTCCTCGTTAATTTTACTGGATGAAGCTTCTGTGTCTGTAAACAAATTTTTTTCCCTGTTATGTAGTTGATGAACAATTATTTATGCTTGTCATAGTTTTGGTGCTTTCCGTGTGATAAAATTAGTTTTTTCAGAGTATAGTTCGGACTTTGAATGTTGTCTTTCATGAATGGATAATTAAGTTGAGTGCCAATAAATTCTGCATCTGTCTGTCTTAATTATTATTTTACTGCAAATTTGAACTGTCGTCGAGTACCTCATTTATCTTTCGCTTGGCATATGATTATATTTACT